>NC_054059.1:44216068-44519098 GCF_017639655.2 Falco naumanni
AGCATTTCCCCTAAAATAGCAAAAATCACCAGTAAGAGGAAAACAAAGCCTTGCCAATACCAGCAGCATTAAATGAACTCAAGGGTGCTCAAGGGCCCTTCTAGTAAAGATAGCCAGTAGGGAGATGGTCTCCTCTTGGCATATTAAATGTGTTTTGTTGGGGTTTTTTTTGTAAGAGAGGGGAATTACTCCTCTCAGAAACCCAGTGGGAGTGACACTGCAGCATAATGGTGCCAACTTTTATGCCTCTGCTTGAAGCACCTCATCACACTAGTGAGAGATTCAGGGAATGGGCACTTTGAACCATTGCTTGCGTACAGTCCTCACTGTGCCAAGAGGTTGGAGGAAACCTGATATATGTTGCAAAGAATTGTAAATAAACTGAAAGGCTCCCTTAGGAAAAATGTTATGATATTGTTACAAACACAGAGGGTTAGGTTTTCTCCCACCCTCCCTGATTGCTGAGGACGTTCTGGCTGAGGCTGGCTCTTGGAAGGCACTTTGTTCGGAATGGTGCCTTGAGTTGCCCCGTCAGCTGCTGCAGTTCTGTGCGGAAGCCCTCATGCCCTGCCTCCTGCGTTTGACTACTGTACTTTGGTGTTGGGTACTGTGATGGATGTTGCTTCCCCAACTAACTATAGCTGCAGGTCTGGAAGGATGAATGAAAAAAAAATCCTTAAGGAAAGATGAATTGTCACATAAAATTAAAATGTTAATACTTAGACCATGGTGAATATATTATTAATAAACTTATTACAGTTTGAGATCACAAAATACAGGAAAATCAAGCTCATATCTTCCTAGCCTTTTGATGAACTAATTTGAAATATTTTTCGCTCTGCTACGTATTGGTACACATTGTTAGGACAATTGCATGACATCTTAGCTGGTATCCAGTCTTTAATAGACTCTCCTAGGCCTTTTGTGCTGAGCAGACCCCTGATCTGAAGAGGCAGTTTTTGTCAGTGACAAAATCTGCCTAGGCTGCCAAGGATGCTGCTTGCATTCTCTTCCTCCATGGCTGCTCTGCATTAGAGGAAGAGAGTTATTTAGAATGCCTTAAATATAACCCTGAATGACTAATGAATGCAATGTCTAACTTCTAGAAATGCAAACCTCGATGTGGTATCAGGCTGTAATCTCACATCCAGTCAGGGAGAAGAATGTGCAACTAGGTCTCAACATTTTAGCAATACCTTTTCTAAGGTAAAACATTCCATCTGATTCACAGGCAGCAGCTCACAGCTCAGGTTGTTTGTGCTCTGAGCGCTACATTTTCTGTACAAATGTAGACAGATAATGAATGATTTTTATGCAAGCATGCATTTAAATGAGAAAAATGCATCTGACTCATTACTAGCTGTTGAAGGAAACTAGGCTTAATGATAGCCATTCTAAAGAGAGTGTGTTTGGAAGAAATATTTTGGAAGAACATGTTTTTTTCTATTAGCTGTATCTTGTTGGAGCAGTGGTGTTTTGTTGGGATACTGCTGCAAGTGGAAAATAGGAATTAAACAATAATGTTCCTCTTGACATACAACAAAATCTTATAGTCTTGCTTAAAACAGTCTTGAGTAGATTTTTAGATTTTTATTTTTAATTAAGATTTACCAACCTTGGTAAGAAAAAGAGTTGATGTGAAAGTATAACTCAAATTTATTAATGGATTTCACAGTCAGAAATGATGCAGATTTGCACACTGGGAGGTGAATGACTATGTAATGCAAAATCTAAATAGCAGAGAGCAAAAGAAATAGACATGCCCAGCAACATTTCAGTGTGCCAGGCTCTGTGAACTAAAATGTACAGTAGCTCCAAAATCAATAAGAAAATCTATTCTGGGGAAATAAAGGATGAAAAAAATGTGGAAAATATGTTGGTTCCCCAATAGACTCTTTAAAAAGCCATTTTCAATTTCTGGTGATGCATCAAAAGAAAGATAACATCATTTTCTATAGTGGTACTCTTCTAAGGCAGAGCACATGAAGAATGTCTGTGATCAAACAGATGAAACATCAGATGCAATTAACTTGCATCTAACTTCTTAATTTTGCATAACAGTAAATGCCATTAGCAAATCTGATCTTTCCTTTATGATAGAGTATATCAGGTCCTTTGTCTTGTATCAGTGTCTGTATGGAGACCAATTAATTTCAGTCTAGTTTTTACCAAGGTTCTCACTGAATCAGTTCTTATTATAATGTATATGACTTGCCAGAGAAAAATAATGTCACATGGTTTTCAGTAGCAGTGTAACTCAATAGGACTATAGTAAATAATTCCAATCCCAGTTGTCAAAGACTGATCTTTCAACAGTGTAAAAGGCAGTGAGCTGGAGAGCAGACATGTAGAGGCCTTGCAGTGTAAGTTATATGCAATACATGAAATAGACTAATTTGGAGAGATGTGTATTTTGCTAGTAACTAAGTAGCTATCAGGTGTTTCAATGATTTTCAGAGTCCTAAAAGGTTGTTTGGCATACTGTTTCATTAAATGTAAGTTCTACAGAAGTTCTACAAGCAGTTTTATACTGTATACCATTTGAAAACAAACCAAGAAAAATCCTATAAAGTAATTAATATTAAATAAAGACAAATAGTTCTAAAGCATGAAATTCCTTGTATGAGCTATAGGCAAATATAGTATTTAAGAAGGCTTTTCAGTATTAGGTTAGTGAAGCAGTTGTGGAGCGCACACAGCCTATTTGCTTTGTAATTGACATTTCCTGGGCATCTGAGCAGTCATATGACCCTAAAGAAGAGAATTAGTGATTGCAATCATATCTAGTTAATCAAGCCTTCTGCAGTGAGCCATATTTGAAAATTTTCCACGTACACAGGATGTTTCAATTGACTTCCAAATTTTTCTCACACATTTTCACAACCGTCCAATGTTGCATATTTGCTAATATTCCCTAATTTCATTAAACAGACTATGGGAAGTGGATAGTTGGTAGGGGAGGAGCATGTCTGACACTTCTGTGAGCAGAAGTTCAGCTGCTGTAGCTGCTTTATAAGACCTCCTGTTCTGTTTGTTGCTCTGAAATTGAGAAAGCTCTGAGGTGCAAAACCAACATCACTTTTGAGGGAGGAACAATGCCTGATCCCCTAGAGAAATTCACAGACTGTTTTTTCATCAGTTGATTTTTCATTTAATGACAATCATGACAATGCGTTAGATGCCCCCAAATAATAATTTCATAAATAAAAATGTTCATTTTTACAGGCAGCATTCTTTATGAGACTTTTTTTTCAGATATTTTGGCTCCAGCCTACAAAATCAGCTTCTTCTATACCTACACTGTCACTCATGTTCATGTAGCAAATGAGTATTTTCTGCGGGTTCTGCCATAAAGAAGTGGTCTTACGAAATTATTTTAGACAAGAAAAAAAAGAATCAACCAAAAAAACTAACCCTGAATTATTGAAACTAGCGGTAATATAATGAGGTACTTTCCGTACACATTTAATGTATGCCACCTCTCTTTCCCATTTAAATTGTCTCACTGGGGGAAGCTGGGTTTTATCTGGTTTTGCTGGGTGAGCTACAGCTAAAGGCAGCAGCACAGGGCAAGACTGTTTTATCTGCAGTAAAACACTAGCTTTGAGGCAAATTTTCTGTGCCTGGTCCTATAAATTAACAGGGAATTGAGCTTGGGGTTTGAAATCTTGAATTCCTGCATCCAAACAGCAGCTCTCTTTATTGATTCTCACTGTCCATCTTTGTACAGAGATGGCGAGGAGTATAATGTCTGATTAGATGATCATAATGTCCTTTTCTGGCCTTAAAAATCTGTGGATAAAGCACTTCAACCTCTCTGTTCCCTGGTTTCTCCATTTGTAAATTGACATAATTTTTACACACATAGGTCATGGGATATGAGAGGATTATTTAATGTTTGTGAGAGCTGTGAAAATAGAAAGGCATATGTATTTTTAATAGAAATACTCAAATACTGTTAGAGACACTCTTCAAACATTTACCAAAGTGTCATCTGGCTGTCAGAGTTAATCTAATATGATTAACAATTATATTATTGTGATATGCAATGCAGACATTTCAATACACATTTGCAAGGGATTGCTTCTGATTAATTTGTATGGTAATCCACAGTCATTTATTTTACTTTGTGCCTGTTTATATGAGGTAGTTATAATCTATGTTAAGGTGTTTGTGAGGTGGATAGGCAGTTGGATTCATGCTCATTAAGCCTCAAAGCCTCTCACTGTCTCCCCTGCTAGCAGTGTTCAACGTGCTGTGGTTTTGTGATTTGGAAGTACAGCACTGAGGGAACTGAGCTGAAACCACCAGTCTAATTTCACTTTGGTCTTTTTTCACTTGACTGATCAGAATGATTTTCAGTCACTCCAGTCAGGGCTGGAATCCCAGAGGTGAAAAGTCAGCAAGTAATCCATTTAGCCACCAGGTCCTCCAGGTGGAGCTTAGCAAACTATAACAATTATTGTATTCTCTTCTCTCTTATCATAGCATGGCCATTGCAAATATTGTGCTGGAGCTTCCATTTAAAACCATGCTTTGCAGGAGGTGTAGAATTTGCTGTAAAAATCCCCTACGTGAAGAATCTGGACACAAAAGCTCGCAATGCAAGAGCCATTTTTGACACCAATTTAAAGATGAGCTTCAGTGACTTTTAATGAAAAATTGACTTTTTCATCCAGAATATTCTTCCCCCAAATCCATGCACAGAAGAAACCTTCTGTGAGGGAAAAAGGGGTATTTGGTGGGATATGTGCCACCATTTCTCCCCAGCTGCTGCATAAGTCGCAGGGGGACCCTTGCTTCAGTATTGTAAGAAACGTGGAACAGCAAAGGAATACCTACGGACTGACTCATTAAACAGGGCAAAATGTATTTATTTATTTATCTGTCTATTTATTTATTTATTTATCTATTTATTTGGCCAGTGACACCTCATTTTGTTATATCTAACATACTTTATAACAATAGAATTTGCTTTTCATGCTCTATGGTTTGGTTAAACCCTTGCATTTTCAGGTTGGAGAATACAGATCTGAGAACTCACTTGTGTAAACAGGCAGTTTCGGTTTGATTGCCGGTACTTCAACATCTGGGAAACAGTTATCACAAAATTATTTGGTTTAGCACAGAACAGTGGAACCAGGATGACTTTTTTTTCTTAATAATTAAATGCATTTCTTGAATCTCTGTTTTAGAACAAAACTCGTATTTTTAATCAATTAAAATTAAATTAATATCCATCCCTTTTAAAATCATCTCTGCAAATCGTGTGTGTATATATATATGACACATATATATATTTTGTCATATATGGATTTTTAACTTACAAAGAAAGTAAACTGTCCTGAAAACATGAATTGGTGAAAAACAGATGGAAGATGGTCACTGTTGTTATTTTAAAGCCAACTGTTTTATAGCCAGTCTTATGTTTGGTGAGGCCCTGCTGTTAAGGGCTACAGACACTTGAAACTGAGGGAACTCATGAAGAGTTATAAACAGAGGAGTTACATCTGAACAGTATTCCACTTACAGTCATTTCTCCTGTTTGGACCTGTTTTTTTGTCTCATATCCTTATATTCCTCTCGCTTCCAAGAAGAAAACATTTGAAAATTAATGGTCTTTCTATTCCCATGCAGAGAACAGGATTATACCCTTAACTCATAAGTGTTGTTAACCATGCAGATACCTTCCCAGACATTATTCTTCCAGTTTATCTCAAGTACTGCCATTTCTTAGGATTCGATGGCTCCATGGAATCACATAAAAGATTTTGGTAGATGCACAATTTGTGCTTTAGCTCTCTCTTTGAAAATTCAGCCTCAAAATAACGACTTGGGGAGAGACCAAACAGAAAAAAACCCACCCTTCTCTTTTCTGTTGCTGGCCTTTCATAGCTGCTGTGTAATCCTTAAAATTTTATCCTGAATTTCTAGTAAATAATGTAACATTTAGCAGTATCAGCAGGTCTTCTCTTAAATCCTTTGTACTTGGATCTACTTTTGTACAAGGAAACAAGATGGTATGCATAAATTTTATGCACTCAGGATATCCCAAGTGTTTTCTTTTTAAGAACTGGAAAATAGGGAAAATTATCAAATAGGAGGAAATATTTTGAATGCATCTTTTATATCATAGAACACAATGGGAAAGCTGACAAAGCATTCCTGAATTGAAGATCCATTTTTTATTACAAATCTTTAAAAGTCTCTTGGCTGTTAGAAGTGAGATGGATTCAATTATTTTAAAAGTGACAAACTGTAATCAATATTCAATTATTGGTGTGTTAATTAGTAGATGATGCCTTGTCTCTATTATAATTAGCACAGGCAATTTGCGGCTGAACCTCTTTTATGTTTTGACTGCTCAGTCTTCAGTTAAGAGTAAGTATCAGTACAGAAGCACAGGCAGTATACCAGAACCTTCTCAGAGCCTGTGTTTGGCCAATTGACGTTCTAAAGAAACATGAAATTTCTGTGAAGAAATGTTTGTATGGGGTTATGTTGCATAAAACACTTTAAAGAGCTTTTATTCGTTAATTAAGCAAAGGCAAAACTACAGGAGTTGTTACAATATGTGCCTGTGCTTGTTTGTGAAGGGCAAGTGCATTGCTTTGGAGTCAGCTGCAAAGAGTTCCTTGACTTCAGTGCAAACTCACTTGGGTTATTAGTCTGCATTGCACTTGGGATGGTCTTTGTATGAAGCTAGCTACATATTAAATTAATGTCTGAACTCCGCTTTCAAACTATTATGCATTGTACATACACTCGCATATATTGAAGGCACATTTCAATTTAGGGATCAGAGTGGGGAAAACAAGAGCTGGAATTATTTCTCACGGTCATAAAAGCCTAGAAATTTAAATCCTATCAAAAGGCTGAGTTGTTGCTTACCAAAGTAATTTTTAAAAATACCACTAAATTTAGGATACTGTTAATCTGTTGCCTGCTTCTGAAAGTTCAATTATTAAGGGTAATAGAACATTAATGCAAAACAAAATGGTCTGGGTCAAGGATTATTAGTGGAGAGACACAGATTTGAGTGCAGGCTTATTTTCATCTGTGAGATGCCAATAAGTACCGGATGACTGCATCAATGTGCTTTTGGTGAATATACCTGTTCCTACAGAATTTAGACTCCTAAAAAATTGAAGATAACAATGTATACTTTCTAAAGGTATTAGGTATTTGTTTTTAGTGGGCAGCTAGATAGTTCTAGATGATTAATGGTACTCTTGGAGTATTAATTGTGATACCTAAGGAAAACAGTATACAGTGCTAGTATTTAGCATCATGCCAATCCTGACCATTTCATTTAAAACACCCAGCAATTCTGCCAAAAATGTTTTCAGTACCATCACTTTCTAACCCCAGTATAACACTAGCAGCCTTTCTCTACAGTGGTTCCATTGCCTTTATGTATATATTTTTTTCCCCAGGACTCTTGTGCTGGGCTACTAAACACACATTGCACTACAGCTTTGTATTTTTTGAAGTATGAAATATGAATTAGAACATGTGAAGTTGAGCCTTACTCATTTTTGCTTAGTTTATGATACTGCTTTTCTCCCTTTGTATACAAAATGAATGTTGCACGTTCAAAGGGACCACATGGGGAGGAGTACGAATGGGTGCTTTTGCTCTTTGGAAACAGCCGATATGTAATCCACAGTAGCTTCCAGCATGCTTTCAGGTACAGCCTTTCGCCTGACCACTCTGTCTTACCACCTCCTTGCAGAGCTTAAGTCCTTAGTATTGTTCCCACCTTCCTATGCTTTTCTCAGTGTGATTTAGCTGGGCAACTTAATTAAACTCCATTTCCTTTCTTTACACTTCAGGTATTATTATGCAGCTCCCTTCAAGAGGTAGTTTGTAGGCTGTTTATCAAAGCTGTGCATTTAATAATATTAAAGTCATGCTATTGCACTGTCACTGTAATAAGATATATTGACATTTCTTATGAACAGGATTTTCTCTGCATAAGTGTCGCAGCGCAAGCAAGCTCTCAGGCTGCAACAAAGCTTCACTGTCAGTCAGACTTTACTGTCTGTGCTGTTTCTCCTTCCTCCAGAGGCCAGACCACACTGCCCCTCCTCCATCCAACCCCCTCTCCCACAATCCTCAGGGCTATTTAACCACTTAGTGGAACGAGCTACAGCTGCACATCGTCCATGTCAATCAACCCACTGCCTCTGAGGCAAGGCCACAGCTGCATGTTATCCATGCCAATCAACCCACTGCCTTCATTCCTCTACAAATAAGTGTGTTGTTCCTCTGCTGAATATTGTAGGTTTTTAAAATAATAACCCCCCCCACAACATCTATGATATTTAGTCACGTTATTCCATTACCCTTACCTCCTTCATAGTTAGATATTGCTATTTAAAAAACAGAAGTTCAGCACCATAGTACTTTGAGTGCAACAGGAAAACCATCCCATGTTTTATCCAACAGTGTTACCTGCACTGCTCAACTAACATTTTGGATACAAGGCATGCAGGAATGACAGCAGTGGCCTTTCAACCTGTTGGAAATACAGGTAGTCTCTGCTGTGGTTCCAGAGCAGCACTGATGTAGTTCTAGAACTGGTCAAAACCACAGATTTTTGTTTCCTGTGGAAATTGTGTGTGATTTGTTAAATAACTGGGGTTTTTTTTAGGAGAAAAGGTTCTGAACAAAAACCATCATTATTGTACATAAAGTGGATGCCTTCTTTGATATAATGGAACATGGTGATTTTTTTCCCATATAGTTTCACAATAACATGTAGTATGATTACGAAGTTTGTTCTTTCCTTAACTATTGTGTATATCTCTGCTTTTTGTGTAATTTACTCTCCTCTCCATAATTCTTTGCCCTGCATTCAAGAGGTCTGCTGAGATTGCATATCAAAAATATCCAAAATGAAAATACTAAAGAATGAGCATGGATAGAAGTACAGAAAAGACTAATAGCAAACAAAATTACTGAGTCTAATTCCTGCTCCTTTTTTTTTAGTTTTTCTTTACTTTAAATTTCAGGGTAGTAAGAGGATGTGAGAAGGAGCATCTTCTAAACATTATACAATGAATGGTGATTTAGGTTGTTTTAAATTTAAAGGTCAGAATATGCAGTATAGCCGTGCATTAACGCTAACTTCTATGGCGGTGTTATAGCAGCCCTGTGGTATTTTTGAATGAAAAATTATTCTTGAATATTCAGTCCAAATTTTTTATATCTTTTTATTTTAGATTTGTAGATTTTGTTCCACTTTTATGGTTTGGGGCTATTTGTAGATTTTTTTATTATTATTTAATTTTTTTTGAGAAAGTATGAATTAATTCTTTTCTTAGCATTAAAAACCAGTAACTGATGTTTCTGGTCCTCTCTTTATATGGGCAACCCAATTCTTGTATTGCTTCTTTTTTGAATGAATGCCTACAAAGTGTCTATATTTGGTTCATGTGTACTGAGACTAGACTTATTTTGAGTACTACTATAAATACTGTGGCCATGGATGCTACTGTTGTTGAAAATTCCTGGCATAAGATTACCCTTGCTTATTTAAAAACTTGCTTTCTGTTTGTTGACAAAGTACTTCCTCAGAGCAAATGCAGTTATGTGCTGGCTGCAGAATCCTTGATAAGATAGTCCTAGCTAGGCATTTTTGACAGAAGGTACAAAAACCAGTCTGTCCTCTGCACTATCCTGTAATCTCATCTGCTACCTCAGTGACTTAGGCGCTGGTATGCTCCAGAGGACTTTCTCATTGGCACTCCTCTGTTCCCTTCCCTCTTCCCAACGTGAGAAGACAAATCTAAATCTGGAGATGGTCTTGGTTGCTAAAGATTGTGGAATAGCTGCACACCCCACAGAAAAAGTGCAGCATACCTTCAGCCACTGATTAGCTTTGTTCAGTGACTTCAGTCTCATGGTCAGAGAAGCTGAGGGCATATTTCAAAATCCTCCAGGTCAGCTGCCCCAACACTAGAAAAAGGATCAAAATGGTGACCAGCTTTATCTATGTTGGTTGCACTCTTCTCGGATCAGTAGCAAACAATGAAATAAGTGTTCTCACTTTCAAAGAGAATTCATCTTTTAGTTTTGAGGAAAAATACAGATATTATTTTCACTTCACTTGAAGTACAATGACACTATACTTCTTGCATTTCTTCCTGAGTCTTGGATTCTGTACAATCACAATATTCAACACCTTGAGCTGCTGGAGTAGCACAACCTGTGCCAGATTTTGGAGTTTCACTGTCATAAACAATGTGTCATATGGGCATACTAAGATGTTCTTCAGTACTGGATGTGATTTAGGATTTCATTTGCATTGGGCTGAGTACACACAGAAGAAAGTCTAGGATTCTCATATAGGACATTTGCTGCCTATTACCTAAGCAACGAAAGAGGAGCTGGAGGTATTAGATCAGCTCAGGAGAGGAAGTTATGCAAGGACAGATTAATTAAAAGTAGTTTTGCAGAGGAGACTACAAAATACTTTTAAGAACATCCTAAAATACTCCCTTGAATTAACCGTCTTAAATCAGTCTTAGTATATAGTAACCAGAAGCTTTGAGCTGAGAAAAGAAATCAATTATGAGACTACCATAATATTTGTGGTGAAATATGCATTCAGAAGAGAGAAGAGCTTCAAAGAGAATTAGTCACCACCTTTCAGTTGTGTTATTTTTAGTTGACTTGTAACTGTGTTTGTTCCTCAACTGTCTGTCTGTTCTCACACAAATGTTCACATAGACTGGGAAAGTACATCACAGGGAAGAAATGGCTGTTGACCACAACAAAAGACCAACCAGTCAAGCTTAGTGCGAAACCAAATGCTGGCCACGTGCTCTGTCTCTTCCATGACACAGTTTACTAACGTGAAGGACAGTTGTGTTTTGTGATTGGACTTTGTTTTTCCTATTCTTTGAGCTTCTATAAATTGGGTCTTTTGAAGGAAAAAAAAGTAACTACATTTATCTGTATACCCATCTTCCCCTACTGACTGGCCTTTTCAAGAGGCTACTTTAGTTATTGTGGCAGACCCCTAGTCCCCTGGCTTTTAGGCCTGCCTGCCATGTTCTTCAGCACACAAACACCCTTGTGGCTTCATCAGCTCTGGAGACAGTTGAAAAATTAAGCTAGAGGCTCTGAACGAACTGTTTCTGAGAAGCCAGGAAAAACTTCAACGTTTCTGTTGTCAAGGGCTGCTGTTCTTGGTCCTAGGCTCATTACTCCAAGACCTGTGCCCATATGCATGACTGTTTTCTTTGTCTCAGGTTTGTGATGCCTTTGGTGTTTTCTCCTCTCCAGCACCTCAGACAGAGACACCAGTGATTTCCACAGATTTGGGGTTGGCACCGGTCATCTCTTGTCAGGCCACATAGCTCAGCACTGATCATCTCATCACTAAAGCTGCTCAAGATATTGGCCAAGCTTAAGAGTTAGTTCAGTGTTGAAAACTGCAGTGCTAAACTTCATGAAAGATATGATATTCAGGTAGCTGCCCGTTCCAATTCCACTTAAAACAGCATGAGGTAAAATTGGCACTCTGCAGATCCAGCCCCTCAGTGAATGATTTTGTCTGTTTCATCTGTCTCTTTGAAAAGAAGCCACAGTGCTCTCTCTAGTCATTTCTCCATCACAGATCTCACAGAAGGAGGCAATACATTGAGCCATTTTCAGAAGATGAAAAATGGGATATTTTCATTACAGCAACAGATCATCCTTTCTCACTGTTCTGCGTTCTTCAGGAGCCCTACAGGCCTTGGATGTCCAAGACTCACTGGATTGTGAATTTCTTTCAAAGAAAGTTTTTTTTAAACAATCCCATTGTTCCTCTTAGAGGAATTGGAGTACATGGTTGCATTTCATACCTCTATTTTTTCAGTGTCAGTCACAAAAGGCAAGTACTTCAGGAAGGCCTCTTTTAATAATGGTACCACTCCAAATTGATGAGACACTTCTCATCAGGTGCTTTCCATACTTAGTCGGCTTCCTAAGATATGGTTTAAGAACTTATCAAAGGACAAGTTGCAAAGATATGTAATTATGGATAACTTGGGAGAGGTGGCACAACTTTTTAATAGCATACACACAACAGCATTAGAAAAAGTCATCTGTTGAGCATGCTGTAACCACACTGAAGTCATTGGGCACAATCTCACTTTCCCCAGAAAAAGGACTAGAAAGTAATGCTAGGTCACAGCTAAGGAAGAAATCTTGAATGATAGAATTTAAGGAATGGCCCATTCAGTTGGGACATAAGAAGGGTGCTATGATTCAGGTGACCCTGTGGCAAGCAACAGTCTGTCTGCTCTCCTATCCCAACACCATGTTTCCACTTCTCTACTTTGTGTAGGATCAAGTGATTTTATCACTAGAAGGTGAGCTGGTATATCTTGTTGATCCATCAGAAGACTTTCCTTCTGTTTTTCTGTATTGGCAGAGTTAGTTTTCCACATGATGAGCCAACTGAACTAACTCACCATGTAGTTTCATAATTCACTAAATCTGACACAAGGCAGAGAAACAAGAATCCTTGACACAAGAATGTAGAGAAACTGAGTAGTTTTGGCTATAAAATCTATTCAGAGGCTAATATCCGAAAGTGACGTAGCCAGTCCTCAAGGTCTCAGACTTTAAATCTGACTTGCTCCTGGGGGACCTTTAAAAAAGTTGAATTTGTAAAATAATGTTAATAATACTGTATGCAAACAACATGAAACATAAATGAAAAAAATAACCTATCTACTAAGTTTACTATGTTATATAATAAACATTTTACAATTTGTACCTATGAATGTGATGTTGATGCTCACCTGGACGCATCTCTTTTCTTACTGGTTTCTTGGATACCCATCTTTTCTTCCCCCCCCGCCCCATGCTTGTTTTCTCCTAGTCACGCATGTACAGACTGTAACACACATCAGCTCTGTTTTGAAGCAGAATCTTAAACTTACATTTTTTTGCACATGCCCATTAATGTTTACCTGAACTAAATTATGATAGGAAATAATCCTGATGCTTTTCTGATGCAACTGTGTATTATATAATCACTTGTGGTGGTGCTAGTTACCCAAAAATGAGAATAGAAATTGATTACGAGGAAAGACGCATTACATTTTTAGACCTCACTTTAGAAGCTGAGGGCTTATCTTTGAATGGTTGCTGAAAATAAAATTAAATAAAGCAATTTTCTATAAATATTCCTATGCCTGTCCTTTGAATAAAATAAAACAAAGTAAAACCCAACCCCAAGTTTCCTTCTGCTTGGCTCATCATGTCTTTTAAGGCTATGGTGCCTTGTAGCCATGTACTATGTTATAGCATTTGAAAGGTCTTTTTTCACATGTACGTGAAAGATTTAGCAGCAGGAACATATGTTCTTCTTCAATTTCCTCTCATCTCCCTTATTATATATAAGATGGTTATTTGCCATAGATAAGTATGCATTTCTAGAAATACTGGAAATAATTCATGTTCTGAAAAGCCTTTAAAGAAATCCAAATCTGTCCTTCATTTTAATGTTTTCTCTTTGTATAGTAGAAACTGCAATATGGAAACTATTAAATGACAGTTGTAAACTCCTTACAGTAAGCATAGCAAATTTTAACTCTGTCAGACCACTAGGTGAACTCTGGGAACATTGTGTTTTCTCTGACCTGGCCTCAAGGAACTTTGCTCATGCTCTGAATTGGGAGTGAGAATTTTGTGCTGCATGTGTAAGCAGCATCTTACTCAAATTATTCTGAAAATATCTTCCATTGTGTCTCTAGAAAATTATTCTCATCAGCCACATGAGAACAGTATAGCAGGACATTGCCCTCACAAGTTGTCCTTTTCCAAATTATATCAGTGATGGCTAGTGCAGTAAAAGCAGTAACAAAAGTGAAAGCTCTTTTTCTTCCTTTAGTTTGGAAATCTGACAAGGACAAGGTGTTTTCTTGACCATTAGTGCCATGTCATGTTTCACAACTGGGAGACACCCTCATATTCAAATAAATTCTTTCTAAGTGTACACCGGGGGTGTCCCCTTTTTGCTTGCTTTCTGTATCCCAAAATTCTTTCTCTGTGGCTCACTCAGTATTGCTTGCTGAGTAATACACATGCTACTTTATTTGTTCCCTCTTGTGTCCTACTGAATTGTCTGTAGCTTTAATTATCTGTGCCCCCATGGGATATCACAGAATGTGCTCCAGCATAGCGTGGTGAGGGAAGGGTTCATTCAGCCTTTCTCTTCTTCTTGACTCTGCTAGGAGCTCTGTACTTTTCTTGAGAGATTCCTGTGGTGCCTTTCTTCTTTGGTAATGTAGCCACTATGGGAGTCATATAAGGAAGAGAGTTAAATTCTAACACATGGTAAGGGCGGGTATAAGTACAAGCAAGGAATTCAGGGATTATTTTGAAGTTTGCTAAAGATGTTTGGTTTAGACCTGAGAGAACAAAAAAGTAGGAAAAATACATGATAATGTGAAAGTGGGATCATATTTCCAGAGTGTTAGGAAGAAATACTAATGAAAGAAAGAAAGGACTTGGACCATGCACGTGCTGGATAGAAGAAAAGGAATGTTCAGGAAAGACAGAGGGAAATAGAAATAGCTTTAGTGATAGGCACAGCAATTGCAACATAGGGAAATAATAGTCGTTGGGAGCAATAAAGGATTGCATGTTTTGAATAAGGTAGGCATGAAAAGGAGAAAATGGAATGTGCAGGAAATAAAACAATTTGTTCCACATTTATGTAAAAATAGTTTAGTAAACAGATCGACTATGAAGGTTCTTAAGAAAAAAAGAAAAAGGATTGTGGCAAGTTGAATTGGACTGCGTGGACACATGAAGACAATAACAGCAGTAGCAGTATTTGTAGGTGTGAAATAGATGTTCTGAGTTGTCTGGTTTTAATTTCCATTCTAAACAAATTCTTCTACCTGCCCAGTGGTCAAGTTTCTCCTTGATAAAGTTGCATGTAATATCAAGCCAAATGTGGAATCACTGTAGAGGTCTTATCCAAAGCTTCATTATGAATGCTTTGGTAGAAGATCCTTTCAGAGCTTGCGCTATTGACCAGAAAAAGTTAAGGCAAAGGAAGGGCATAACATGCAAGAGGAACAGGGTAATAGCAGGTACGATATGTCCCTGTGTGCATGCACTGCATGTCATGCTGTACTGTCCTTCCTAGGAGGAAGTGAATGCGGGTATGTAATTTACTCCACGCTTGGTTCTTTCCATGTGCTCATGGATTGGATTGTGTTGGCAGCCAAGTGTCTAGTTGTACTAAGAACCTATCTTTTGGCCAGGCTTTTAATTAAACCAAGGATATTAATTAAGATCTGTACATCATAAATGCATAAAGTGTTAGGATTTAAAATCAAATTACTGGTTATGAAATGTTCCCAATGACTACTAAAACAAAGCACAGCAAGGCATTAGAAACACTTTACTACCATGTAAAAGGTCAGTGCACTGTAGTAGCCTAACACAGCATTTTCTTTTGCTGCTTTGATAGCTCCTCCATGCCTGCTGCCTTCAGACATACAAATCAAAATATTGTAAATCGTCTTACTATACCAGGATTAGGCAGCCACAGCTATGCTATCAGCTTCAAGATTACCCTGTGCTATGCGTAGGTAGCCATTGCATAGATGGTGAACAGCAAGCTCACTGTTTTAATAGCTGAGTGCTCAGACATCGGAAACGTCATGACTTCTGTTTTTTCTAGATTTTGAAGGAAATTGTCAGAATTAGGCAAGGGGCCAGTCTTTTTTGGTCACAACACAAGATGCTTAGGAACAAGTTACTGTATTAATAAATATATAAAACCTGGTGTTGTGGCAAAACATCCTGTTCATGCTGCTGCCAGATACTGCTACTAAAGAGATGGAAAACTGTTATACCGTAATATACTTTTGGCCTTAATACTTAAAGGGAACATTTATAAATTTAATTAAATTACATTTTCAGTTCCTTTGAAGTTAATGGCAAAACTCCCTTCAGATTTTCATAGTTTTCACTGTCATATTTCTCAAATCTACCTTCTGTATTTATGCTTATGTGTTGAAAATAATTCAGTGCATGCAGTACCTTTTTAAGTATAAAACGTACAAATATTTCAATATCTCCTCTTTAAATCTCAAATCCATTTCCAGTTATTCACAGTGACTTTCTCTTGGCCGATTGTCAGCATGAGGAAAACCTGTGGCAATTATTTCCTGGGGAGTCTGCCGTGGGCTATAGGATTCTGAGAATGTGGTTCTTGTCTATTCAATTTTCACTTAAAAGCAGAAGGCTTAGGCTTTAACTGGGGAACAGTGCTTTTCTATTTGTACATTAAAATTAAAGATACAGCACTGAAGGTAAATGTAGGTTATATTTAAATTTAGATTAGTTATCTGTGCAAATTATAGGATACTTGAGTACTTTGTTAGGCTTTCCTAGAAAGTGAAGGATTCAGAATTTGGTAATTTCTAGTTATTTTATGAAACTTCATATTTTGATAGTACTTCCTTCTGTCTGACACTTTGTGTAGCTGCTTCATTCCTTAGTTTGTAGGCACCTATCAGGCCTGAAGTTTCATTCCTGTTAAGTCCTTGGATTTGGAATAGGTACATATCTTCCATTGTATTTTTAGTATTGGATTGAGCAAGAAAAGAAGGTGTTGGGATGGAAGTCCATTCTCAAATAAATTCTTACAAGCGAAAGTAAAATAGGGCATATGTTAACATATATTCATATTTTTTTAAAGATTGGTCTGTCAGAAACTTTTCATTAATCTGGATCCTCTGTATAATATGCCATACTCATATGTCCACTGTCAACCCAAAGGTTTTGCTTGAGAGAAACTGTTAAAGATGTCTATTAGCAGTGGCTTGTAGCACATTTGTTCTGTAAAATCTTAAGATACAGGCAGGAACTCTTAGTTCGTTTATGACTTTGCAACTGTTCAAGGTAGCAGGTCTTTCAGACTCTGCTTCTAGTGAAGCTTTTCCATAAAACGTAACTTGAATGATAAAAGCAATAATTACAGTACTTAAAAATGACAGTCTGCATTTTTAGTGAAAACATGCAAAATTATGGTTCAGAGTTTATTATTTTATAATAGCCTCTAATTACATTATTGTTTGCAAAAACAGGGTAGTGTTTATACTTGCAGCAATCTGCGAACTAAAATTTTCCTACATAATAGCCTTGTTGGAGACAAAATAGACCCAGCAAAGCGTCTAGCCTGGGGTAACTCCAGCACAGCACTTTTGAGTAAGAGTAAAGAGGAAGGAGGGTGTGTTCAGCTGCAGGCTGGGGCATGACAAGGTTTGTTTGGAATTCAGAGCTCTCCTTTCAGTGATACTTGGTGTGTACTTAAGGTAGGAGCACGTTCATCCAGGTCAATTTGAGAATTACTGTAATTTTCTTCTACTACGCTGCTCCATGCCTGGTAAATTGCTTTACAGTACAAAAATAATGTAACACAATGCCTTTGTCACTTCCAGGAAGACTTTTGATCCCTGAAAGACATGACTGACTGGCACTGAATAAATCCTACAATATTGCTAACAGGATAGAATGCTAAGAAATAGTAACTTGTCTCTCCTCACAGCATCAGCTGAACTCTTTCATGTTGTTAAATCTGACTAACACAATAACGCTACTAAGAGCATGTCTGAGAAGCGCTTACATGTTTGGAGGATAATATTCTTGTATACGAACCTATAGACTAAAAGTCCTCACTCTTTTGCAACCCCTTCTCTGTTGTTTCTTTCAGGTCTGTTAAAATTCAGCTGCATATTCACACATAAGGTCTCTGCTGTCCTGTGTATTGTACGAGAGGAGCTGTTTGGCAGGAACTAGATCTAAGTGGCATTTTTTGATAAACCATAAAATCCTGTACATACAAAAAATGGCAGGTAGTAGCATGAATAGAAGTGATACAAGGTTTCTTGGATGGCAAGTCTAGAGAGGTTTTAATCACCAGTATAATATACCTGTCCAAGTATGGTACGATGAAGTGACTGTGTCAGTGTCCTTGAATCTTCCATAGTTCCTGTTGTTTCTGTGCAACTATAAAGGATAGCTGCAATATAACCAGAGACAGTAGAATATGAATAAATGATGACCCTGCCTTCACTCTGCATAGATACAATACTAGTGATTATATGCATTACTGAAATATTGTCATCTTTGAATCTCAGTAAAATACAAAACAAGGAACAGCTGCTGAGTATCTGAAGAACTTTTCTTTGCTCCCCTCTGTGGGCTGGTCAAATGCCCAAAGAGACATTGTTGTTAGCAGAGAATATTTGACAAAATACTTCACAAGAGTGGGTTTCTGTTCAACGTGTCTTTCTCTCAAGTTTATGTTCACTATGGGAAATCATCTTGACCTTTATTAACCCAAATATTTGGACTACAATTTTCTGTGAGGCGCAATATATTTGAATATGAACCTATGGATACTAATATTGGATGAAATATCAGCATATTATAACTGCTGCTGAATAATTTCTGGAGGATTTACTGGTTTACAGATTAATGAAATGATGGAATCAAACTGCTAGCTTCTCTCATAAGAAGTCTGATTATCCATCTGTACTGTGACTGGGGTTCATCACTGCCTGGAAGAACTTCACATAGCTTCTTCAAGAACAGTTGGGCATACCTACAGAAACTGTAGGACCAAATTGTTTTCTAAACATTGAGGTGCTTTTAAGCATGTAAAACATATGGTACTACAGAAGAAAATTTCCTGTCTTCTGATGTGGGCCTCAGCTTTAAGAAAGGATCCTGTGGAAGCAAAGATAACTTTTTATCAGCTTGCTTTAAGAATGGAGAATTAGTTTACCATTTATTTTTGCAACAGCATCCAAATTTGTCTGTATTTGATTATAGTTTTACCTAAGGAAGGACCAGAAGTTCAGAAATTCATAGATATTAGGAAAGTTCTGTTAAGTTACGTGTACGTCTGTCTTCCACCGCACCATCGATCTCCACAGGCAATTTTCCAATGGTTTATCTAATTTGCTTTTAAGTACCCAAAATAAATTGTGCTTTTGCCATTTGCAATGGGAAGATGATATTCAATGAGTCTCAACAACCACATACAAAATTTATTTCAATTATATATGATGTCACCAGAACTTTATCAACCAGAGAAAATTCAAGCAGAAAAAATATTTTTATTTATATTTGTTCAGACAACTTCTGGCATCGTGGTGGTGTGTTCTTTTTCATAGTATAAATTTTATACCTCGATGCACAGCAGCTGCCTATACTGCCATGTTCTACAGGAGACTTCAAAGGAGACAGATTTATATAATACAGTCATAATTTACAGTCATTAATATGAAGATGTTTTATCAATTACATAAACAAAAATACCCTGCTGAATTTATATCTTTTAGTTATTAAAAAGTGTTTACTATCCTAAACTAGTTATTGGAAATAAAGAATTCAGCAACAGAAATTAATCACTGTCACATTCTTGTGCATGTCTTATGGATGCTAGGCTGTGTAGAACATTTGTTTGGAAAAGGGAAAAATATTATTATTATACCCTTAATAGAAACAGACAATCAAACACATCTTAATTTGAAAAGGTTTTTGCAGTCGTAAATCATAATGGCACTGTGCTCTAATGGAGGAAAACATCTTCATAACTATATGACCTTGGTGCAGAGGGCCACATTCTGGGAAGGATATGTTCTCATCAGACATATTTCCCCCACCCTCCACCCCCCCCCCATTTCAAAGACAGATGACATTTTTGCCAAAATACAAAGTTAAAGATGTGCATTGTAGCTTCTGATAAAATCATGCTGTATCTATCCTTACATTTTGTGGCAATTAAGTACATATTTCACCAGTGTGTTACGGTTTTCTCTCTCTCTGTTAATAGATACCTTATGGTCATTTGCAATGTCACTGAACCCAGCAGAAATTAAAGGTCAATATGTATTTAACATAGATATAAAGACCAATAAGACCAATGTGCTGATAACTCTGATTGTTAGGGTCATGAGTACTTGGGCTGAACAGAATGAAGTTAAAAAAAAAAAAAACCAAAACAAACCAAAAAACAAACAACCCCCAGACAAACTCCAAAAGAAAAAATGTAAAATATGGAACTTAGGCTGCACAAACCTCAGTTGGGGGTGTAAGGTAGCTTAGCTGCCATTTTGGCAATCTGCCCATATCATCAAAAGAGGTTTTCTTTTTACATAGATACGTATATTAAAGATAGTAATTGCACTTTCATTCCCATTGAAGGGGAGAAGATAGTAGATATTGAGTAAATTAGAGGCTGAAATGGTGACAATATTTCTCTTCAGCCTAAGGAGAGATTAGTATGGATTTAAACTAATAAAGAACGGGACAGCAAATTAAGATAGATTAATTGTAGTTATGTATATAGCTTAATGTATTCTTTATTTACAAAATTACTGTCATCTCACCTATTACATCAATGGGGGGCAACTACCATAGTTAAAAAAGATAAGGGAGATATTTTGCGAATTAATATAGTTGAGATAACTTGATACAATTTATATAATCAAAATGACTTCTGAGATCTGTTTATGTTCCTCTGCACTGAGAATGGCAGTCCAATGCCCATAAGTGCACATATGTTTAGCAAAAGATGATCTCCATGCCAAAGAGCAAGATAATGAATATAAAGAGCATATGGTGTAAAGACAAGAGAGAGAGTAGTTAAAGTGATATGGACTGTGGAATTGAACATGTACCTGCTGAGCCCAGCTCTGATACCTGAACCACATCTAGAGTCATTAAACAGCCTGAGCTGGTTCTATTTTGAGATATGGTGGTGAATGTGAGTGTGTGTGTGTGAAGTAATATTTGATCTATATCTTCTGAAAAAAGAAATAAAAATAAAATCATGGAATTAGTTTAAGTTGGAAGGGACCTTTGAAGGTCATGTAGTCCAACCCCTGCTGCAATGAGCAGGGACATCTTCAGCTAGATCATGTTGCTCAGAGCCCCATCCACCTGACCTTGAATGTTTCCAGGGATGGGGCATCTTCCATCTTTCTGGGCAACCTGTTCCAGTATTTCACCACCCTCATTGTAAAAAATGTCTTCTGTATATCTAGTCTGAATCTACCCTCCTTTAGTTTAAAGCCATTACCCCTTGTCCTATCCCAGTGAAGGGCATAGCAAAAGATTAGTGATGTTGTTTCCTAGTAAATGTTTGTCATCTATCAGTGTGTGAACTTGTACTGTGTCTGGCTTACATCATTACTGTGCATGTCTACTGACCCCTCTCTCTTTGTGCAATGGGATGCACTTCCTGCAGGTTTTCTCAAACAAAGATTTTTGGAGTAACACTTTGGAGTAATTTTTGAGTGTAACAGGTTTTCTGCTGTAAAATGAACTGGCCCCATAATATACAGCTCAGCAGTATCACGTAATTTTTTTCAGGTCACCTTTAAAGACAGACACAGTGTTCCTACTGTGCTACATGCCCCCACAAACTGCTTCCTTAGCAGGAGCTCTGTTGTTTTATTGATAACACAACTAACTACAGATAAATACTCTGATTTGGTAAGTCCCTTGTTACATCCCTGATACAAGGCATTTCCTACTGTGTTTCCTAACTATCAGATGATCAAAAAACTGAACTGTGAAAATAAAAGTAACCATGAATCTCCCTTTCAGAATCCAGTTTTTTAAATAAAAATCTTACAATAAATTAGTAGATGAATGAAATAGATCTCATTAATGTACATTATAGCAGTGAGAGAGAGTAGATTTTACACTAATCAAGGAAATTATAAGCTGGAGAGAGTTCAGCTTTGCTAATGAGCTATATGGTATGGACAGTTAGTCATTGGGATTATGGAGTCTTATGTGATTCAGAAGACACCTACAATTGTAGATCCATAAAGTAGAAGAATAATGATTGTGTATGAGGTGGTGCATTATCCTTCTTATCTGTACACAGGTTCGTGCTGTGATCTTGGAGCACTTTTCTATTTGCTCTCGCTGAAGAAGGCACTCACAAGGTTTCAGCACCCACTCTGAAAGAATTTGGAAAAGTTACAGGCTTGTTTGTATATGTATCAGCTTATACATCAAAGCTCCACAACTTTGCTTTAGTGAATCTCTATTTTGGGATGTAGTTCAGTCACATACCTTCTCACGAAATGTCACCGCCTCAAGCGTACTGAATGTGTCTGGTATCCCATAGGCATCTCATGTGGCCCAGTCAGAGGGGTTTTAAGATTGTGGTCATAAATAAATGGCTTCCCAGATTGCACCTACAGGAACTGTTCAGCTGTACCACAGTGTTTACTCAATAGGGCTAAGAATTAGCAGGTCAGAAATACCTTAAAGACGTTCAGGGGGCATTGACCCAGTCTTGGTAACAGTGATGTTACACATTACAAAGGCTAGTTAAGTCTCTGGAATAGCTGCTTTGTTATAAGAAAAGTGGATAGTGTTTTGGGCTGTGGATTTGTAAAATACAGGTCTTGTTCTTCATAGGTATTTTTCATGGAGGTGTTAGCTAATAAAAGCAGCAGTTGCTACAATGCAAGTGTTGCCTTTCCTAGTATTACTTCTGGAAGAATCTCAAACAGTTTGAGTATGTTTGCAGAAAACTAGAGGATCATTCAGTCACTGAATATATTGACTCCACAAAGCAGTCTAGCACAACTGAAAAGAAACCTTCTCTGCTTCTTATCAGTCTGACCATAAAACCTGCATATTTAGCATACCAGGATTCTGTTTCAGAAACAGATATGCACAGAAAAAAACCTCAACAGTCAGTGTAATTGCATTTGCTGTGTTTTCCATATGCTGAAAATGAAAATGGAGCGGTCTGAGGAAGGCAGGGGTAGAAAATTAAGTAATGTAAACCAAAAGGCTACTGAAACTTTTTGAAATGCAGTAACAGTGTAAGAGCACCTATGGAGTATCCCCTGGGTAGTGCAGTTCTGGACTTAGGACAAGGACTGGAGAACTTGCTGTAGATTTTTCTTCAGTTGGAGAAAATATTTTCTTGTTTTTTGTTAATGAGGTTCTTTGGTGAAGCATGGGAGGTTGGAACTGTCACTTTGATTACTTTATGATGGTAACAGGCTCAACATAAAAGGGTTGTGAAATGCTAGGGTTTTTAATGTCTCACTTCATAAATGAACTTAAAAAAGAGGGCAGTCTATTCCAGAAATGCTGGACCACACTATCATCAGTTGGACACTGTCCTTGTAATTGTATTAGCTTTTCACTAAAAACAGGAGCGTTGATGGTTTAGGATCCAAAACCGTAAAGTATCAAAATAAAAATGGATTTTGTGCTGTCAGAAAACTTACAAGAAAATTTCCAGCTGTGTGGTATTCAAATCTGAAATTGTCCTGTGCCCCTGAGGAAGAGGGCAGAGAAGGCAGCTTTCATTATGCACTGATCTAAAAGCCTTTTCCCCCAGATTCCAGAAGTTTATTTTATGATGAAGCAAGTTTATTATGTTTTGATTATAGATAAGAAGCATATGGATAGCATACGATAGCTAGGACCTACATCTAGTCTATTTTCTGCTAAGCAGAAAACTATCAAACGTATATGCATTTCAGAGCATCTAAGGTTATTGCATCCTGGAGTTCAACACATGCTGCAAACAGGCAACATGCAGCGAATACATGAACATTCTCTCTTCCTCAAACATATACATTCCAATTTTCAAGAGTTTTGGCTCTAACTATAAGGATGTCTTTGATTTACATATAATACACAAATGTTAGAGAAGCAGTGTATAGGCTGCCTGGAAGTGACTTGTCATTTTACAAATGCAATGGAGATTGTTAATTGTTTGCACAAGATGTTATTTACAATAATGACTTCTGAACCAGGTAATGATCTTTTACATTTCATGTAATGGTTTTGGATATTATATCATGCTCCAATGCATTTAGACTTATTACCAAGTCATTACAACAAGAGTAAAGTTTTCATAATTTATAGAAGTGATTATGCTGTGTAGTGTTGGAGCTGACCAAATAAATAATTGAAAATGGCATTTTTTGCTCAGGTTCCCTGCCACTAGCACATTTCTCCACTTTGACTGTTAGAAAACTGTGTCCCAAGCTACTCTTCAGACAATATAGAACATGGTTACAAGGGTCTTAATTTCCATCAGTCTGAATGCAATATGTGCTTAATTCTATCATGTAAGCTTTGTGTTCTGGTAGTACTGTACTGATAACTTCTGATGTAAAGAATGGAGTTTTATTTTTTGCTTTTCAGATGCTTGATTATTTCTCTTCCTCAATTTATTTTTTTTTTACAGTTGTGTATGTTGTACAAATTGTCACAGCTTTAGTTCTGCAACCTCTTTCTCCTTAGGGCTTTTGCCTCAGGGCTAACCATAACTGTCAAGTGTCCTTGTTTAAATTAGCTTGTTTAGAGTGTGTAGTAGGAAGAGACTAGACTAAGTAATGAAATCTATACCCTGACTATTTAAAAAAACCCTTTTTTCTTTTTGGAAGATCAGAACCTGTGTATTAATTTTGGGCTAGTTGTAGAAAGATCTGAAGCACCAATTCTAGACTTGTGAGTAGTCCTACTTGTGAACTAGTCCAAGAAGTGCTCCAGACAGCAGCTTGGCTTCTGAATGAGCAAATTAGGGCTATGAAATTTAAGCTTGTATCTAATTCTCAGCTTCTTACATTTAAAATCTTAAGTGCATGTCACATGGCAATCATCTGCAAAAGCTTAAGAACAACCTGCCAGTTGCCTGCTTCTGCTGGACAGCTGTGTCTACAGACCATGTGAAAGCTCCTCTACTAGTGTAAAGTGGTTTTATTTTATGTCATGGGAGTGTGGCTTGGGCTAAGCTGCTGGTTTTCATGCTGTGTGGCTGAAGAATGCAGGTCAATGCAGTAACCTCCAGCACCAAGGCAGTAACATGTAATAAGCTCTGTAACAGCAGCATCTTCGACTACTGTGGGTGCTTGCTAGGCAAAATATACCTCTGACCCTTAAAATCTATATTCGTTTAATGAAGACAAGGATTCATGATAGTCTTTGCCTGAGTTACAGTACATAGTTTAATAACTGGATCTTTGAGTATGAGATGGATTTTTCATTTCTTTTTTTTTTTTTAAGAGTTAATTTTTGAAGTTACATTGTCTTTTTCTTTGGTCATGCTGTTATGTTAGTGTATATGCATATTTTCAGAAATCTAGCTGCTTTAGAATGAGGATTTTAAGCCCTCTGACAAGTGTTTTCCTTGACAGCTGATGTGCAGTTTTTCATATGCAAGAGTGATGTGTTGATTTTAAGGGTTTATTTAGAAGTATAGTAGAAGATGAAGAAGGTGAAGAAGAAATTGGGAGGACTTTTTAAAACAGAAAACCAATCTTGAGAGCTCTTTCTGACCACACGTGAATATATGGAGTTACTGGCTTCTGTCATACACATAAGGCTGATACAGAGTTCTTCTTTGTTACTGGTTCTTCTAGATAGTATCTTGAGATTTTCTAAAAAAAAAAAAAAAAAAAAGACATAGCAAAAAGGAAGAGGATAGTGTATGCCACCTGTCTGCAAGGTTCTCAAGAAACCATCCACAATCTTGTGTTTGGGTAGCGAAATGTATCAAAAAAGGGTAAGGAAGCACATCTTGAATCTTAGGTCAAGAAAAAATTCTGAACAAAAACTTTAAGCAATATGAAAAAGTAATACTGTTGTAACCAGAATGTGTCAGGCTGCTAAACTGTCATTTTATTTCAAGGGCTTAGCTCTGCATTGCAGTCTTCCCTTTGCAGTGCCATCTTCATTGTCTGTTGGGGTGGGTTACATCAACAATTTTGTCACGGATGCTTGACAGCTAGTGGAGTGACAGGCTCCAAGTGGTCAATGTGCAATAAAAGCCCTTTGACTGAGCGACATTCCCTATAATGATTATAGTTTCTCTTTTATTAATCAGTCTTGACAGAAAATAAAGGGGAATATGTATGTGTGGGTGTTTGAAGGAGGGGAATATGGAGAAGGCAAAGCCCTGAAATTCTCTAGTGAGAAGTAATCATAGTTAGCCACATCCTCATAGGCAGGCTTAGCTGCATAGCCAATGAAACTTGTTAGAAAGGGATCGGTGCCATGCAGGGAGTATTCTCTTTTCATGGCTCTTTGACAGTCTGATAACTCTATATTTTGTTCAGATGGAGGTGTCAAGTTCAGAAACATGATTGCTGAGTCTCAGTTCTTTGCCTTCTTGCCATGTTTCTCCAGGAGGTTTAGCACATATGCAAAGAAACAGATTTCATAGGGGCAGTGTCTGTGGGCAAGGAGCCATTCCTTAGCTTTAAGGTCAAGTGGCACAACAGAGTTTATACCCATATAGTTAACTTTTTTCCTCCAAAAAATGTCTTGGCCTTATACACACAGCCTTTTCAGAACAGTCCCAGGGCTCTGCTACAACCAGGCTGTTACCCAGTCACACCAGTGCTAGCTGGTGTGGGCC
Organism: Falco naumanni; assembly: GCF_017639655.2. Taxonomy (NCBI): domain Eukaryota; kingdom Metazoa; phylum Chordata; class Aves; order Falconiformes; family Falconidae; genus Falco; species Falco naumanni. The sequence continues at coordinate 44,242,515 of NC_054059.1, forward strand.
AAAAGCACCAGACAAGGTATTAATTACAGCTTTGACACTAAGTGATCACAGAGCAGTGCTGGAGCCTATTCCGAGCCCTATTATCCATACATATTGGGGGAATGTATCAATAGCTGAAGTGACAAAAGTAGGGTATGCACTGGCTGGATTTACAAAGATGACTGATCCCCTTCGTTTCTGGGATGCCAGAAATGATAGTGCATTTGAGAGCTCTAGGACCACAAGACATCAGCAGTCACTAGGCAGACTCAGTGAACTTTAGATCACATGGGAGGCAACAGGCATGGCTATGTGTTAGAGGCATGTCCATTTGAGAGAGGACTTGGGTCATTTCCCTGTTTTGCAATAGCTTGCTTAAAAGCCTATGCAAGTACACAAGCAATGGAGAAGTCTTGATGAGGAAAATAAGGGAGGTATACTGCAGCTGCCACAGTGTCACTTCTTATTCGTGTTCACATAATGAAAGGAGCAGGTTTACTCTTGGTTATGTAATGCTCTAAAATTGTGCTGACTGACGGTTCTTTCACTCAGTCTAATCTGCAGTTGCAAATGACTGGAATGTGAAATGGAACAAGCCTACAAGGGCATACAATTACTGTAAGGGATTTTAAGTTGATATACAAAATTCACCCTCTCAGTAGTCTTTAAGATGTAAAATGTAAGAAATATATATGTATGTCTGTATATAGGGTACCTTTGAATTTCTAATGAGTGCTTGATTGTGGGGATTCTAAGCTGATAGCATTTTTCACCTTTAATTCCTTATTTCTGGCATGGAATACTCTATCATAAAAATAGACTGTTCTTTTCAAGTATGTTCACAGTAACTGTAGGGAAATGCATTTCATGGTTTGACATTAGGGTTTCAGACTTCACAAAGCAACTGTATTGTTTTTTATGCATCCTTTCAGCATCTAAGTAACTTTATTCAGTGGTAATGACCAGTAAAAGGTATAGCACTCTCCTGAGATGTGAAAATATTGGTTGTAAGTCATAGTTTTGTAGTGGTTCACTACAGGAACTAGGAATATCAAACTATATGTATTATTTTTATTTAAGTGCCTGGAAGTATCCAGCATCTTTCAAGTAAATCACAAGTAACCTGATGTAACAGCAATGACTTTTGTTTAGGTGAATGGTTCAAGGCTTGATCTAGTGAAAATCTTTCTCCCCCTTGAAAATCTCTAAGCAATTGTTCAAGCTCTGAGGCTGACTTTGGGGGTGGAGGGTAGAAAAGCCTAAGCAGAGAGTGCAGAGAAGAGAGAAACTGCCCTTTTCAGGATTGGCATGGACTTAGTTTTAACAAAGTGCCGAGACCACATGTGGACATAGACCATGAAGCTGGTTACCCTGAGCAGCTGCCTGCACATCCTTACTTTGGTTCTGCTCCTTGCTTCCTGGACTATGTAGAGGGATTTTACACAAGCCAGCCAGCAAATATGCTCACATTAATCATTGCTCTTCCTCCAGTTTTTCTAGTCTTTCAAGTTGGATCAGAATTACTGTTATGTCTTAATTATTTTTTTCCCCCAAGAACTTTAGTACCTTTGCCAAAATTATATGCTGATTCAAGGGAAGGAGGGGAAACAGGAATGCAGATGTGTGAGGAGCACAGGAGTACTTCTTTGGGTGGCAGAAAAGAAGGTCATGTCATAGGTCATGAAGCTACACCAAGTACCTGTCTTCCTCTTGTCAGTGTTGAGGAAAAGACTTGGTTGAGGTATAGCTTAAGAGTAGAGCAAGGTAAGTGCTTCTGCAATTTATCTGGCTACAAAGCTATACAAATTGAGTTTGCTTACTACAGAGCAAACCACCTTGTTCTGTAGCCTGTATTCCACTGTTAGAGCAAGGCTTCAATATTAATGTGGAAGTAATACATTTTTGGTCCATGTCTACAGATGTAATCAGTTCTTCTTTTGATCTGGGTATTAGCTGATTTAGCCTTCAACCCTTCTATGCTTCAGATCTTGAACTCTGCAACACATACTCATTTTTTTGCTCATGTTTCACAGGAGCCTTAAGTAAGAAATATGTTTTAGACTATAAAAATTCAAATAATGCAGTGTGAAAATGGCCCCATTATTGTTTTCCAGAAAGGATAATAGATAGTGGTTGAATGAGGGATGTGGAATATAAAAGGCACTGATGAAATGTCAAAAAGGTAGGATATATAGAAGGTAGGAGGACAATTGTGGAAGTTTGGGAGGCTCTGCGTGTAGAAGACTGTTAACTTTCTGGGTTTACTTATATAAATATTTCACAGAATTTAAAAATAATGATGTCTTCTAAGATTGAAGAGATAATAGAAAACCTGAAGGCAGATCGTAGCTTGGTCCTTCCATGAATATACTGAAGCCTTTGCTCCAGCAGGAGCAGGCTAGGTGACCCAGTTTAACAAAGCATATATCCCCCCTGATGCTTACAACTGCAGGTTCTGTTGGCAGAACATTAGAAATTGTAATCGAGGCTGAACGTGCCAAATTTCAGAGCCTAAAGACTTCAGAAAGGCCCAGCACATTGGGAAGGTCTTTCAAAGGCTTTAGCAAAGGGTTGCAACAAACAAAACTGTAGCTGTTCTCAAAAATAGTTGTGCTACAAAGCAGGAAGTTATTATTTCTGTTAGGGCAGTAAAACTTCTCCAGATTACCTCAGAGGGGTACTTCTGTCATCTGGAAAGGTTAATAGTTCACTGGAGTCTCTGTTTATCTCATTGGTCATTAATTTCCAGGAAGTGCCTGGTGCATCCAATAATGACTCCTCAGATAATTAAATAAATAATGTAAACCAAGAAAACCTTAAACTTAAACCATAACAAACTATTATTAAAAAATGTAGTTGTGCACAATAAATAGATTCAACAGTATTAATACAATCAGCATCTAATAACACTCTTCACTGAATTGCTTTGGTTTCTCAGATGCAGTTGCCAATAAATAAATAAATTTCTGGATAACTTTCTCCTGTATTAAAGTTGCTGCTTAGCCTGCTGAATCACTTCTTACATTGAAGTCATAGACATTTTAAAAAATTAATATTGCTAGTTTTTAATGGGAATAGGTTTTGCATGTGTTCTGCTCTTAAACGTCCTTCAAGAATTGGAATTAGATAAACTAATTTTAATGAAGACCTTCTCTTTGGACATTGAAACGTTATGCTGGCATTTACTTACTGGGATACTTTTTAAGGTATCTAAGGCCATGTTTACACAGCAGAAATAAACACTTAAGTTGATTGCCAAAGGTTTCAAACTGTAGAAATTTTATTTAATTACATTTCTGTAAATCAGGCCGCTTCCATTTTTATACAACTTGGCCATCCAAATCTGAAAACACTCGCCAAAATTCTACATCATGCCAATAATGGTTTGGTGCTTTTTGGGAAAAAATGCAAAACAAAATAATTCAGGTTTAATACTTTGGGGTTTTTTTCTCAGTACATCCCTTGTGCTCTCTATGGGTACATCTGTACAGATAATAAAAGAGGCCCAGGACATGATCTTGGCTGAGGGCAACCACACCACTGCTAGGAACAGCCCCAGGTGATGTTTGGCCTCTCCAGTTAGCTCTGCCCCAGAGACAGCAGGGGTGGAGGGTCCTGAGCAATGTGAACATGTAGTAGTTTCTGGCCATCCTGTATTCAGCATCACAGAGGGTACCTGTGTGTCCACTTCATCTGGTGCCTGTTCTAAGGCAGGATCCAGAATGGAGGCTGTCCTCTTCTGGAATATTCAGAGGGGCCTCACCCACTGGGTGCCTCAGAAGACCCCAAAGAGGTGATGGCCAGGGGAGGCCTTCACAGAGTGGGGCTGCAGCAGCCACATGCTGCTGGTGGAGACTGGGCTACAGGTCTGTCACCTTCTGCCTTTCTACCGATTGCCTTTGCCTTAGGATCCCATCCACAAGCTCCAGGTCCACATTTACTCCCTTCTCAACATTTGGGCCGAGCTGTTCACTAGCAGCTTCCTTATTTATCCTCATTTTCATAAGCTGTAATTGGTTGAGCATCATTTTAAGAGACTCTTGCCTGCTTCTGCCCTGCCAGCAGTGGCTTTTCTCCCAGCCCTGAGGAACGGCACTGGGGGTGAGCCTGTCCAGCCAAGGTGCTGAGCGCCTGCTTTTTACGAGGCCAGAGGCTTATGGAAAAGTGGCCAGACTAGTACAGGAGAGTCTCCCTTCTCACTGTCTTCTCTTCCCGTTGGAAGTTTTTGCCTGTCAGTTGTAATCTGTGGTTAATGCCCCATCAGCTGCTGTTTCTAAACTTTTGATGCGGCTGCTGTCTACAGACATGGAAATCTCTGCTTGGAGAATCAGAAGGGAAAGAGCAATTATATTTTTTACAGTTCATATTTACTGCTGGCCTTTTTTTCTGGTTGTTACTTAAATAGTTGGCTCTCTGAGTTTTGAACTTACCCTGGAAAAGCTTGAGGGTGAGCTTTTTGATCTTTGCAAGGTTCAGGGAGGTGTAGAAGGGACCCCAGGGACTGGTTGCCAGTGCTTTTGAGCTGAGCTCCAAGCTGTTTCCTTTGTTCTGCTGGGAGCCAGGACTGATTCTTATGAGTTGTGATGGTGGTTAGAGATATATTTTCCAGTAATTTCAGGTTTCAACATAGTTTAGGGGGTTTTCTTCTTTATTATTTTTTCTAGAAAAATTAAGTAGGTTTAAAAAAATAATGGATAAATTATTCCAATCCAGATGTGTAGAGGGAGGACTGTGACCCTTCCTCCCCTCCCCTGCAACCCTCCATATTCAACTGTTTCAAGAGAGCTGCCCTGGGTTTTCTTTTACACCTAGTTTTAGCAACCACTCTGCTGTGAGATTGGTCTGTCATAATTTTGAAGGAGTAATTCCTATCCCATTGAGCAGTTTTGGGTTTATATAACTATGTGGAACACAAATCACAACATTTGTGAGCAAGAATGGTACAAAGACTATTTTGAAGTGCTTTTTCAGATATAGCATGACTGTAGGCAAAAGGAACAAGGTAGCCTGTGAAAGTGTACCTTATGTTCATATTTGTTAGGTATGTGACCACATTTTTCTGTTCTCATAATACACAGAAATGTGTTTATGCTTAGACTTGCAGTTTGGAGCAAAGACTACCATAATAGGAATGATATGTCGAGACTTAACTACTCTGTGGATTGTAGTACCATATAGCAGTAATCTGTCTCCCCTGTGATGGTTCTAATTTTTTATTCAGCTGTGGCGTTCCATACCATGCTGTTTATCTTGTACTTTCATTCACTCATGGGTCTGATAGTTGTGAAATTGGCAGATGGTTTGTGATGCTTTGCTAGGAGTGGTTGTATCAATCCCAGTGATTAAAAGGCTTGCTGATTTGCTTACCCCAAAGGATTAATGGCAGGCAGTGAGGGCTTTGTTTGAAAAATCCATGCCCCATAATTCGACAAGGGACAGAAAAGTAGACTGGAAGTAATCCAGTATTAGAGCTGCTTTGTGGAGAAGCTTTTTAAAAATCTTACTGAATCAGCAACTGGACATTTCCTGATGAGATCTGAACTGTCAAGGAAAATGCAGCTTCATGCTGTTTTCTCAGTCATTCCATGAGAATAAAGTTCAAATTTTTAAGCAGGTCAGCAGCAGAACTGAATGACATGTAAAATTTTGGAGAAGTGCCCGGGATATTTTGCTTCTGTCTAAAATCAGTAAGGCAAAGTACAAAAAAACCCACGCAACCCAACTTGATCCATTCTCTCCTAACTATGTAATTTAAGCATTCATAAATTGCTGGGTTTCCAGTAGTATAGTCAAATGCTCAGGCAGACCAGACTATGAGCACTTTAGCCTGCTGCTTAGGCTTGTGTAAGTTAATGTGATGGTTTCCTAGGGAATGGTAGTTGCAAAGTATAGTCTACTGTAATAGTAGGCTATTAAATTTAATGTTAAATGTGAAGTACACAACACATAACCTAGTGGAGAGCAAACTTCTCTGGGAGTCCAGGGTGCTGGTCCCTGTTCTCAGAACCATTTTTGAGGTGTATGCAGTGATCCTTGAATGGGAACAGAGCTACTGTATCAGCCTTTCCCACACTCATTCTCTCTTCAGCCCTTCACCTCTTCCATTCTCTGTTTCTCAGCTCTGAGAGGAGGCAGCACCCTCTCAGTCCTGCCTCTTTTTGGATGAGAAAGGCACTCACAAGCAGTCGGGTTCAAATACTGTCAAGCTGGGAATGCCTGGGTCCTGCCTCTGTCAGCAACTGTGCTACCTACTGGATGCCCCACAGAGGTAGGCATGGCTTCATCTGCCCAGTGTGAACTTCCCATTTCAGTCAGTGCAGGCTGCCTAAGCCATTTGCAAGTGATTTGTTCTAAACACATCTACTGACTTTATCCTTTTGGGAGTTTAGGTGGAGGTAGGTACACTAGAGCTTAGATGACAGATAGATGTCTCTCCACAGACTAAGGTGCTCCTCCATATGCAAAGATACCCATTTTGTGGCTAAGAAATTGAAACGCAGTTGTTTCTTGACTGTGCATTTCTGAAAATTAAGAATGGGCATAAGAGTAAACAGTCCAAGCTTGCCTGCTTGGGGACCCTAATAGACTGTAGGCAATTGGTCTATAGTATCATACAGTCACGGTGCTGCCACCACTCCTGCGTGCCAGCTGGTTCTGCATATTGGTATCCTTTCTTAAGAAGAAAAGGCATCCCTTGTATTATTTTTCTTTACATTATCCTGATTTTGATACTTTGTGCGAGCTTCAGATGTTATTAAATATACATTGAATCAGCTCCACTTGCTTTTGGCTTCCAGTCCTTCCTTGTGATACCTTTGCATTTTTAATTGTGCTCACAGAGTCAGAAACTTCAGCCTGGTCAACATGGTGGCTGTTGCTGGAAAAGTGAGAATCACCTTGTAAAGAACTAATTCTCAGTCTTCTTGAAATCTCCCTCTGAGATTTTTGTCCTGTAGTATGGTCAAGAGTTGGTCTTTTATCTCAGCTAATCCTCTCAGAGTTGCAAACAGCTTTGCAGTCTTAGGTCAGCCACAAACCTTCCTGAAGTTTTAATTTATCTTCTATCTTCAAACTTAAAGCATACATGTTTTAAAACAAACGTGTCTGTCTTACTTGAGGTATGACTGCAGCTATATGCAATGCACTTGCACAGTTAGCTCCTTTTGCATGATTGCCAACCAAAACACACGAAGAACACAAGAATCTGCTGCTATCAGGCTATCCTCTGCATATTTATTTTTCTTTTCACCAGCACCCATTCCTTAAAATACACAATGTGGTTTAGATCTCTTGCAGTTGCCTTCCATATATCCGGATGTTTCTACCTTTTCTGCTCAGAATATTTTCTGTAATTTAATTTTCTTCCTAGCGCTAGATGCTGTTCAGAAAGTTTTGAACCACAGTTTTGAATCTGCTTCTTGGCGAGATCTTTCTGGGTCTTCCAAAGAATGAGCAGGATTATGTAAAGCCCCATTCTTCTATTACACAATGTTTGTAACTATATCAACCAGGTTACTCATCTGGGGTGTTGTCTACAGAATCTGAGACCCAGCTGGAAAACCTGTCATGTAGACCTAAGATAAAATTGTCAAATGTGCCCAAATAACCTAAGATCCTACCTGTAAAAGAGAAAAAAATACTTAGGATTCTAAATTTCACTGAAGGCACTCCTTCTACATTCTTTTGCATTCTTTGCTCTGCTAGATTTAAATCCAGGGATTTAAAATATGCATATTTTCCATATTGTCTCAGCATACTCTGGAGACGCTCTATGTAAGCTGTTTTTAATTAGATTGGTGTTAAAGAGAGACTGCCTTTATCATAGTTGAGCAGGAGATATATTGAATACTTTTAATGGCAGTCTCTCACTGCTCTAATTGTATGTGTAAGTATGTATTATCTTTTCCCAAGTTATAAAAAGACAACAAAAATTACCTTCAAGCAATAGAGGCATGACACTGATGTGATGCTGATCTCACAGGTAGCAGATGAGAATAAACTACTGACCCCAGAAACACCTCAGGAACGAATGAACTTAAGCTGCTTATTTACCTAAAACTTAGGATAGCTTCACCAATCAAATAATTTTCCTTTCAGTTAATTCCTCCATATGTAGACAGAGCACTTCTTAGTAGTCATTTGCTTTAGATAAAATTTTTCCAGAGCTTTTGTTTTGACTGGAAGGGATTAACACAATGAGGAAGAAAAGTCCTGTATATGAGTAGTTTTTGTTGCCACGAGGAAGAGTGAGCAGTTAAAGACATGTAAGGGTAGCAGGTTATTTTCTGTTCATATGCTTTATGTATGGAAAAGGTTCTCAAGCAATCCAATTTTAGCTTCAGCTCCACAAGTACCTAGTATATTCCAGTGTTTTTTAACCTACGTAAGTCATCTGTCCAGCCCAAACAGCTTAGGTTAGATCACTATTTTCCTGTGTCCGGGAATAGCTGATTAACTGAAGCACATGTGAACTTCTAGGTGTCCGTGATTAAGCACATGTGCATATCCCAGTGCTATAGAGTGGTTGTGGAGAGAAGAATCAGAGTATGTTGAACTGTGTTTTGGAAGAGACTTACAGTATTTCTGTACAGATCTGTCATGTGCAATTATATCGTTTTATAAATACAGTGTTTGCTGCAATGAACAGAAATGCAGTGTAAATGTGTTTTTCCATCATAGATAGTACCTTTGCTATCTAAAGCCAGTTTCCACAGCTAGCTTCATCCTTCTCCGTGACTGGCTTCTGCCAGTGCTTTTTTCTTAACAGTGTGCCACACAAAGACACATCTCACACTAAAATAAACAGTACTAGGTCTTTCCAGTGGGGAAATTTATACAGTTCTATTGTACCTCACGTTAAGGAACAGTTAATTTTGTAACTTTGGAGTTCAATACATATTTTTTTTCAGTCTATTGATTTTTTTTTTTTTTTCATAGTTAAAAAAGTATTATCACATTCAGCTTGTGAAGTCCACTGTTTCCTTCTGGAATATAAAATTGGTTTGAAGAAGAGTAAGCTCATTCTGCTTTGCAAATCCTCATGTGAACATAGGATACAAGCATTAATAACATAATTTTCAAACTTTTTCTAAAAGGAAAAATGTTTTTCTTTTCATTTCTGATTTGATTGCTAGGTGTTCACCTAATGAAGACCTGTGGAATCTACAGATTCAACTCTAATAGAGCCTGCCCCTGATTTTAATCACAGGTTGTAGTCTTTAACCATGGGAAAAATATCCCTTTCAAAAGTCTGATCTTCCTAGTAACCGTTAGAATTATTTTAAGACTATGTGTAGTCTGTAAGTATCAGATCCCGTTCCTTGGACCATAGAATGATACCTTATTTAATTGTGCTAATTCTATTGTTTAAGGTATGAAAGATGTAACACTTTTCTGTGCTGAATAAATATTCTCCCTATTATAAAAATGAATATATTCCCTAGTGTGTAAAAACTGTATTCATAGGACACTGACTGGCACAGGTGATCAAGTTAGATGACAGAAAAATGGAACTAATGTCTTGTGGGGACCTTGAAAGAAGCAACAGGTAAAGAGGCTGGTTCTTACCCACACTGTTTTCACCAGGATTAGCGTTAAGATTTTTTGTCTTCTCTAATAAAGTACTGGTCCTGCACGGTGTAAGCCTTATTGAAAATAAACCTTATTCAAAATCAGATTGCAGGTAAAGAAGAAAGTAGCAAACATTATGAAGTAAATTCAAAAAAGTAATTACAAGGAATAATTAAAACATTGTGGTTTCATTCAACAATACCCTAAAGCCTTCTGAATAGACTTTTGTATCTTTAAAATGTTTTAAGTAAAACAACGAAAAATGTGTGTGCACATATGCATGTGTATGTGAAGCTGACAATTTTACATAAGTTTATACTCAACTCTGAGGCTTGAAATACAGCAATATAGTAAATAAGATAATAGTATTGATGTACTTTGTTTTCCACTGTTTCAGTGTAAGTACTGTTCAGTGCAAGTTTAAATGTACCTGATAAGAAGGAACCTGTAAGCTAAAGTGAAATTATCTGCCCAGTATATTTTTTTTCAAAAAGTAAAAAACCACATGAATATTGAAAAAACATACTAAAAATAAATAAAAATGTAGTAGTTAGAAATACCAGAAGGAAAAAAATATCCTTGGTATGTTATTAGTAAAAATTACTCTACTGTATCCCTCAAAGATTTCAGTGAAGAAAAGATCCTAGTAAGGACTCTAAAGAGGCAAAATAACAGTTCACAGCCTAAAGATTAAAAACAGATGGGGGCCAGAAAAAGAAAAAATCCATATGAGGAAATTAATTTGGGCAAAAAATGCCCTGCCTTTTTAAAACTGTATGTCTACTTAATCTGTTTCCTGGCTGTAATTAAGTGTCAGATATGATGTTTTTATTTGTTGTGGGGTTTACATTTATTTTACTTACATAAAGAGTGACTAGGTCTTGCCACCTGCTTTGTTTGAGGGTCATTTGAACATGGCTCAGAACAGGTCAGCATACCCTAGCACACAGATGTGTTTTTCCATTTGCACAGTTTTGCTTTCCCAGATGAAGGTTTATCTGTGTCTTGCCAGGTTGCTGGTGTTTTTGTCAATACTGTCTTTGGACCATGATCTGTCTGGTACCTCTTTTTGGATCTGTGTAACGTAATGATTAAAGAGAGAGGAATTGTTTCTCAGAATTGACCTAATTTGCTCTGCTTGTGTAATGACATGATAGCTTAATGTGATGTCCATAATGAAGGTAGTCTGTGATGACTTCACGTGGGATTGAACTAGCCTTAGGCTGCAAAAGAAGGCTAGCCAGATAATTTTATATTTTTTTAAACACCTTCAAAAATCTTGTGAGCTATCTTCAGCACCCTTTTACAGTGATGTACTTTCTGTTTAACCTGACTAGATAACACTAAAAAAAAAACCCAAACCACAAAAAAACCCAGAGTTAATTCTCCAAATTGGATATTCAGAAATTTGGAATCAGCACTAAATTTGGAACCAAGGTATTTTGAATGTATTTCAAGAGATTGTTTTTCAGTAACTGATAAAAATAAAAGGCTAGAATACCCGACCACTTACCAGTCAGAGACTGGGGATGTAGATTTTTGAGATATTTTCCAAATATGGACTGACAGTATAAGAAAACAAAAAGTAAGAAGATTCTCACTTTTTTTTTCCCTTGCAGATGAGATTCTGATTACAGATTGGATTAAATCTGCTTTGGGAAAAGCTAGCTGTAAATTTTTGCTACTGTATGGAATCGTACATTTATATGAAACAAGAGATTTGTACTGCAGATGAAGACCAGAGAACTGGTGCAGCATAGGAATTACAGGTGCATCAACTTCAGCTGAAGACAGTGCGAATTTTTATGTCTTACCCATGTTAATGACAAGGATGTATTCTTGTCCTGTCTAGAATTATAGTGTCTCTCTTCCTTGCAGGTATGGATATACCATTTGCAAAAGCAAGGAAGCAAAAAATAGTCCTGTGGGTTTTGGTTCTTGTTTTCTACTGGTAGTTGTGTGACATTTGTAAGCTCAGCAAGTCATATATTTTCAAAAGAATAGTTTGGTACCCTATTTAAATACTTGTTAAGAGCAGTGATGGCTTTAGTCTGATTTGGAGCGGGTGATCATGAGACTGAAAGGTGAACTTTTTTTTCTGTAAAAAATTACCATATGACAGATGAGTTTCAAACAAACAAACCAACCTATTAAACAAAGTTGCTGGCACAGGTGGTAACTGATTTCTCCCAAATATCCACAGAGAAAGTGACTTATGTCATCACAACATGATACAAAATAGGCTGCCCTGTGTGATTCCTTTGTGAAGGAAGTAGGTGAACATCTTTGTAATACTGTTGAAAAGCTTATATCTCCTCACCTGAATTGATGGCTGTCATAAGGTTTTCTAAAAAATACTACATAAATCTTACTTTTTGGTGATTTCTGAGATTGAATTCAGTTGAGCTGAAGCCTTTATTGCATTGAATCACAATGTAAGTCAAGGACCAATGGACATGAATAAGAATTAAAGAGATGCAAGAAAATAGCCCTAATAAAAAAAGTGCAGCACTTGATGCCACAGTTAGATTGAGTCCTGAATTGTCATTGATGGGTTTCTCAATCTTGTCAGTAATGATGGTCTCCCATGGTGCCAGCAAACTGCGAGCAATTTTCTGCAGTAGCTGCTGTGACCAGATTGTATTAAGATGAAATGTTGTCATGAGACAAATACACAAAACATTCTACTTGCTTGTGTCTGATGCAAGGAAGAAAACCATCTTTCTCTGCTTGGTGAAGCGTAGAAAACCATCCTCAAATCAAGGCTGGAAGAAAATGTGTTGGTGCTTCAGTCATGTGCCATTTATTGTGTCTTTATTAGAGCCAACTTTTGTAACTGGAATAAAATGAGATTGTGTGTGTTCAGACTATTTTCAATGTATTAAATATCATTTGGTCATTTATGTGGATATATTGTGTACAGTAATGTCTTCTTCATTTATTACATAGTAGAACAAATGTTCTTTGCATGAAGAGTAACCTAACTTAGTGTGAACATTTGTAGATAGCACTGCATTATGCTAATGCATGTTTATAATATAAGTTATATTTATAATTAAATTATAAATTATATATAAATATATATTATATAAAAATATATATGGTATATAAAATATAAAAATATAATTAAATTGTAATTATAATATAATAATATTTTAAATTTTGTGTTTCTTAGAAGTAACCCAGACTAGTGGTGGTTGAATATTGTAGTATATTTCAGTTGGAAAGTACTGACAATGGTCATCTTGTCCAACTGGTTGACCACTTCAGTTGCTGGTGAGACAGGAGAACAAAATTGTTTAGATGGGTTTATCGAGGAGCACTGACACAGATGACAGGTATCTACATCAGAGATACTTGGTTCTGTTAAATCCATTGCAGTCTCTAATTTGAGACCTTTAAGATGACAAAAGTTCACAACTAAACAGCTCTCTATGGAAATATAGCTATTTTCAGTTATAATTAAATATGGTCCTATTTACGTCAAAGTCTGTAAACAACAGGGTGTCATCATATCCAATTAAATTTAAGCAAGAATTCTTGGGAAGGATGCAGTTTAAGGTTTCTGTTCTTGTGGTTGCTTTTGCTGGTAGTGAAAGAGACATACTAGCACTTACTGCATACAAACCAGTTTCTGGACATAATCAGAACATTTGGATAAATGAGAGGGCTAGCACTTTCCATTTTAAGTGGATTAAGTACATAAACAGTCAGGTGCAGTTGAGAGAAAGAGCAACAGCTCTAAATCCTTTAGACACATTAGCTGAAAATGACTTGTTTTGGTTTGATTTGTGTTTAAAAGGTGTTTATTCATCATTGTTGTGTAACTAGCAGCAGCCTACAATTCACCACATAAACCACTGTGGTACCTGCAGATTGGAAGGTGGAAAAGTGACACCAGCTTTTAAAAAGGCTTTCTGGGAAGTCAGGGTTAATATAAACCTGTAATCTATACAGATGTTAGTCTGTAACGGACAAATATAATTTTCAGGGAAATTAATAAAAACTGTAGTAAAAATAGAATTAATAGACGCATCAATAAATATGATGAACATTCATGATGGCTTTTTAAATGGAGTGCTTGACTTACAAAGCCATTGGAATTTTTCAAGTTGTCAGCAAGTATATGGATAAAGGAGATTGTCAGAATTTGCAGGTGGCTTCAACAAGACTTCTTTCCAAAATTTTTAAGGAAATTAAGTGTCTAAAGGGTTGCTGCTTATACGGTTCCTAGCATAGACAGGTAGTGGATCAAAAGACAGAAACAAAGGAATAGAAATAACCAGAATGAATATAGATGTGACCAAGTCTGCTGATGATATTAAAATTAACTCTGCATAGTTAAAGACAAGGTTCATCATTTACAAACCACAAGATGAACTTATAAGAATCAGTGACTGAGCAGTGAAATGGCTGATGAAACATAACATAAATAGGTACAAGGTGATGCACATATTAAAAAGGCCAAACTTCACACAGAAAATAAAGGCATTGAGCTCACCATTAATAGGAGAACCAAGAGTGCCCTGGACAGGCTGATCACATCTTATATAAGAGGGAGCTGAACTGAAGCTGGCTGAAGGCAGGTTTGGAACAGTAAAAGGGGGCAGTTTTTCATCAGTTGTGGAACTCCTTCACACAGAACAAAACTTTGCTGCAGCCCAAGGTCTTATGTGTTAAAGCCAAGGAGCTAAAATGGCCCTGAAAGTTATTGCAAGGATATTTCTTTCTGTGTAGTTCCAAAGTATGGCTTATATTGGTACTAGCAGATGGTAACAAACAACTTCTTTGGCTGTCAGACAAAGCTGCTGAAGTGTGCTACTGCCACCACTTTTCACAAGCAGCCATACAGTAATACAAATCCGTGATGTGTTGTTTCACTGGTACTGTTTTCAGTCTTGTAAAGATACAAAGGACAAATCCCACGGGTATGTGCTGTCTTGGGTGAGAAACAAAGCTAAAACATTGAGGTTGAAGCTCTTGTAGACGGTGGGCACACCTGAATAAACAGGGTGCTTTGGAAGTGATGAAAGAGAGAAATTGCATTTCAGAACTCCTGGACCTAAAAGCTGAGACAGGATAAAGTGAAATGGAGGAGTTCAAAATATGAGAAATATACCAACAAAAATGATTGAGGTTGATGGATACCTGTGGGCAAAGTGCAAGAATAGCTCCCTACTAGAGAATCCCAGAAGCTGTCTGAGTTATCAAGAGTAATGCTGTCTCAATTTCTGATTCATAGGCTCAAGTGAGACTTGAGTAACTTTTCAGACCTCTGCCAAAATGAGTACTTCCAAATATATTTTAGGTGTATTTGAATAAGTAGATTGGAAAGATTTTTTCCAAAAAGTTTGGTTTTTTCCTTCTGATTATTGCAAGATGTGGCAGCTTTACAAGTGCACACCCAGAAGAGGAAAAGAAACATAGTGCCTTTTCTTCCTCTTAGTTTGTCAAGTAATTTCCTGTTAATTCCATGGAAATAACTGATCTTTTTATATCAGTGTCACAGCACATGTCTACTCTCTGGGACGGCTTAAAACAATGATAACTGCTTGTTGTGTAATGTTGCTTATCATCGTCTTTTAAGATTGTTTTGAGTCCTTCAGTAATTTAAGTTGCAGCTGAGACAGGCAGTAAATATATACTCCAGTAATCAATTTGAGATGAATATTTGGAGAGAGCCATACATACGTAAGTGTTGTTAATATATCCTTTAGCCTGCAGGTGTACAGCATATGCAAACAATATAATGTAGCAGGTGGGAATACTAGAGACCTCTGGAAGTTGATGAAACTCATGGCTGTTCATCCTGAGAAAACCTGTGTTTTCAACTCATTAATTATTTGTTTATTTAGGATGCTTAGATTGGTTAATGTTGGTTCTGCCCTTTGTCATGGATGCAGGTAGTCTTTGTATCTCTGGTTGCCAACACTCATTTATTTCTTTCCACTTACTGAGTCTTTGGTTTAGTTTCTGATCTTTCTTGAGGCCCACTCAAATTCCTTATCCATATCTTGGGCATCTCTCCTGAGTAGATAGTCAGCCTTTTGAAGTGGAAAAATCCCATTCGATACCGATTCCTTGAATTTTCTTCCTTAAACTACCCGTATTGTCAATACCATCTTCTATCAATGACTCTTTCTCTTTTTTTTTAACCATTTAACTCTGAAGCTCCTTTTTTTAAAAAACAAACAAACAACTTCTACCAAGTATCTATTTCATTTCTCCTCAAGCTAAACATTGTTTTTCTATTGCCTGAAGCCTCCTGATAGTCTGCCTCCAAAGCATCCTTCACACTGTCCCTAAATTCTTTCCACTTCAAAATATCCCTCCCCATCTGCCTTCTAAGAGGTGCACCCTTTCATTATGCTGTCCTTCTTGCAAGCTCCTACATCTTTCTTCTTTCCACATCTCATGGCTACCCAATACGCCTCCTTTCGCCTGTCAGATGTATGCTGCTGTATTTTCCTTGATCAAGATGTCTTCTGTTGTAAAAATAACCTGCTTGCTTTGCTTTCATATATTGCATCTGTAACCTCCTGCCTCGCCTCACCAGGTCTTCTTTTCCAATCCTTGTATTCTTCTCCACAGTTGAGGGGGCACTTAAATTTTCTCCTCCTTTAAGAGACCATCTAACTGTTAAGAATCCCTCTGGTTGCTTTTTTTTATTTACATCTTATTCTCTTTTTTTGCTTCCCCTCGCAGTCACCCAGAATGTAAGCTATAGAAAATGAAGTTTTTCACAGCAGTGCTATGTATGTGAGAACAGTATTTCTTCATTCTCATTTATGGCTTGCGTATTCTGTATTGCTGGCATAAAAGGACTCTCCTGATCTCTCCAGAAAGCGTAGGTGCCTGCTCAGGGTCTCACTGTGAGCAGAACTGCAATTCTGAGAAGTCAGGGCTCTATGTGCCGCAGTAAATGCCCAGCCACAGCTCATGGCCCAGAAGGTTAATTTTGATCATTTCTTACAGTGAGAGGAGTTCTTCGGATGTTGGCTAACCTCATTTATAACTTGGAGTAAAATAATCTTTATGAGCATTAATAAATAAAGCTTTTACAATAAATTGTCACAGATATGTTTTGGTAGTGTTTCCAACAGCGCACAAGTAGAATGCTGAGTCTGTAGGACCAAGTAGACATAAAAATGATTGTTCAAGAGACTAAACTTCCCTGCCAGGTGCTCCAAAGATATTAGGTGCCTAACGTCTAAAATATCAGGTGTCAAAACGCTTAAAATCCTGCTTCTTGAACAGATGATCTCTGAGCTGAGGTGGGAGGAAAGGTTATTGTATACAGGAGGCTGAGATGAATGTGTATCGTGCTGGTTTCTTTCAGTTCCCCTAACTTTCACCAAGCTTTCTGTGTGCAAAAGGAGAAACAGATTAAAGTGGTAGACAAACTTTAAAATGGATGCTACCTCAGAATTTAGTGCAGTTATAAAAAGTCACAGTCCATTCCCCACCAACCCATCTGCACTTAGTTTCTTTCATTAGCACTTAGTTTCTTTCATTAAAATATAGCGGTTTGTAATTTTTCATAGGACTGTAAACAACAGCAGCCTCGTTTACAGTCTGTTGACCTAATAGATTTTAAATACTGGAATCTTTTTTTCTGAAAATATATGTAAATGGCTAATCAGAAAGGATTTTTTTCTTCTGGTGATAATGGTTCTGACTGAAAACAACTCTTCTAATGGGTAAATCTTTATAAGTCTTTAAACTTCTATGGCATTTGTAGCTGAGTGAATCTAAAAGTACTAACAGAGGGACAAATAAAGGGATAAATTGCTATCACAGTACTAATTACCAAGTATCTTCTATATTTTGTCCTCTATATATGATTTAGGAATAGGTGTGTAAGTATTCCTGAGGGGGAATTCCCTTGTCTTTCATGGTCATAATAGTTCACATGATCTGCAGTCACATGGGGGGGGTGGTGGTGACTTGACTTACCATGTACATGATGGTGCTGAAAGGTTACTTTTATATTTCCAGGGAATTTGTAAGGCAAATGCTGAACGTCTTACATTAATTATAGAAATGCCTAAACATGTTTTTCCCTTCCATCTTCTATAATCTTTCATAGTCCTAATCTGTTTCCTCCCACCTCAGAAATAAAATTTGAAAACATAGCCTGTAAAACATTGCTAATTTTTAACTAGTTTTTCCCTTGTAAGATTTTTATCTGAACTTGGTCCATTAGCTGAATGGAGTCAGGCAACATCCGTTTCTCCAGAGCAGCTAATACTGAATTCACTAATCATGAAAAGCAAGCGTGGACGGGTCCTGCAGACACACAGTGGCACTCTCCCAAGCAACCCTCACTGCTGCTTCCAGATTGAGATGCCATTCACTGGGCACAGACAGGAACAGCTGGACACACTGTGTGATACCTGCACAACACATACCCACAGTTAAAATGTCATGACAGAACTGGCTGGCTCCAGCTGTCCCTCTCTTCTTTTGAGGGCTAGCACTTACCATTGCAACCTGACCCAGGGGGTTTCCAGCAGAGGAATTCAGTCTGTGTTCTCCTTTTTCATGCAGGAAAGAAGAAAATACATATGAGGGGCCTAGCTGCAGAACTGTTGTGTAGGTGGTGGCACCTTTCATGCGTGTGATGGGATAGAGGCACTAGGGGAGGACAAGGAAAAAACAAAAAGCTATTCATCGGATAGTCCTGCAATCATTTTCTTGATGTATGATATATATGGATCTGTTCTGAATATTTTACACAGAGATATCTTAACTGAATTATTTTTAAGAGTTGTCTCTGAAATTTCTTCACTTTCTGAAAATAATTTTTGGATTATGGATGACAAAACACATGTGAAATGCTCTCATGTCAATTTACTGCTATGGTGAAGTCCTTTTTTCTGCTTGATACTCTTTGCTCATGCCCAAGGATTTCGTTAGTACTTCTTGTCATAACATCATCCTCAGAGTTCACGTTCTTCCTGAGTCTTTTTCAGCTTCACCATTTGCCGGGTTCAAACCTCCTGTTCTGTTAGGGTGGCCAATATTCTTGGTTCCTAGTGTGCTTACCTTCCCAGTAACTGCTTTCTATGCACTACTTCCTTCTCCATATCAGAGTTTACAAGCAGTCTTTGTGTAATTTGAAAAATCAGCCATGTTTTTGCCATGTTTTTCTTGTGTTTGCTCCTGGATTTTTATTTTTTTTAATGTTTAATGCTATCGTCTCTAATACTCAACATTGCAAAGTAGCACTTTCGGTATTTGAGAATGATTCAGTATTAGGTAATTTTAGATCACTTAGTATTCTGAATGTACACTTTACTGGTATTTTTCAGTGCTGTGCTATTTTCTAAATACTAGTTAATGTGTTCTAACTGAACCAATGCAAAATTCTAAGAATATCCGGACTTTGTAATTTCCAATGTATAACCTCCTAAAATGCTAGAAGTGTGTATGACTGCCAAGACCTTAATTTGGTAACCTCAAATATAGTGTTTAGTTGTATTCCCATCATCTAGAAAGCAAATCTTTGACAATCCTTTCTTTTGTCATGCAGAGCATTCATACTTCTTTCTTGGCCTTTGCTGCATACTGAAATGTTAACATGCTTCCGTATTTCTTAAGTTTCCTGAGTATTATGAGGTTTATATAAAAACTGGTAATAGTAGCTGAAATATCTCTCCAGCCATCTCCATAGAGCTTTGGGAGGTCATTATAACACAGACACTGATTTAGTAATCCTTATCCCTAGGCCATGTTAGGTATTTATCTGCTTATGTTACTTGCACAATGAAAAAATCTTTCATCATTCCCATGTGATGAGTGCATTCTGCTTTTTGCAAATATAAGTATTACTTGAATACTTGAGCCTCATTGGCATGTTATGAAGTTTTATCATTTCCATCTATAACTGAAGTTTTTACTATTGCTAAGTCTTCTCTTGTTACTATATTTTAAAGTCTTTTTCATAATGGCTGTATACCTGCCAGCTGTGATTTGATTTCAGTTGATCTTAGATCTCATCACCATGTTTCTAATAACATCCATCTCACTTCTAATGATAACTAAATAATTTCCCCCTTATTTTATCTTTCTCCAAGCCAAAATCTCTCGTGTGGATTTGACAGTAGCTGCAGCCCTTGGGGAGGTGTTGGTAGGGAGAAATATCAACCAGCTGAATCCTGTGATTTGTTACAATTAGTCCCTGTGTAGTTGTGCTTGAATAAAGATCTTTGCTTATTTTTAGGTTTACCAAAGCAGTGACATATTTAATATTTTGTTGTTTGGATAGAATTTTCTAATTAATATTAAATGACATCCTAAAAATATGAGAGAAGCAGCTCCAATAAATCATACCAAAGTGACGGATTTTTTTCAATATCAAAACCAGATGTAAAATAAAATTTAGCAAAGCAACATTATTTATCAGTTTAGCCAAAGAAATCAGTCATTGCTTTTGCAGATAGTTAAGGTCTGACATAGAAATTGCATGTATCTTTTGAAACAAGCTTTTATTACCTTAAAGGTCAGTGTAGATCAATTGCTTCCATGTGCAAATCCTTTTCTAAGTATGCCTGTATCAGTAGGCCAGGCATCATGTTGCGAATCAAAAATCATGTTGCTTTTTGCTCCCTCTGGAAGTCAGTTGTTGATATTTTCTGTAGAGCTGTTTGCTCTGTAGTTACTGTGCTGGGGCAAGTCTGAAGACATATTACTGTGGAGCCTGTGGTTTTTTGAGCATAAATGGAACCCCCCCTCCAGCCTGCTGTGACGAATTTCCTGCACAGTCATGTCCTTGAATCATAAGCAATCAGTGAAGCATGGTTGCAGGAGACGATCCTGGGAAAGAAAGCTGGAGGATAACTACCTTTTAGAGGGACAAATGTAAGCAATAAAACCATAGCTGTAATCCCACAGTCAGCTCCAGGTTAACTCTTGAAATTACGTGCATTGAACCTGCCACAGGATCTTGGTCTTGAAAAGGCACAGGTCTGTAGCAGCAATTTTAATCTTAAATGATACAAGAATTGTCCTATGAAATTAGAGATTCTTCCATTCTTTAATGGACATAGAATAAAAACTTACTCTCAGTTATTTTAAAAGGTGGTGAATGCCTTCAAAGAGAGAAGTTTGTTATTCATGCTAAAAAGCTAAACCTCTTAGATACCTAAATATAGACTTAGGATTCTATCTTTAGGCACTCCTGTAAAGAAAATTCTGAGTGCTCTTCAGGGCAAAAAGCTCTATTCGCTCATCTTTCTTAGATAAACATGACTAACAAAAACTAATAAAACAGATAAGGAAAGTAGAGTTAGTATCCTAATAAAAATGCAATTGCATACATTTCTGTTAAGCTTCTCGAAAGGCATTTTTTTGTGAGCACAAGAGCTGATTGGATGTTTTCCTGTTCATATTTTCTTAAAATTCCTGTGGACTCCAAGCAAGAAATTTATCTCAGCACCCATTCCCAACAAATTTCCATTTTGATACATATTCTTTATGGACTCCCATTGGGAAAAGGAGGATTGAAAGTCAGTATCTGATATATTGAAAATAATGTAACTGATAAGCAAAAATAATCTCAAAAAGATAGACTCATTAGAAAACAAAATACTAACTATTGAAGTGCAAGACGACCACATTTTTTTTTTTAGAACAGTTTATTTGGGATAGAAGATTGTTGTGGAAAGTAACTTCAAAAGTGCAGTCTAACCTGAAATGTTGATACAATCTTTCTGTAACCTAAGTAGAAGTCTCTCAAATGCTCCTTTATTTTTATGTGTTCCTCCAAAAATATTTGCCCAGTAAATCATAAAAATCTTTTAAAGTGACATTGTAGTTTGTTAATGTCCTAAATATTATCAATTATTAAAGCATCTGTTTTATCATCTTTAAAGTAGTTATCCATCTGAATAATTGATAGCATAATTGCTTGTGCTTATTTCCATTACCCAAGGGCTTGTCTATTTGCTGTTTTAACATGGCTATCTGGAAGAAGACTACTGATAATACGCAAAACACTTTTTAGTGCTTATTAAAGAGGAAAAAGGATATTATACTGATTTTTGGTGAAGAATTCCTACCTATTTTTACAAAATCTGTGCTATAATAGTGTTGCAGGGGGGAAACGTCACTATGGTTCACCTTGGGATATTGTATTATACAGTAGGCAATCAGTACATTTTTGCATTCCTCTCATTTTCTCTCAGCCAAGTGGTTGCTGAGCTCTATCCCATATGCAGTAGCTTTGTTTAACAGCACCCATAATCTCCTAGCACTCTTTGTTTCCCACATCTCTGATCAGACAGCAGCATGCAAAGCAGCTTAAAACCAGCAGAATGGTTGTCAAGGGATCAGAGTGGCAAAATGGTAAGGCTGTGAGGAGGGGGAGAAGGATGAAGAGGAATGTGGACTGATCTCATGATCATGTGTGACACATGGCAGCCATGCTTTGGTCCTTGGGTCCTTCAGACTTGGCAGATTTTTGGCTAATAGTGTGAGAAATTTATAAATTGTGAATAGGATTTGTGTGGGCATTGTGTAAATCATGTTGGTTCTGCAGAAGGATTGGCTGTTGAGCACCCAGGCAGCGAGCTGCGCCCTGATTGCTGGGCCTCCAGTCCATATTGCAAAATGGAACTTTCTGTTAGGACAATCCTACTATTACATTAGACACCTGCATGAGGTGAGATGTGTTTTTTTCACTTGCTACTGTAAACAGAAAGAAGAGCACCCTGTTGTTCTGCTCCACTAACAGTCATAGGCATAAAACCCATAAATGGTTCATGATTCACTCTTTAGCGTACAGGTTCTTTGACCTGGGAGGGTGTGGTGTGTAAAGGGAAGGAGCTCTTTGCCCTGTCGTAAAAAATGAAAGTTGTCTCAGCATGGCTGTAAAAAGTTATTAAGAATATGATGAAGGAAGACATAATCTCTGTGGAAAGAGTGGTTTAATTGAGATACTTCAGTAGTGGAGTAGTTGTACCAATAGCTTAGGAGTTTTCTCAGCATCTGTATTGGATTTCACAAAATGGATATAATATTATAGACTCCAGTTCTGTGATTAGTTTCATACTACATTTTTATAAAGAGCAGAAGACCATGAGCTCTGGAGAAATTCTAGGTGGTTGTTGCTTTGTAAAGCACCAGGGAACCAATTGCAAATTTTTTGTAAATGGAGATGCTTGCCTATTTGTACATGTTGACAAAAAGGACCTACCGCCATTTCTCAGTGCCATTGTAAGAACTGATGTTTGCTCCCAAGACTTTGCTTTAAGCATTTTTTTGTCATGCCACACATGTAATAGTGTGTGTGTTGGCTGCCTCCCTATACTACTGTGTGACAGCAGACCAAGTACCCCTTTCGTTCTTTGCCATAGCAGTGGAAAATAAGCATCTGTCTAGCTGTCTCTTCAGAAAATATAAAATGTAACTTCTGAGAGAGTGTCTACATACCAGAGCATTACTTTGTCAGAGAAATAATGCTCTATCTAAGAAAAAAAAAACCCAAGAAACTTTAAAATCACAGTGTACAGCATTAACATCTGTTTTAAAGTGTGTTAAGAGCCAACAACTCAATGTCAATTTGGTCTGACTTTACGGTATTACTTGCTTGATTATGGCTCTCGCTGGGGGAGCTGAGAATTTCAATATCATCCAAAGCCCCTGAGAACGATTCAAACCAGCTGGTATTCGCTATATTACATAATTATGAAGCACACAGTGCCGTTTGGCATACTGAAGAGGCACTGGGGCCCACTTCTCAAAATATTTACAGCCTTTTATTCTTCTCTAAACAATCATTTGCATAGTAGAAGTGATATACAGCATACCAACATGTGGGTTTACTTTATTTTCACTTTCTCAAACTTACCTGGAAGTGGCTGTGTTTAGCAGTGAGTAGGCAGAAGGGAGCTGGAGCTGGCAGGGCTAAAGGCTGTAGTGTTTCCAGGAAAAGCTTTATTTTGACTCGGACAGCGAAAGACGAGGAATCTTTCAAATAAAACCTGAAAGATGTATAAAAGTTCTTTTGCCTGCAAGTTACAAAGGGATAGGTGAACGGTTAATGGTAATTTTCTCTTTTCTCCCTACCACAACAACAAAATATATACAGTTCTTGTACACACACAACTCTTGAACTACCAATCTCTATCTGGTCTTAGCACCCACAATATACCAATTTTGCCCTGTATGGGAGGCATTGCACAATGTAGCTAAAGTCCTTCAAAGCCCCAAATTCTTCTCAAGTTTCTCTTATTAAATTCATATTTGTCAAAAGGAACCACATACAGCAATGTTAAATGATAGATCGATTAATTTTTAAAGGCTTTCATGCTGCGTAGTACAGGTTCTCTCTCTTTTATTTTGTTTTTAATTAAAAGATCATTTAAAGTACTCTAGTTATGTTGTGGGTAGGGCTAAACTCCAAATCCTTTGTCTTTTTATTTGCAGAGCTTCAAATCTGATTTGAACTAAACTTTTACACCTTATAATATTGTTTTGGGGAGGAAAAAATTAGTAGCTGAAAGCAAGCATAGGCAAATTATCAGATACACTATAGGGAGCCTGGTATTTACATACTGTCCAGGATCTGAATGGTTGGTACTAACAGA
The DNA here is from genome assembly GCF_017639655.2 of Falco naumanni. NCBI lineage: Eukaryota > Metazoa > Chordata > Aves > Falconiformes > Falconidae > Falco > Falco naumanni. The sequence continues at coordinate 44,266,655 of NC_054059.1, forward strand.
TATGATTAGTTGTAAATCTCTGCACCCCTGCGGGGGGTGTTATCATTCAATTTCCACACAGCAAGGGTTACTGAAACTAATTTTTGGTGCCTGTTTGTTTTCCACTTTCAAGATGTTTTAATACATTGCATGATTTAGACTGTAAGTGAAGGTTTTGTAGCTACAGAATCAAAATGAAAAATATAATGGCAGCCTGAATGGACCATTATAAGCGGTTTGCTGAGCACAGTGACATGGTATGGCAGGTGCCACTGTGTAGTTAAATGTGCAGACTGCAAACCTTACTGAATTCTGAACTATTTTTTGCTGTTTGGTCCACTGCAGAATTTGACTGAGTGCCAGTGGGTTTCACAGCCGACTTCCTAAACCTGTCCAAGAGATAGGGCAAAGAAAGGATGCTCCTGTCACATAGAATAAGGAGACAAACACCTTCACCATGCAATGTCATGTTAGATAGCCAGGCATTAGCAGACCATTGGATCTCCCATTGCACGATTTCTTAACTTAGGCATACCACCAGAGTACCTGCCACAGGAGATGCTAGAACAAATGATCTTAAACCTGCTGGACAGCTGGAGAGGAACTTTTCTATTGCTTTAGTTTCTCCAAGAAAATATCTGACTGCATTTTAATGTATTCTGTTTCTGTAAGAGCTGCGCAAATGCTTAAATAGGAAACCATACCACTGACTGTTGCTTTAGAATCCTTGTCCTCTGGTTCGCATTCTTTATTATTCTGCTAGTTTTGCCTTACAAGCTTTCCTGAGCAGGGACAGCATCCTGAAGGAAAAAAAATGGTGAACTGAAGGAAAAAGGGATTCATTTATGACACAAGTGATCAATGAACCAACAAAGTATGTATGTATACATATATATATATATGGACTCTGCTGGACCACATACTTACAAACAAGGAAGAATTGATTGGGAATTCAAAGAGCAGCAGCAGTCTTGGCTACAGTGGTCATGAAATGGAGTTCAGGATCATACAAGGAGGTCACGAGGCAAAAGCAGGATCACAGTGCTGGGCTTCAGGAGAACAGGCCTTCACCTGTTGATAGACCTGCTTGGAAGGATCCCATGGGATATGCCTCTGGAGAGAAGAATGGTCCAGAACAGCTGGTTGATTTTCAAGGATCTTCTCTTCCAAGCAACCTGATGGTCCAGCCTGATGTACAGGAGGTCAGGCAATGTTAGCAGGAGGCCTGAGTGGATGAACAAGGAAGCCCTGACAGGGCCCAAACATAAGAAAGATAGCAGGCAAGAAGTGGAAGCAGGGCTAGGTGACTCAGGAGGGATATAGAGACACTGTCCAAGTGCACAGGGATGAGTTTAGGAAAGCCAATGCCATGAACAAAAGGCCACATACGAAATAGGTGCCGATATAGACTAAAGGTTAGCTCTTGGGTCTCGCAGACTGAGAATTTCTTTTCAGAAGAGGGATCTGTGCATCCTGGAATCTGTTATCCTAATAACAGCCACAAAGCATAGAAAGAAATCCAGATTATTGTGTTGTTACTGTGTCTTTTCTGTGTGTCATTTTTAGACTTTTCTGAATGTTCTGCTCTCCTAATGGTAACACAGATTTAGCCACTCATTCAAGTGAAGTGCAAGCTTTTATCAGGCCTCCAGTCTTCCAAACAAAATATTTTTTGTTTTGACATCTTTTAAGGACCCTTCTTACTTCTCTAGGTACTCAGTATAGTGGCAAAACCTAGTTATATTTTGCATGACTGTGTGGATGTGTTTTAGATGAGACAGGAAAGGGCAATGCAGGGCAGAAATACTTCTGCACTTCTGATATTTTATCCAGAAAGAGCAGAAACCCTCCTGCACAGTAGCTCACTAAACTCCCAGTGATACCGTTCCCCCTTCTAACCCAGGCAAACAGTGTTTCCAGTCTGTAATATATCACTGAGAAACAGCTTGGAAAGATGGACAATTATGTTTATGTGCTCTCACTACTGGAAGAGAACAGTCAAGATAATGACATATCTGGTGAAGTTTATGTTCTTTCAGCACCACTTGTTTTAACACTATGCTAACTTTTTCGAAAGTCATGCACTGGAGCATCCTATTAGCATATATATTTTTTAACATAAAAATCCCAGTCGAGTTTGTATTTTGAGGTTGAATTTGAAAGTCTGTGGAGGCAGAAGCTTGGAGATTTCAGCTACATACTCCTTTCCATATACTCCCTGCTCATTCTGTCTGTGAAATCAAAGGAGAGGAAGAAGGGGCAACAGAGTCATTGACATAATCAAATCTGGTAAAAAATATGATGGATTTAATGGAATTCCTCTGGACCCTCAAAGTAAAATCCATAAATCAGCTGTGAATAAATCAGCAAAAGTTTACCTACTTGGATTTCAGATTTCTTGCCATAGGATGTGACCTATTAAGGAAACTTGAATCAGTGTAAGAATACTTCACAATAAAAGTCTAATTTCTACCAATAAGATGGATCCCTCAAAGAAGGCTGCACACAGATCTCTAACCAGGCAAGGGGTCCTTCCACACCGTGGCTGGAAGGATGTTGTGGATGGAACAACCACCTTCCTAAATGGGCTCTGGTCTGCACACCAGACAGAAACGGGCTTTGCCTTTCACCCTGACACTTCAAGCACATGTACATGTAGATGAAAAAAGGATGTTTGACAAGAGTTGAATTTAAAAGAGATTTTTTTCCCCTTGCTTGTAGGATTTGCTCAATAGTTAATGCAGCTTTCAATAGACAGTCTTTTTTTTTTGTCACATCTCCAAAATATTATTCCTTTGCATTCTGACATCTTTTAGCACCTCTCTTATTTCTCCAGCTACTTTAATACAGCAGTGACACCTGGTTCTATCCTATGTGATAATGTTGTTTATGGAAACTGGAAAAAGCAGTTGTATCTGAAAGCCTAGCTGCCTCAATATAGATAGGCCTTGCTAGTAGTTAGTCAAGGCTGCCTGAAAATTCCATTAATTACATGTGAGTACTTTTCTCTCCACAAACCTAAGATATTTTACAGTCTATTCTGTGTTCTGATGTGCTTCTGAAACAGAACCTTCAGTGAAAAGTAGCCATAGTCCTCTAATGATAAAGGCAGAAAGGATAGTGAATTGCATGTGGAACAGACAACATACCTCTCCAAACCTATGCAAAATAGTGTCACTGCTTTGTTCTTTGCTAAGTTTAAATCCATTTTTTAGCAAGCAGATTCAATAGTCTGTGTGGTGCTACTACGCAATTTAATGATATTTCATTATTACATTCAATACTATTATTAATAAAGTTCAACAAAAAGAACAGTGTTGTGGAAAAGCGATAATACCCCTTATCACAGCTCAAATAAGGAAGTAACCATTATTCTATTGAATATGTGTCGTATCCTGATATGATTAACTTTAATTCATGTTGAAAAGACTTTCACCTGTACAAGAGAATAGTCTTTTCAAACATGGTTCCATTTCTTTTACTGGTTTTAGTAATTACATTTATCTGGTACTGATTTTTCTCCTCTTCAAAAACGTACATAGTAATTTTTGTGTGTGTATATATATTAACTTGAATTGCCTGATTTCTTAATGCTGTAAAGCTGCACTTTGAAAGTCCTTACCTCTTGCAACAGGAAAAGAACCTCTGTTGTGCACAACTAGTGTCAAGATATTTAAGGTAGATAATGCAGTTTGTGTTCTTCTGAACAGTATTTGTGCAATTTTTAAAACGTTGATCTCTATGCTGTTGTTATAAATCATAATTGAACCCTTATTTGCTGAAATGTTCTCAGAAACATCACTTTAAAATGTGCCTTAAACCATTCAGTTGAAAATGATACCTTTTTAAAATGCATGGCAGCTAGCATTTTGCTACTTGAAAAAAGAAAAAAATCCCAAAGCTTAATGAAGCAAATGCATCAATTAGGTAATTAGCTTAAAAAGCAAAAGGGAATTTCATGTCACTTTTACTTACTAAACCTTAGGATGTCTTACTAATTTACACATTAGATTTTTCTCAGGAAGAGGTCAATAGATTGTGTGCTTGTAACTTCATTTACGTAGGTGGTAAAAATAGCAGACATAGAAAAGGAAATGTGTAAAACTTGAAAAATGGTGCCCACTATGGAGGAGTAGTTTGCTCTGAAATAGGTCTCAGCATATGAAATTCTTATGTTGATTAATAAAATCCTGCTTTGATTTCTTTAATACAGTTACAGGAAGAACTTAAATAAGAATAGTGCACAAAGAGAATATTGTCTGGAATGCTATGTTGCAGAACTGGTAATTATTCTTACAGCAGAACATTTTCTTTTCCCTCTGTTAGAAGCTGATTACTCCCTCTGTTAGGGTGGCAGAGTTTCCAGCCTTTCTTTCTCTGCCTCTGTGGGCTCCAAACATGATTTCCCTGTTAGGAGTTATCTTTGCTTGCTTGTACGGCTATGGCTCCTCATTGTACTGTGTTGTACTGTACTGCAAATGCAGGATGAGGCAGGTGAAAAGAAAGGATTCTTGCAACTCTGTCCTGATTTGTAAGATGATGTGACCTCCTTTAAAAAAGCCAATAATCCATATCCATTTCTAAAAAGTGCCTAATACCTCCCCCCTCCTGTGAATTATGTCTGCTGTTTTCTGAGAGGCGAGGGATGGTTCTTTTTTATACACACGATATTTTCCAGGCACAGTGTTCTAAGCAACTTGTGCAAGAGTACGTTGGAAATGAAACAGAGAACTTTCCTTAGTTTTATCTGTTTGATAGCACTAATATGTAACTGATTAAGGCCCAAAGAAAGGGGCATCAGTATAATAGTTTTTAAAACAATGAAATTACAGCGAGATGTTGCCTATCTTTATAACCTGTTCTTGCAAACTTTTGATATAATCCTTATGGATTATCCTTAAATCTGAAATTCCCTTGCATAAGGATTTTATAATCAAGTACCGTATCAGTGCTGATACAGTTCTTCATGCTCTCATAAAAACTTCTTTCAGATTACACTTTGATAATTTCTAGACTTCTATTATTGCTTTCTCACACAGATTAATAACCAAGGAAAACAGCTAATGAAAGAGATTCTACCTAGCTAAAATCCAGACCATCTTGTCTTTGCATACAACATACACTCTTGCAGACTGACAGATGACTTTTCTTTGAAGCCCTCTACGTCTTACCTATTTTTCTAAGAAAGGGATTTTCAGAGGCTTGCCTAATTCTTCAGGTTTCTATGAAAATCCAAGATTAATTATTGATTCATTTGGTTATTGACTGCACAGCTCGTTTTCCATTATACTACTAGCCTTTGTCTTCAAATAAATTGTGTTTAACTGCATTTTATGTTTATCTTTCTTAGAAGTACTTGTAAAAGCTTTTAAAACTCAATTTATAACTATTCTATATAACCATTTTATAAAGCTCAACTCTAACTCAGAATTGTAAATTCCTCTGACTGACCCAAAACCCCGAGTAACACCTACAGAAGAAAAGCTTACCACCAGGCTGTTCTGTGAATTAGCTTTCTGTAAGTAAGCTGCCAGCCTGGCTATGTTTGGGATGTATCTGTGTGGCTGCTACAAGTCAGTTAAGAGCTTCTGTTCCTCAGCAGAGGAGCAATAGAAATGCAAGAATTTACTTGCCTGTATCAAATTTCTGTGTGAATTCCTGTAACCTAGTTGCAACCAAAAAACGATTTTTGACAATAGATCCTTATAAAATAGACCAACATGCTTCAAAAGCCAATTTGTACTTCTGTATTTCATAAGGCTGTGTGCATGAATCAAGGTCACTCAGATGTGATCGAGCTGTTTTAGTTCTCCATTTTCCCTTTGCTTTCTCCTCTTTTACCTCCATCATTTTATACCTCATGGTTCCACTACAGTCCAGGAAGCTGTAACACGGTCTGTGAGCCTGCACGGCTGCCATTTGGGCCTCCCTTCTGCTTAGGGACCATCTCGTCTCCACACCTGCTTTTACTGCCATTACCTGTGCTGCCAGTCTGCATAGGCCAGCAGGTACAAAAGTAACTGGAATATGGTTGAAGCGGTTCAATTAAGCTTTCTTTCTCTTTCTTTCTTTTCTCTTTCTCTTTCTTTTCTCTGTCCTTTCTTTTCTTTCATTCTCTCTTTCTTTTTTTCTTTCTTCCTCCCTTCCTTCCTCCTTTCTTCCCCTCTCCTCTCCTCTCCTTTCTTTCCAGTTTCTCTTTTTTTTCGTGCCAGATAGTCTTAGACTGCAGTCTTACTAAGCTTAGCAATGGTTTTTATCTAAGCAACGCTGCTGAGCATGTCTAATTTCTCGCCCCATTGGCCTGCCAGCTCCAGTGGACTAGCTAAATGGTTGTGAACCTGTCAGCACTCAAGGACAAGAGGGCAATATTTTGTTGCACAGCTATAAAACCTCTTTAACAAAGCCCTAAGAATTGCAGAATATTATCATGCTAGGATGCATATCTTCTGAACCATTCACAATATTGATACTAAAAAGTAAGAATCATGATACTACAAAATAGGTAACACTATCAAACTATTTAGGTTATGTTCCAAGAATCTGGGGGTCTTTCTCTTTCTTCATGAATGCTCTGTCTTCTAGATGGTCTCAGTTTTGTTGCGGACACCAGGACATTTCTCTGGGAGATTTTGCCTTATGTTATCATCTCTTTTGCTGCAGCTTGTGAGGACTGTCTCTCTCCTTCTTCATTGACCTCCCCAGCTTCCCTCCAGGTTCCTCCAGCAGCCCTTGACCCCACACATGGATGGCATTTTGCTGGTAGCAGTCCCTTTTTCTAGCGTGCACAAGCCATGCTTGCAGTGCAGTCCCCATGTGTGGGCCAGGCTTGGGTGAGTTTGGCTCATCAAAATGTGGTGGCTTAACGAAAGGCCAGACCAGGTGTGGGACACAGAATGAGACATGGTAACATTAACATGTAGTACCTTTGACAATACTAACAGGTTTCAGTTTATTGCTGTTCCAAAAAGAGGCTCCAAACAATTGAGTTCATTCCTAATCCTTTGTCTGTTATGTGTGCTCCTTATCTACCCAGAAAGATGGGTTATCTTGAAAGTGAAAGTATTTCAGGGAAAAATGATATTAGAGGAGTTCGTCAAGTGAACAATCCTATTTAATATTCCTCTTAATGACCTTGACTCACAAATGAAATTTGCTGATAAAGCAGAGATGAGGTCAATCTCAATACAGAGGAGGAGTTGAATAACAAGTAGGATGAACTGGGTAATATCGAGAGCTAAAATGAATAAAAAGAAATGGATTTTAATAGTAGAGAAGACAAAGTAATGTATCAGAAATAAGTAATACTTTCTGCTATATTCTGAGCTCTCACCAGTTAGAATAAAAAAGACTCAAGTGCATTAGGCAGTCATAGGATGTTTATGAAATACTGAAGAGATTTGGCTGTGCAAAACACACAATAGTAAGGGGTGTTTGATAAGGTATTTCTAGCCCTTGCACTGAGTAGTGTCAACTATTTAAAATGTGGATGGGGTTCCTTCTGAAATGCCATGTTCGTGCCTGTCTTCCAGAAGGATGAAAATGATACTGAAGCCACTGCAAATAAGGACTCTTAGGACTGCAGCATATCAAGGAAAGGACATGTTTGTTCAAGAACAAATAGATGTATCTCTTGCTTATAAATTTTCTGCAAGTACTGAGACAACCATTGCACTAGCGTTCCAGTGGGCATAGGAAATCCAACCAGGTTTAAGGTGACACTTGATAAAGTTATAAATAGGATTATGTGATGCAACTACTTGTCTGCTATAGCAGGGGACTAGATTTGGTGGCATGCAATTGCTTCAAGTGTATGTTTTCCCTTTGAAGGGAGCTCTTAAGTTTTCAGGCATTGAAAATAAAATTTAATAATCCACAGCAGAGAGATGCATTCTCACAACTACTTAACCTCTACAAAAGAGGCAGTGAAGGATAGACCTATGAATTGCTTTTGTCAGAAATGTTTAACCTTTTTTTTTTTCCATAAGGGATGCTGGAGGATGTGTTTAAGTTTCTTATTAATAGAAGGAGAGTTTTGCACAGTATTGACTCTTCTCTGCTGACTGGAAAAACGCTTTCTTCACAGAATCTGGGCTTCCCTGATTCGGAAATAAAAATGTTTATGTCCTGGGGTTTCATGATTTTTCATCATCCTAAAAGAAAGCTTGCCCTTCTGTGTTAGTTTCTCTGAATCGTCAGTCCTTGAACTTTGCCATAGTGCAGGTTGATTCCAGGCCATGCCTTTTTGTCCTCTTTGGGTTTTTTCTGTCTGCAACATGCATCTGGACTGTGAGAGGAAATGCATGAGCAACTTGTTGATAACGATAACATTTCTGTGTAGTGACAGAATCTTTCAGCTGAACATACTTTTCAGCTTTTTCATCATTTTTCTAGAAGGTTTCCCTTATTCTCAGCCCAGGTTTGGCTATTCTAAAACAATATTCCTAGTTTTAGTTCAGATGCCAAAGGAAAATATTCCCATTGGTTTTTGCTAAGAATTTCTAAGTATTTGCTCTCAAAGAATTCAAATTGCTTTGACAGTGACCAGATATAAAGCTGGTTACTTTCCAAGTTCTCATTAAAGATCATTTCAAAGACCTCAGAAAACAGGCATCTAATTAGTACAAGTGCCCACATCTGAACAAAAAAGGTCAGTGGTTTTATCAGATACAATGGGATTCATGAGAATGAGAATAAGAGTCCCTGGACAGTTTGCAGAAAGGTAATAATTCAGTTACTATCAGTTTTAACAGATACCAATTCAACATGCATAAGCAATTTTCTCTCAGACTCCTAGACATTCGTATCTTAGGCTTCAGGACAAGAAACTGACGGATTTAACTTCCAGACAGTAAGCATCATTGTATTTCTCAGTCGACCTTAGAAAATATACATGTTTTTTGACTTAGGTGTTCATTAAAGAGCTTGACCTTTATTGTGCTCCAGAAAGGACAAGATTTCAAAATTCAGGAATACATTAGTGTTACCGTACTGTTAATTATACCCATATCCTAGTTTTCTGAAGTGTTAGGTTTCAGTGGAAAAAGTATTCTTTAATTTTCCTTCCAGTTCTGGATCTTTTTCCCAGCATGTTCTAATTTCCCAAATTTTTAAACGGAGTCTGCAAGAATAAATCTAGAGAATTCCTGCAGGAAAATATTGTACTTAATCATTTCACTTTCATTATTCCCTGAACCCTTGATAATTTTGCAGATGGAAGACTTTTTTAAAAAATAAATTTCTTTTCAAACATTTCCTATTAGCAGTTATAGTGGGCCCGTGGAGTTCATATATATTGACAGCTTATGCATCTGGAATCCTTATGTGCACATTTTTCCTTTGCATACTTCGGCACTCAGGCCAAAAGCAGGATTTTCTGTCCTCTAAAAAGTTTGGTTAGAATTAAAAAAAAAAAAAAAGTACCTGTCTGTCTATCTTCTAGGATTTTCACAAGTGAACTAGTTGACTGCAACTTTGGTTGACAACCAAATTAATGCAACAGTTATCAATGAATAGAAATATTATGGCTAGTTGGTACTACTAACCATTGTCTACTACATTCAGTCTATACCCCTAAAACATTTCTGAGTGCATGTAAGTGCTTCATAAAAGGTTACTGTTGCTCAGTTAAAGAACAGGGCTGCTTCATGGGCAAAGAGCAATGTTTCAACTGTATGTATTTGCTGCTTGGCTTCCATATTTTCAGTGTGTTTCTGGCACTTTAAGAAAGGGAAGAGAAGAAGAAAAATACAGTAAATGGCACTATTACATCCTCACAATCCCTGTCTTCCTGCCTCTGCTCTCCCAAAATTCTCTACCAGTTGTTCTCCTTCAGCATTTGCCATCTTCCCAGCTGAGCAGGAGTCATCTGCTGCTGGGACGGGCTTTGAGGTCTGGACATACTCATTGCCTATCTGATTTCTGCTGATTAAAATAGACAAAATGTTATTTCTATCTCTACTTTCAGAAAATAGGGGACACTTATATGAGTCTTACTCATCTACACAGGTGATATATAAGAACTTCACTCCCTTTTAAGGCATGGTTAAAACATTTAAATAAATGTAGAATACTAAAACATTCAATCATGTTTAAAGAGGTTCAAACCAGAGGAAATAAAATAACCCCAAAACCAGAAAACCGAATGAGGGATCACATAATCATATAAGGCTCTAACAAAAGAAAAAAAATCCATTATTTTCCCTCATTTCTTTTTTTTTTTTTTTTACTTCAAGATGTAAGTTTTGACCCATTGTAAAGGATCGTGGAGCACTTATATGCACATCAGTGAAGGAAACACCCTTCCTTGTTCAGCATGCTTTTTAACAAGAGAATACTTGGAACAATTTGTTAAATAATTATTAAAAATATTCCAGATGTGTAGTTAACTGGGACAGGGAGGGATCAAAGAGGATGAAATGGGTCCCATGGGAAGACCTATTTAGCTGAACATGAAATATCAATCATTTTGACTTCTTAGATTTCATGGGAGTAGGGCTGGTAACTTTGATTGACCTGAACCTGAGATCTACAACACAAAACTGTAAGATGTGAAAGACTGCAGAAGCAATCTTTGGGGGAGTAGTTTAGGGAAAAAGAAAATAATGGCAGGATGGCCAGAGAGATTGTTCTCCATAATACCTTGTTCTGTCAGTAGAATGAAGAATGGTTTATGCCACTTAAAAATACAGGTCTTATCTGGCAGTCTGCTTTTAATAAATGTTTGTTGTTTGTTAGGATTTCCCCAGGGCTGCTCTAGATTAGCTGATATGAAAGTTGCTGAAGTATGAGAAATGTGCAGTCCTACTTCAGTATTACTCTCCACTTCTCTCAAGTAATGTCTTCTCCAGGTGAGATCTGTTCCCAGCAAGTAGTGGTGGTTGAATGCATAACAGGAAAATAATTTGTCTTAGGAAGTATAAAATCTGATGGGCAAAAAGGACTCTGACATTTTTTTATACTGTGGCTCTTTCTGTATTAAGCATGTCTGGGGAATTTTAAGACCCTCTTCTAACTTTAAAAAATTTAAAGCCCCAATAGGTATTACTCACTGAGAGCGTTTCAGATTATTCACTGCCATTTTAATCAATACTACTTTTCTTCTTTACATTTCCATTGCTTTATTATCCCACTCCAGCACAATTTTTGACTCAAAATACTGTCTGTAGCTATTCTACCTTCAGGTAGGTGCCTTGAACAATTGTTGCCAATGATTAACAGTTCCAGTGGAGAAATCACCTTTCTTCTCATGCATGCTGCTAAGACACTGACTCATGGTACTTCAGCCCTTGGACAAAACAGTTGCCATGGGAACCTGAATGTTTACCCCCAGGTCCTTTGCAAAACTACACCTGCCCTGTGGCAAAGGTGTTTCTATGGTAACATGATACTGGAGGCCATAGAAGTTACACAGGATGTGCTGTAAGGCTTCTTTTGCACATTATCTGACTTAGATACGTCAATATAGATTTAGCTATATTAAGGCAGGTAATAGTCAGGAGAAGTGTTTCCCTTGCTGACTAGACTCCCTAGGAGTTATTGAACATACTCCATCAGGATTGTGCTTCATTCCAGATTTTTATTCTGTGCTCTTTCGTTGTTTGTGATGGGGTGCCCTATTTTTCAGTAGTAGTCATTCTTTGAATAATATTGGCTGATGATATTATCTCCAAAGAAAATGTTATATCAGTATCACTTCTGATCCTTCTTTAATAAATCAAATAAGACACTTGATTTCTGAGAAGATGTTGATGTGTTTCAGTTTCCTAAGGTGTCGTTTTGGTGTTTGTAAGGAAGTCGCTATCTGTAGCTAATACATTGGACTGAGGTGTTGAGTATGGGGTTTTATTGTTTCTTTTGATTCACTATAGATCATTGTCATTTTTGATAATGGCTTTCACCTTAAAAAATGAGATGACGCTTCCCAAATTAAAATGGGCCATGTTTTCTCACCAAGAGTCATCCATTGATGTCGGCTTCCATTTACAGCAGAGCCTCAGCAGGCAGCAGTGTTCTTGCCTTGTAATAAATAATTTTGGGTTATCATCATTGTTTTATTACTGTGCTATCAGCCTTTATATTTATTCCTATCCATCAGTGAAGCGACTCGTATTGCTGCCAGGTATGTGGGCCCGTTTTGTTTCCCTGCCTGTTTCAAAGCGCTGGTCCTGGCTTTACATCAGCAATTGCTTTGCTTCAACTATTGGGACTAGCTACAATATGGGTTGTTATTAATGTCGATCATTCTCTGCTGGCAGTGGTACAAAAGAAAGCTTCAGCCAACACGGTGCTACTTTTAACAGGAGTCTTAATTAGATCAGTTTCCTTGGCCAGGGAAAGGTGTAGAAGAGAAAATGAGATGAGCTAAAATAATTAGGACAAATAAAGGCATTTTGTGAGTGCATTTGTGACAAATTAGCTCAGACTGCAAATAGAGATTGATTTTTTTGGATGAAATGATTTGTTTTCAGAAACATAAAGATCAGACTCTTTAAGATGAGGGAAGTCTATTTAGAACCAATGTTACCTTTCCTTCTGGCATTAACCCTAAACTGAAGATAGAGTTTGAAGTTAACACCATGGAAGCTTCTTGTGTATACAGTCTTCTTGGGTAAGGAGCAGCTGTTCTCACACAGAAGTTGGATGAAATGCAAATTCTGAAAGTGAGAAACAAACTGAGTCACACCCCATAGAATTAATACTGCCTGCCACCTTACACATACTGCCACCACGGAGGAGGGTGCCAGCATCCCTCATGCTCACTTGCGGAGAAGACTGCAGTTTTAGTCACTGCTGGTGGGCTTAGAGTCAGATCCACTTCAGATGAGTCCCATCAGTCTGCTCAAACTAAATACCCTGAGCTGCTTGCCAGCATATGATTGATGTTAATTTTTATCTTTGCCATGTAAAAGCACAAAGAGGGGAGAGGAAATTATTTCCAGCCAACCTGTTGACATTTGGAGTATTTCATTCATGACAGCATTACTTTATTCTGCTTTAAAACGTAGGTGCCGTGTAATTAGAAGCTTTACATGTGAAAAATTCATGCACACATGACTATCTGGCATTCAATCTTTTGAAAAATAAGCAATTCAATAAAATATGGAAATAAAATATGGAAGCCGTATTTACAGAAGGGTCTCAGTAAGGCATCTGAAATTATTCAAGTACTTTTTAACAAACATTCATTGCCATGCATAAGTTAGGTGACTGCACACATCATTTGATCCTTATGTGTACCGTTTGGTGCTCAGTTTCAGAATGACTCAAAATTGGAACATTTGTTTACTTAGCTGGATTGTTTAGAAATGTGTTTTGCCAAGGCTTTAAGCAAGCCAGCTGTTTGTAGATGCTGTTTGCTAAGGATTCTTCCTAGGGGCAAATCTCCCAGATCCCAAGAGTTAAAGTATTAAGCCAGTTTACCTGAAAGGGTATGAGAAATGCTCTGTGATGCTGCCTGTTCCCCCTCCTCCATTTCTTTGGTTAATTTCCATCCATGTATCTTTACCTCTCTGAAATGAATCATTTCTGTGTTCAAAATAATCAGTTTAACCCTTTTGTAATTGAATTGTGCCCAGCCAAATGAAGTCAGTTAATTCTAGTATCTTGGCCAAATCAAATTAATTAATGCTGGCCTCCACTCCTTCCTCAGGTCTTCTCTGCTGTTACATGAAACTGCACCCTGGATAAGTAGCAGGCCTTCAGGGCACCATTTATTTCTCTTTACATAAGCCTGCTGCCCCCTCTTCTCAGCAGTTCAGAAACTATTTGATACTGCCTTTCCATGCCCAGGAAGAAGGATGAGGCACAAAGGTTAGTATAAACCTTGTTCTCATCTTGTAGACTATGAGACTATAACTCCTTTTTCACTTCTTCCTTCTTCTCTTCATTTAATTTCTACCTCTAGCAGCGTCTGTATCGCTCCTTTTTTGTACCGTGATTCTCTCTTCCTACACATGCTTGTTGCTCTTGGAGTGCAGCTCAATGGTGGAAGACAGATCATTTGAAAGGAGCAGGCATTTTAGTTTTTTCATGATCTGCAGGAAAAAGAAGTCTTGATGTTTTGTTTTGGAAGGGGGGGGGGGTCCCATGGTGTTAGAAGACAATGATGAAGTTAAATAAAGGGTGTGGTATGAAATCTGCAATTTGGCATGCAGGGAATTCTCCCTTGAGATTGCACAACTCCACCTGTGCTCCACCTGTGTCCTAGGAGCTGAGCAGTCTTACAGAAATGGAGATAGGGCCTGGTCATGAGCCACATTCCTCTCCTTTTTTTCCTTAGCCAGTAGCAGGTTTTCCCTATCCCTTGAAGTTCCAGATGAGAGCTGTAATTTCTTCCTGTCCTAGGGTGGGAAATGGCACAGGGAGGCAATCCTGTACCTGAGGAAGAGGGGGAATGTAGAGAGGGTCCCATAAGTGCCCTGGGCTGCAGCCTGCACCATGGGATCCTGGCCTTTCCTGCAGGATTTAATTTGGAGAAAGGGTGTAGTTTAAGGCAGAAAAGGAGATTCATGTCACTGTCTCCTCTAAACTTGAAAATTTTTGTAATATTTCCATTTAAACCTTGTGGAATTTTGGTGAGAAAGTTCAAACAATATCACCCTGGATATCACTGAGAGCCAGGGTAACCCAAGTAATACTCCCATAATGAACCTTCTCTTGAGCCATCAGTAGTGTAGTAGTGTTTGCTCCATAATTAAAGTAGAAGTTTCCATTAAACATTTGCTTTTGGATCCATCGGTGAAATTTGTTAAAGAATTTCCACCAGATTCAAAATGGGTTAGACTGCCTACAGGACTGAGAATTTCTCCCTTCCTTCCTTTCTCCCCTCCCCACTCCCCCCCCCCCCCCAAAAAAAAAAAAAGGGGGGGGGGGGGGGGAACAAGAATTAGATAGTATTTTCCTGTTTTCCTGAAGACAATGTTCCTCAAGAAGAGGAGGATATATATTCATTTGTATCCAAACAAGAAAGAATGAAATAAAAATTGGGATTTCAGATAGGCTGATATGGGAGAATGAGCATTTTTCTTGTCAAATACTTGTTAAGTATTTAATTTATATAGTGGCAATTTATAAAAATGTGTTGTGATGAAGATTTGTAATCCAGTAATTGATAAGAGCACAGTAATTTGATAGTAGATTTTTCCATCAATGCACTTTTGTTGTGACCATCCTTTCTTTTGTTTCTATTGCTCCATTTATGTGAAATAAGAGAGTGATGACACATATATTGTTTAAGTGGGTTCAACAATTAATTACTAGTTGGGACGAACATGGATATACGCATATGTACCTAGCAGTTCAGGAAAACTAGTCATAAGCCTTTCAATATTTTCATGATAGCATTCCTGTAACAAGTTAGGTAGAAAGTGATCCCTAAACCTGCGTGTTAATGCAGTTACTTTGAAATTACTTTAGATGGAGAGAGAATGAAATCCAGGACTCCTGCTTCCTGGGCAAATTCTCTAGCCAGTGGGCTGACATTTGATACCACCTTTCTCCTCCCAGGGCCTTAAACCAGGTAATTAAGCACAGCTGAAAGTTTGGAGCTTTTCACATTTCTTGCAGTGATGTTATTTGGGGCAGGGCTTGGCTGGAGGGGTGGCTGGCTCACTCCACCTAGCCAGCAGTTTCAGTGTCGCTCGTAGTAAGATACATAACATTCAGTAATACAGCACTCGATTACTGCTTGGATATCCTGTGCAGCTATGTTAAATAAAACTCTAGCAGTAGGTCATGTGAACTCAGTTACGACTGACACAAGTTTTTGAAGGAATTGTTGTGACTGATTTTGCACTCTCTTAACTAGCAGCCAAAGTAGGAAAAAACATTTATGTTCTATAGGAGCAGAATAGTTTAAAAACATATGAATTAACAGAATTTATTATTCTTCATTGTACCAGATTCTTCTATAATGAATTTTGGCAGGGGGATCTAATTAAAGTAAATAGTAGTAAATGATGACAGTAATACATGGAAGCCTGTGAAATAAATAAGTGTCTTGAGAGACACTTTATTGAATGTTTTTCATAGCCCGTTCAAGCTGTAATACTGTGCAGAGCTATGTTTTGCATGTTGTGTAGTGATTTGTTATTTTAAGAGATTTTTCTTTTTTTGGTGGTGGTTAACTATTTTGGGGGGTACAGTCACATTAAGTCTAAACCAAAGCTTTACTTCTCGTGTACTTTCTTTCCAGTAAAAAGCAATGTGGCCTGCACTACTATTGAAGTATAGCTGGCTGAGTTATCGTAGTTGTCATTTTCTTTCAGAAAATACAGGTTCTGGGTTCTAATGCTCAGTACCATAATACTGATCTCCTCATGTAAAGACATATGGGGTGGGTTCACTGTAATCTACTAAAAGAGAAGCAATTGTTTTAGAATTGCAATGCTTGGAAATGTTCTCTTGGTTTTCTGAGTTCGTCATGAGCAGAGGCTGAATAAATTAGTAAGGAATTACATTACCAAATTTTAAACCTTCAAATTGCAATTCAGTGTCTTCTGTCTTTATGTGTTGGGGTCCTACTAGAATAGCACACCTGTAGGCAGAAGGTGTCATGTGAAAAGCGACCTTATTTCAAAAGTGAGTTGAAAATTTCAGGATGGTTCATACAGAAGCAGCAGTCAAGGCATCTAATGCTCCAGTTCAATCTAGCCCTTATTAAGGGTTAGTGAGCACAGAGATGCAACTACTATTTTATCCAGATATTTTAATTCAAGGAATTCCAATAATATTTACAAAAAACCACATTTCTTGTCTTTCACAAGCTAATTTGAATGAAATTCAGTCATAATTTCCTTCTGTAATTTTGTCTTTCAGTTAGATAATACTGTGTTGGAAAAAAAGAAGGTGATTAGGAGATTAGAATGGGAAAGGACTGTTGGGTTGTCTTCTGTGTTCTCTCAAACACATTGAGCTTATTGGACAGGAGAAAGCAATGTCACACAGCAGGGATTCAGGGATTTTATTTTTTTTTTTCAGCACTATTAACTTTGATTTTGCATACATTCCCTGTGCCTCAGGGGCCTGCTGGCTTGGACAGAGGTTAGCCAGTAACTGCTAACCTTGTCTGCGTTACTGTTCATTCTCTTTCAGACACAGTTAAAAAGACAACTTTCTAAATAAAAATTGTGTCACAGTCTATCGCATAGTGTGTACTAAAGCAAGAGCAAAAAGTATCTGTGCCCTTCTGTCTCCTCCTTAAACAGTGGAATTAATTTTAAATAAATACAGATGCTTTAAAAGTGCCCTATGATTAATAACATAATTGGATATAGTGTTCTTTGATATGCAGTAGAACTTTCTAGATGTTCGTTCATATATATTGGTTAAATATTGGATTTTAAATCATTAAGGAAAGATGGGAGAGAGTGATAGATCTCCCTTTGACCTGGTCACCATTCCTTGGGTTTAGCCTTCTGGAGAGGATACTGGACAAGGTTCCTCTTTCCAAAGAGCCACGGAGCTTCCACTTCTGTCACTCCTGGCAGAGCAGAGCAAGTCAGCCAGTGGGAACCTTCAGCTGCAGCACAGCCAGGGAGACCTGGGGAAAGTTGGAAGCTGATGGGCACTGGGAAGCCCAGTACCTGAGCTGATGAAGAGGGGCTTTCCCGTGCCCTCTGATTTAATGGCAGGGAGTTTAAACCTAAACACTGAGAGCTGCTGAGCTTAAGGCAAGGCAATAGTTTGTCTTCAAGCCTTTTTTTTTTTTTTCTTTTTGGCACTCAGCAGTTCTGAATTTCTTTAGCTGCAATTACCTTTTTCTAGTAATTTTTCTGTGTGTGTGGTTTGGTTTTTTTTTTTTTTTTTCCTTTTTAAAGAAGTCTTAAGAGACTGCAAATGTCCAATTAAAGACTGTGAATATTTAGTGTCTTTAAGGATGCTTGAAAGAAAGGGGGAAGCAGTTGTATCCCAGAGCTCCAGCTGACTTGAAATTATGTCAGGCTTTCCTTCAGCCACTCTGTGGTTTGCACCATTAACCTGGAATTCAAACTATCCTGACAGAAAAGGCTACTGGGGGCAAGCAGGGAGACAGTACTGATCTACTGTGTCTCTTGTGCAGGCAGTTTAGAGTTGCTTTTTAAATCACACATGCTGTAGTACGTTGTGTCACTTTGTCCAGTCTACTGTTAAGAAACCCAAACGAAAATTTCCTTCCTATGATCTCATTTCTTTAATGTAACTGTATTTTCATTTTTGTATCTTCTTTATAACACGTTAAATACTCTAGTCAGTCTACAGGCTGCTTTTATACCTTTTCAAACAATTTAAATAGATATTATTTTGCTGAAAGAGTTGGGTGTATTTCTTTACCTTTAAATAAGAAAAGTTTTATCCCAGCCTCCAGGTGTTAATTGGTAGTACTGTAAAATCACAGCATGATTAAACCAAAGTGTCAAGATAGAACTTGGCCAGCTGTAAACATTGTTCCTGTGGCATTCTCCAAAAGTCACATAGTGGTGAATGAAATCCTGTGGCCTTATGTCCACCAGCAAATAACCACTTGCCTGTCTGCTTTTCATTTAGATCAGGGGTCCTCAAACTTTTTAAACAGGGGGCTGGAGCGCAGATGAAGTGGCAGGAGGTCATCTGCGGCTGCTTGGTTTCCCCCCCCAATCCCCGGCGGGGAGGGGGGCGGGGGGGTCTGTAAATACCGGGGGCCGGACTGAGGACCCTGGGGGGCCATATCCGGCCCGCGGGCCGCAGTTTGAGGACCCCTGATTTAGAAGGATGAGTGATCTACTGTGAGAAGTCCTCCTCTTTACCTGTTACTGGACAGAGTAGCATGAGGAATGAGGCTTATCGTCTGAGTCAGTCCCAAGATCTTTGACAGCGAGCTTTGCCTCACAAACAAACTAGTTCCAGCACTTAAAATAAATATTGTGACCGTTCCTGTATTTTCTTAATAGCAAATGGTAGAGTGTTTTTATAAGTTGCTTCATAATAATATAAACACACATCACAGTTTGTACTGTGCATTTTTCTCAGCTGTGTAGTAAGAGCAATGTGTATGGAGGGGCTTGGACAGCAACACTAGGGGAGAAATGGGATGAAGAAAGCTCAAGGGAATCAGTATATCATATTTCTACTTGAAAATGATGTTGCAGTAGTAGTGATATTGTTCTTATGAAAGCTATTCTAAATAAATGAAATATTCCACTAGAGGAAACAGAAAGTAAATTTGGTTTGACTTCACAACATACCAATAAATACTGTATTTTCAGTGGTGTGAAAGCAAACCTTTGCTATAGCCAAAGGAACAACATATTTCTATTGTAAGAAATAGCCTTAAAAAGCAAAACAACCCATGCAATACTTTTCCTTTAAATAAACAAAATGTCTTTAATGAGGAAATGGAGGAAAAAAGTCATTACTTTAACTCGACAATTAATCATTATGCCCTTGCGTTGGTAAACATATATTTCTCTCAGTTTAGCTGCATTACATAATAAAATATTCTGGTTTCAGCAAGTGTGTTTTCTGCTGAGTGTTGTGAAATTTAATAGAGAAGTAATGTCTTATTGATGCTTAGTTTTTGTGACCTTTTCCGTCTTGTATTAGTGACATATTGGTCCTCTGTCTGCAGAACTATTGGATTCTAATGGATAGTATAGAATGGGTCAGATAATGAAAGTCCCTGGTACATTAACTTTCAATTTCATGAATGTCTGAATACTGCCTGGAAGATGAATAACAGGCATTTCCTTCCTTTTGCATGTTAACATTTATGACCTGGTTACGATTTTTTTTTTGACTGAATTACCTCACAACAGGTCCTATACTATCATATTAAACTATGTACTTCTGCTTTTGGCAAAGATCAAATACTGTAATTTGCAGGGAGAGGCAGATAATGCCCAAATTCTGCTCAATGAAATAGTCTAATGCCCATTTGTTACTAGCAAATGCATTTTTTTTGCCAAAAGTTGTTTCTTGTTTAATAAGGTCTCACTCAGCAAGTTTAGGAAAGTGGTTAGACTTTGTTAGTGGTTGATCTGTGACTGAAAAAAAAATGGTAATTACTATTATAAGCAGTATTTGAACCTTGTAAAGTTTTACCAGTAGGCATGATATATAGAATACAGCCAAGGATAGCGATTAACTGGTGAATATACATAGGATACAATATTACACATATATAATGTAAATACTACACTGTATATATGAGCTAATGGGAAGCTGGAAGTAATTAAAATGGACACTGCCAGTGTTAAAAGTAAGAACAAATTGTTAATTATATGACTGATGGTACAGCAAGGTGGGAGCTCAGTCAGTCTTCCACCTCTTCATAATATATTAATATAGCAGTTAGTCTTTTTGCAAAGTGTGTAAGAACTGTTCTGAAGCTTTCTGGGAAGGACTTTTAGACAAAGTTTCAGAAGGCGTTACCTTGCAGGTCAGAACAACCTTTTCTGATGATTTCAAGAAGCCTCTGCAATGTCAAGTTGCATAGAAATGGGTATCAGAAAATTTCTGAGAACATAGGTGACAGTAATGCCTAATGTTAAATAACAGCAGTGCAGCATCTTCAGAATGTTTCTGTTGAAAGCACTGTAAAATATTTTCAGGGGAGGAGTAGAGGGTGAAGTCCATATTCTGTAGAAAAGTTCAGCTGCATTTACTCTCCTTCTATTCAACAGCATTCAGAAACTGGAAGCAAAGTTATTAATGTCAGTACTTGTTTCATCCATTGAGATTGATGGATATAGATGAATACGGTGGTTAACAAGATGGGAATATAGCCAGTGCACTATGTCTAAATAGGAATTGGACTAGATTTCCTCATTAAAGTGAGTTCTGTGGTTTCTGTTCCAGATTTTAAACTGATTTGATGTTGGCACTAGTGGGGAAAAGGATGTTTTTCTGATATCAGGAAGAAAAAAAAATCCACAAACATCTTAGATTTAAGTGAGATTTTCTAGAGGGAGGTGTGAAACATGATGCCAAGAGCAGGCTAGGTTACATCAGAATGTTTTACTGTTTTGTGGCTGCAACAGCTGAGTCAGTTCACAATACATCTCAGAGACAAATTGTATGTCAACAATTTTTCAATTCCCAGCATCAACTTTATTTATGATCCCAAAAGAAAAATTCAAAACATTCTGGAGCCAGATTGAATTTGCTAACTAGGAACCCCATTCTTTCTCTGAAACCATTTTATTTTGGAGTATTTCAGAAATTAGCAGCATGTGACAGTGTGAATTTAGCAGAGGTTCTGTGGAACCAATTGCAACACTCCTGGGGTGTGTAGACAATTTATAACTAGCTGTTTGATAGACATTGTTATTTTACATTCAAAATCGGGGGGGGGGGGGGGGGGGGGGAGAAAAAAAAAGGTAGTAATAGCTTTTCTTGCTACAGCCCATGTTGATATTTTTGCTTTCGCCACAGTTGTCATTTAATAATGGAGTATGAATACCAAACACATTATATATTTTAGGAAAAAGAACGTTTTCTTGGGCTGGCTGTATGCAGGAAGACCAAAAATTAACTGCAAAGTAAGAATTGCAAAGTAACTTCTGTATTGTACTTTTTTGATTTGAAAAGTCTAAAACCTGCCTTTTTAAAGTAAGTGTTTTTGGAGGAGGCATTCCTCAGCATGGGTGATGCTCACGGTCATTAGCAGTCCCATCTGTTGCAAGAGCAAGGACTTCTTTGTGAACAGCTGCTGATTATGCAGTGGGTGCCTCATTTAAAGAGGTTCTGTTATGCAGTAAAGCATGAGCGTATATATACATGGGGCATCTTTCACCTGGATTTAGAGGACTGCTTCATTTTTAGTAAAAAACACAGTTGCAAAGACTGTGCCCAAAGCCTTGTTTAGCATTTAAGAGATACTACCCGACAGGCCATGAAAGCCTGTTCACATACTCGGCATACGTAAAAATAGGCTGTGTCAAACCATAGCCTTTTATAACTAGCCAGCTCACTGCTTTTGAATTCTAGTCTGGTTCCAGCATCAAACGGGAAAGCTGATGTATGGAGGGTTGGTGTCTGTGCAAGTGTAGAAAATAATTAATGTCTCAATTTGTCCTCCTTCCATCCAGGCCTAGTTGCCTTCGGAAGATCACAGCTGGGGTTGTGGGGTTGCTGCCTTCCCTTTCTGGACAGACCTTTGACTGTCACTGTAGTTGATGACATTGCCAAAAGCAGGTGTAATGGTATTTGGCCAGAGGTAAATTCTACAAAGCACAGATGTCATCTACTTCCCTAGTTAAAAAGGATAGCCTACCATACTTAGTGTGAAGTAGAGCAAAACTGTGATACAAGGGAGAGACAGCAAATCAGGCTGCCATCTGGAATGAACTTGATTTACTTGCATTTTAAAATGAACTGGATTGCATCAATCAGTTTTGGTCTACTATTAAAATTTCATTTATTTTAATGCACATACAAAAAGGTATTGCAAGTCATCATTTCAAAGGGCAGACATAAAACATTGTACAACATGTTTTTCCCAGATTTAAGAATGAATGAATAGAATCAAAAAGAGATAATCTGCATTTCAATTTTATTTGAAAGCATATACAATACAGCCAAAGATGATGTACGCTTTGTAGCAGAGATGAGTATACAATTCTTTAACATTAATGAAATAAATCTGGTAAAATTAATTTAGTATGTAATCTGACATCATATTTTAAACTGAGGCATGTGACTGTGCATTACATGGCACATTCATGATTTGGATTCTGACAAATCTTATATGTCCCATTTTAAGTCTAAAGGCTCTTGTCTACCTGATCATTGCATGAATTAAACTGCAAGTTTGTGTTATACACAGATCTGAGTGACTTTTAAGATGACTGGGATTGCATTACTCTCCATCATGTCACCAAGGCAATGATTATCACAGTTGTCTTACAATGATGGAGTGACCTCTCTATGGGATAAATGCTGTTTAACAGCCTCACAAAAAACAGAGAGGAAGCACAAGGGGGTATTCCTGCACCAGCACGTTTACACAAATCCTAAGTATGAGACCTCAGTGCTTGAGGAAGGGGGAGTTTGTAAATAACTTCCTGTAAATAAACACATTTTACTAAGAAAATCCCTCAGCTTTGCAGCTGCATCAGGGTATCTTTAAGTAAAAAGTGGCTCTGGAAGGAAGGCCCTGGGTCTGGTCCTACTAAGCAAAGCATTTCAGTTATCAGCAGCTCAATTTTTTATCAGGTGGTCCTGCTGCAGCCTTGCTAAGAAATGCTGCTCTGAAAAGGTATGGATGGCTGTTCTGCACAAACGTGTGCCTGACCTAGGGCAGGGGCTGGAACAGTGGCAGTGCAGATACAGCTGGAGTTTCTTAGAAAAGACTAAGAAATTCTCTAAGACAGGAGAAGATACAGCTGGAGTTTCTTAGAAAAGACTAAGAAATTCTCTAAGACAGGAGAATTGTTATTAGAAAAAGAGGGTTGGTGGTGCTTGCAGCTACAAAATGTAACTACATAATTTCAAGGTGAAAATCCAGGAGACTATTGTGCTTGAGGAAAGCAAGCTCAGGGGATGTGCTTAAGCAGGGAAAAACTGATTTCAGTTTCCAGTGATTACAGCTTAATGGATTATTGGTAATAAATTCATCAAGTTCCATTTGAAAACTAATTAGAACAGTTACCTCCCTTACTTATACAGACTAGCAATTTCCATGGAATTCCCAGACTAAATTTATTTGTAGTTAGCTTGTGCTCAGTTTTTCCTTGGCCAATGTAACCAATTTGCTTGGATGTCTTTTGCTCTTCCCTACTGTCTGTGCACCCAAGTGTCTCTCTGGTTCCTTGTATTATTTGTATGTCCAGCCTAGCTTCTGCCTTCCTCAGCTGGCAGAATTTTCTTTGACGTAAACATATGTGCACATGCCTTACTTCACAAAAAAACCCAACCAGCCACCATTAAAATTCTTTACTGTGCTCTTATCCCTTACAATTAAATCCTCCTCTTTCCCATTTAACCCAATTTAAGCTTTCTGAAGTCATATTGCCCAGTGCTAGGAACTCAGGCTAAAAACATGTCCTGTCATGAAGCAATTTAAAATGCTGATCTTTGAACATATCCCTCCTGCTCAATTCAATCAAAGCAGAATACATTAAAGGTGGAGATGACATTTAACTTCCATTCACCAGAACTGAGAAAAGTGCAACCAGGAAACCCTATGTCAGTTATCATATTTCTCTCATTTTGTTGGAAAGTTCCCTTTAACCCATATTAACATCTTACACTAATTGAGAGGGAGGTAATAAATTACTTCATGGATCGTTCAAAGTCTGATGCAGTGACATACAAAGGTTTTCTCTGAAGAGTCATTATCCGATTATTTAATCTTTGCCAGAGCCTGAAATTCTGTATTTATTTCTAGGCTTTTTTAGAAGACTTAAGTGAAAGATGGTCATATCCTAGAGATATGGTGCCAGAAAATTAACAGTGAATGTATAATCAATATTTCCAGCACCTATTGATTTATGTCAGTAATTACTCATGAACCCGTAATGCTGACTGTTGTCAAAATAGCCTGCTCTTCATGGTGTAAAATACTAGTTGTGTCAAGAGATTCCTTATTTATCTCAATGAATTAAGTATAATAGTGATAACTCTAAGCAAGTGTTTATATTATGTGGCACCTTTGACACTGAATGAAAGTAATTCATTCAGAAGGTTTCTAGGCATGAATTAATAAAGAAAATAGTAATTCCAGGCAGAGTCAGACAGCAAAACCCTTGGGTTGAGTCAGCCTGGGCAATGCTGATGTAGAATATAGTAAGTCAGCTTTCCTGAAAACTTGCAGAGATTCTGTTCTGCTTTGACACTTGTATTTGTTTTTTCAAACAAAGAAGCAACAATCTAAGTTGTGTTGCTGGCAAACTCTTGTCACACAATAAATTGCATCTTATGGAATGTAAAATACAGCACAGAATTTCTCTAGGCTAGTAGTTCATACCTGATTCGGGGTGGGGAGACACCTGCAAATTTGTCAGTTAATTACAGCTCTCTCCCTGACGGTTTGTATTGAGCACTTCTGAAAACAGGAGCTTTAACTTGCCAACTCCATAATGCTTTTTCAAGGTGTAAGGTGTTCCCAATTTCATCAAATTCACACGGAGCTGCGGAAGACTGGAGTCATGGATTTTGGGTAACTTGTGTATACTTGGCTCCTTTCAAAAACAAACCCACAAAAACTGTGGCTGTGTATCCTGGTAATTGAGGAGAAATACTGAGAAACAGTAGTTGGTACAATCACAATTCACTTCAGTGCATCTTAGAATATTTAGGTTGCCTCAGCTTTATACCTGACTGGGCTGTAATTATGTTAATTATCACAGCAGTAACTCATGTCTGGAACCACTCAACTATTTGAGTGTTCACCTGTTGCCTAAGTGTGTTCTTGTTTTGTTTGTGATAAACACCCTCCTTTCCTGGCTCCTTATTTTTGTGTTAAAATGACCACAGTTTTGAAGGAAAGCAAACTATAGCACCTCCTTTTTTTTAAAACTGAATACTCAGAACACAAGCTTTGATTAATTTAGACATGATGGCAAAGGCCATATGTTAGTGCTATCAGTATTGCATTACACTAGGGCTTAAAATGCTTAATGGAAGTTGTTAAACTTTATTTTTCTACCATTATTTAATATTGGCAAAATATTTTTGCTGATCCATACTGCTTTAAGATTAAGTATTCACATTAGAAGTTTAGTTTGCACAGTTGAAACTAAGCATAAGTGTATGAAAGGTCTTTTACCACAAAAGTTACCAAAGATATAAAAAACTACTTTTATAACAGAAATCCTCTGGATACAAAATGCTTTTCCCTTACATGTTTCCCGATTTTTCTGAGTTAACAAATGCTAAAAAAGGTTTAGGTGTCTATTGTCTATGTTTAATGTTACATTAGACCTTAATGGTCATTGCCTAACTTGGTTAAGTAACAATAATACTGTGGCACACACTAAATCTATCAAATTAAAAGTTCAAGTGCAAAGCTATGATGAATTAGCAGACTACTTGCAGATATTTTTCTGGTTTCCATTACATCTTCTCTTTAATAACTTCATTTAAGAATGAACTATCTGAAATGAGAATACAGAATATCTACAACGGAACTGTAGGTAGATTATGAGTAGTCTTCATTGCTGGAAGTCAAAAGAAATAGTACAGAGATTAAAAATTCTCATAATGAGCAGAACAACTGAAGGCAAAACGTAAGAGCAAATTTGAAAGAAAGACAAGGATAAACAGTGTGTGCTGAATGTTTTGCAGGCATGTTGGATACTTTAAGAGAAAGTTTAGTCTTTTTGTAAATCTTTTGCCTGTGAACACCTGAAGTTTCTTAGTAAATAGTTTTACAAATTAAATGTCAATAGTATAGAACAATAGGATGACAAAACTGGAATCCATAATGAGATCATGAAGAGGACAAAATTTTGGAATGAAGGAGCAACAAAGCAAATTTCTACTGTTCCCATGTGAAATCCTAAACCTGCTACCTTGACTTGACTGCCGCAGAGAGCAGTGCTCCTTTGTGGTGCCAGGGTCTAGGTGCCAAAGTGAGCCTCAGATTGCAAGAACACGCCTGTTTGGGCAGCCTCTGGAGGTAAGAGGGGCAGAAATTCGTCCTCCACTCTGGAGTTACCTTAATTGTTCCCCATGGGACACAGCTGAAGCAATCCTCTGCTGATGCCCAGATGCCATACTGATCTTCAGGGAGAGGTAACTAAAAATTAACCCTAGTAGAACAGTAGTTTGTAGGCTGTTGGAAACCACAGTGAAGGATTCACCTATCATGTAACTCCATCAGGAACACTAAAGAATAACAACTGCTGGCAGCAGGACTGCGTACCTCTTGGTTTTGCTAGTTTTATGCTTAAGTAAATAACACTTAATTGGTAAGAAGTTTATAAAGATAGCATTAATAAAAATTCTTATGTTTACCTTATCTGGAATAGACAGATATATCAGGAATTAAGTTTTCCTACTGAAAATTATAATTGTAAGTAACTTTATCTGTAATTCTTACGAAGTTAAGATACTCTTTTTGTTGTTGTTGTTGCTCTTAGATGATTTTGAACACATAATTTTGCATTCTGACATGAGAAAAGAAAATCACAGGATATACTTTCCTTTTAAGTCTCTTAGCTTCTGATTTGTACTTCAAGAATATATTTACCTGACTTGTTTCTTAGAACCTTGGATTTTAGTTGATGTTAATTTGCAATAGTTAGTATGATCAGAAATTAGAAGATGTCCTAGAAAAATTATACAAGTGTCTGACAAGAATATGTGGATAAAAGAAGTAAGCAGTGTGTTCAGAGGATAATAGTTTGATAAAATCAATTGAACCAAGGCAGAAGAGCTCCAAGTAACTCCTCCTTCTCCAAAACTGTTCAGTTATCACAACAAAACTTTTGTGGCTGGATTGTCAATCAGATAGTCAGTCCCTTGAGGTTTGCCTGATTGCAAGTGAAAGGATTTTCTTTTTTTCCCTGTTTGCTACAAAATTAGCATAGATGCAGAGTAGAAAGTAATTAACTATAATACAACCCCTAGCATCAGAGAAGAGTAATGGAAAATAATATTTGGGAGGAGTTTTGAGTTTGTGGGAGGACCAAACAAAAAAATAGAGGGACTTCAGCTCACTGCAACACAATGCTACGTACCCACTTGGAGGAGTAGAGCATGATTCCTCCAAGCTGGAGAGGCAGGGCAACGTTGGGGAGTTCCCTTCTTCACCCAGCTCCAGTCACCTCCCTGGAGACCACAGGAGCCTACAGCGTTTCTGCCTGTATTGAGTTCTTGTCTGTGGGTCTCCTCAAGCAGCTTTTGTGTTTCATCATGAACAGTTTCACATCTTTCCCACACTTAACAATTGGTGGCTGAGTATAGTCTCTGACCTGCTTGGGATTTCAACAGACATAAAATTCACAGGTGAGGTCTGTAGTGGATTAACAGGAGGTTTCACTTTTTCTCATCCTGGAGCACATGGATGCTTAGCCTTGCTTTACAACTTTTCAGATTTCTTCTGTCCAAATCAGGTAAAGGATGAGACATTGTTTCCTAATTTTGAGTTCACTATGTTTGTGATAAAAAAAATAAGAAAGCAAGAAATCTTCCCTGCTAAAGCTATAGCCTCTGAAGAACAGATTTGAATGTTTCCTTGAGAATGAGAAAATACAAAGCAGTATCCTTTGACAGGTTAACTGAAGTTAGCAAGAAGAAATGTATGTGATGGAGTGACCTTCTGTCATTCAGAATTTCATTTGTGATTGATAGTGCTACTAGTCAGCCTCTTGCAGTCAAAGACTTAATTTAAAACTTTAATAGTAACTTACATTAGTAATACTTCAAAAAATTAACTAGCAAAACAAAAAAGGCTGATATTTTTTTTTCCGGAGTTACATTATAAAATCATTAAATCTTTTCTTTTTGTCAGAAATGAGTGTTAATGTTTTAGTTGCTGTGAACCTGTGGCTTCATCTGAGAGACGCAGGGCTATGGACTTAGCATATAAGGAGGAGAGAAGATAACATTGCAGCCTAATGTTAGGATTCTTTTTTCATTCTATTTTTACGGAGTTAACTTATTCATTGCAGGAGAAAAAAAAAACAAGAAAAAAAAAAACAAAACCCCAAACCCCCAAAAGTCCAAACCATCTCTAATAGCTCCAGAAAGGTTTAATCTGTAACCACCACCATCACCCCTTCTGTGGTGCTTCAGTTTGTGACAGACACAGCTTTTAAAAACCTTTCCCTCACTGAGCATTTCTGTGGAGGCTGCTGCTAGACGAGTATTGCAGCCACAGCTGTTATCAGCAGGTTCTGCTGCCACAGCTATTATGTAAGAAAGATTGTTCTTCAAAGAGCAAAGCATCATTTTTGATGAAGAGCTTAATACCTTTTGCTCTCAGCATGACATAGAAAGTCCCCATTGCCTATGGAAAAATTGATATGGCAGGTCTCAAAAAGAGTTTGAATTCCCAGAAGAAGTCCAGAAGAAGAAGTAAGAAAGAAATTTAATACTCACCTGTCTGCTTGTACACCGAGGTTTCCATTCAGGCTGGAGATGAGGGGTTGCTGGGAGTATGCTTATATTTTGAAGGGGTATGGTGTCCTTTACAGGCAGATTTTTCCCTGCCTCATGACTATCTAATATAGCTCTGTGTTTCTAAAGACTATGGGCTACACAACAATAGTGTTTTTCTTGATCTTGAGGCAAAGCCCTGGTGACAGCTGTTCCTTTGTATTTTCTTCTCTTATAATTCCCAGAAGCTATCATCTCTAGTGTTAGCAACTACTTTGAAGTGTTTCTCCCAACTTAACTCATTTCTGAGTGTTGAATATATCTGAAATATGTATAGCATCAAGGATTTACACTTCTGTTTTATCACTTTGGGTACAAGTCCAGGGGCAATCTCTTTAATAAATATAAAAGAGGTTTTAGCGCATGTGAAATCTGCTGGGTTAAGAGAACCAAAACCAGAAAATAGAGAGTAAGAAGGTTTTGTTGACAACCCAGACTGGGCTATGGAAAGATTAAATCTTGTAGGGAAGGAAAGTTGATATTAATACATAGCGCTAACAGCTATAGTCATGATGAGTGAAGGACATAGCTAGCTGAACCGCTCATAAAAATAAGCTACTGCTAATAAGACTGAAGGATAGGCCAAACCTTACCTTCACCAGCACAGTAAAGATGTCTAGCTGTGGCCTTGTGCTCCACCAAGTGTGTCCTAGCAAATCAGTGCAATGCAGCATGCACATACTCTTTTTTTTTTTTTTGAACCGAAACTGCAAAACTGTAACTAGCATTGCCGTTGACTTCATCAAAGGTGTTGGTTCACTTGACAGTTTGACCTTTCTCTTCTGAGGACAAGCACTTGGGAATATGCACTGGAAGTTAGCTTGACTTGATTTTTGTGTGCTTTGTGCTATTGATGCTGCCTTTTGGCTTTTGAGAGGGAAATTGCCCTCTTGCATTCTCAGCTCTTGCTGTAAAGCAGACTGCAATGAACAAATTCTGCCCTGAAAACCTAACGTATAAGAGCTCCTTGCCAGCAGTTTGCTGGCTGCTATTAAGCACAAAATTGGTGTCTTAGGGTATGATCAAGTTTTTACCTTAGCCTTATACATATTCATAATCTTACATTTTGAGTAATTGCTCTAGAGCAAGAGAAAATGTTAATTTTTAATCAATAATACAGCATCCTTGAGCACATTTTACAAATTAGGAGTTCATTTAAGTCTCGGCATATGTTGTTAATGTTGGTTGTTACATGCTAATTAGTTTGGATTTTTTTAATCAAGTGTAGCACTGGAAATGCAAGCTATGGAACTGGCATTGGGCAGAAGAATTCTGAGCAGAGGTCAAGTAAGAGCTACTGTATAGAAGAAGCAGGATGTACTTACTTGCTGTTTGAGTTTCCTCTAGATCAATTGATAAGGAAATGAACTCCTTTTCCTAATACAGATTAACCAACTGTATGTGTAATGCTCAGGAATTTCTTCTGATTAGTGATTTCACCATTTTAAGGCACCATGATCATAAATGGATGGGTTTTTTTGAAGGTTAAGTATTTTAATGCACACAGATTTATTCATGCAGACTATCAATTACTTTGATATCCTTTGAATTAGCATTAATGTTAAGGGTCTTTGAACTGAAAGGATTTCATTAATTGCAGGCAAAAGATATGGAGTCTGTAATTCCTTTGGATGTAACTGTCATGAATCTTGAAATGTGGCAGGAAGAGTCATTAGCAGACTGCCATTCACATTGGCTCATCAGAAAGGGAGTTTGATGTGATTGCCTCAAGCAGAGTACAGAAGGTCAGCATGGGCCAATACCCTCAGCTAACAGAAATGTAGAAAGTTCACAGAGCCGCATGACAGCTAGCTCCAGTAATCCTGACTCCTCTGTCCAGATGACTTGTTTCTCTGGGAGAAACCTATTGTCAACTGCTCAAGCCTCTTGCCATTTCAATACTTAAATGGATTTTATTTTTTATTAGATGACATTTCTATAATATTCTACATGACATTATTTTTAGGGGTAGTAGTAAGGTTCAATTAGAGATTAAGGATTAAGGCCATGACCTTCTCCCTATTTCTATGTGTTTCACTTGCAATTTTTCTCTGTGTTTAATGTTCTCCTACTATAGCTCTTGTGTAATTTCACATAGTATTAAATGCAAAAAGAAAATCTTGAATCCTTGCAGACTGAGAAGATATGTGACAGGTCACAAAGGGGCATTTCTTCATTTAGCAGAGCCTGGGCACAAAAAAGATGGATGTGTGTGAGAGAGAAAGCACCAGTCACCAATTCTCAGTTCTTTTGTGCTTTACTTTATTCTACTGGTGCAGAACCAGGAGAGGAGGCATACTTGAATGACTGGAGGTGTTTACCCTTCTTCCTCTGCACCACTAACATGGACAGGCACAATTCTGAGAACAAATGAGGGGGTGCAGGCTGGCAGAGCCACCAGAGACAATGAAACATGATAGGTATCCAGAGGGTCTTTTGTTCAATGTAAGAGGGTCTTTTGTCCAATGTAAGAAACTACAAATTATGTTAGTAGGAAGGAGAATATTCCTCTAAATTTTTGGTATTAATCTTACCCAGCTGTTTCAACTCCTTCACTAGATTTCCATTACAAAAGTTTAAATCCTAACCAATTCTGTAGTGGACAATAATATTGAAATTTTATTTCGTATTTTATTTTATATGAGATATATGTTATATATCTCATATATTATTATATATATTATATATATATTTCATATTCATATGACAGAAAAAATCTGTTGAAATTATAGATATGATTTCATGACTCTTGGTTAACTCTCAGTAGTCATTACAAGGGGTATCAGCCTCAGTTTTTCCTGCTTCTTAATCCTTCTACCAGCCCATTTTCCCATGTTAACCTTAAAGTGAGTATTCCCCAAAATGAGATGTATAAACATCAGATTGACTCAAGTGGCCCAGCCTTCTGACCGACACAGATTATGCATGACATAATGCCTACAGAGAAGTAAAGGGAGGAGATCAAATTTTCTGAACCACAGTTATTTCTGTTGCTTCTGCAGAGCAGATAAATTTTCTTCACAAAACACTTATGGGTCTCAGCCTCAACAAGGAAGTTATTTGAGATTGGGATTGACTAAACAAACCACTTGATTCATAAACCTTTCAAATTACTAAATTGACAGATCTGGATGGACAGGAGAAAGCATGGAAGGCCTGAATCTGACTGATCGGTAACAAGAAATGGTCT
This sequence comes from Falco naumanni, assembly GCF_017639655.2. Lineage (NCBI taxonomy): Eukaryota > Metazoa > Chordata > Aves > Falconiformes > Falconidae > Falco > Falco naumanni. The sequence continues at coordinate 44,298,882 of NC_054059.1, forward strand.
CTTAAAAAGATTACAGTGCAGAACAAGGGATTTGGGGTGGGTTTTTTATGCTTAGGGAGGGAGAGGTTTTCTGTGGTGTTTTTTACTGTGATCATTACTTATCTGTGATGCAACTGCCTTTTACGAAGTGTGTGAAATGCACTCAGTTCTGGTTGCATGAAAGTTCACGCTTAGCCTCTAGGGCTGTGAAAAGGTTCAGTTGATAGTTAAAATAAAAGGTAGGTCACTTACTGCTAGTCATATTTTAAATTTGGTGATACTTCTGGGGATCTACTTTCCATGCCATTACAAGCAAAGACACTTTTCCTTTTAATTGGCATTTCAGGTTGTAGATGTATTTTTTCTCATGGTCACGTTTTGAGCTTTTATGTCTCCTGTCACAGTGACAAAGTGTTAATGATTTCATTCAACCAGCCAGTCAGTCAAATTAAAATCTCACACCATCTATATTGTTCATCTGTCTTGTCCTACTATCTTTCAGTAATACTTCTGATTTCTAATGGTCAATAACCCTTAAACCTTTACCAGTGCTTAAGCCCAAAGGGTTATTTGGGGATTTTCTTCTTTATTGTTAAGTACATTCTGTGCCCCACCACAGTCTCTGCTTTACTTCAGTCAAATTCATATGTTTGGGTGTCACATATACTTTCGTATTCAACCCTGCCATGCAAGTTCCAGCCCTACCAGTCACCTCTGAATCAACAGCACTCAGAAATGTTAGAGCCTGGAAAAACCATGAAGTCACAAATATTTGTATTTAAAGTAACAGCTTCCAAGATCTTCCATGTACCTCCTGTTTTAGTCTCCCCTGGCATATGAGGCAAATTATTTTGACTCAGCTATAAATACATAGAGTTTTCCTGGTAGTAAATATCATGGTTTAAAAAAGCGGTAATTGGTGGCACTGCTGCCAAACGATAGAGCTCCATTATTTCTCAGTCTTTGCATCCAGACTCAAAGATGTGCAGTAACTGGAAATGCTACTAATCTGTATGAGTTATCTACCACTTACGAGATGCTTTTTCTGGCAAAATACAATCCTTTAAAAAAAAAAATAATTAAATGTTGTAAGAGGTTATGGTGACCTGGCCAGTGGTGATACAGCTATTTTTATATGACTTCACTGCAGTCTACTAGGGAAGATGCAATAGCCCCATTTTGTTGGACCCAGAGATGATGATATCATCATGAGGGAAGAAAGCAGGTTGAATGATGAGTTGGAGGGTTTATATATAACTACATCTGTGTGTGCATATATAGATAGATAGATATATAAAGAGTAGACAAACCTGATAAGATCAGTGAGTGGTTTAATTTGGTCTGATTTTCTAGTTATCCCAGAAATCCATTGAGCAACCTTTTTCAGATGTAGATTAAATCTAAACATAAATCCAAAGCAAATTGCATATCCATTTATTCTGCACAAGGGAAGAAAATGCATAAATAAGCTTAGAATTAGCTTAGAATTTTTTTAATGTTCACTTTATTACACATTCCCCCTGATAGTTATTTAATTTTAAATGGTTTGGGTTTTGAGTCATGGATTTGAGTGCATACCTCTTCAAAGAGATTATCAGTGCTGCTGCATTCCAAAATAAACTGTGATATAAATAAAGTGAAGTAAAAATGTTTCAGTAACATAATTTAAATGTACTCTAATGTTGTAGTTCACAAATCTCAGATAATTTTAAACACCATTCCTTTATTTTCTAGGTATTTTATTCACTTCTTCATATTTAAAAGTATAATAAACAAGTAGAATATAAACTATATATGTAAAGATATATATAGAGAGAGGGTTTTATGTGCTTTTAATAAAAATGTAATAAAATATTGCATATACTAGATACATGTTTTTACCTACTGTTAGCTGAATCAAAAAACTGCATGTCAAATCCCTAAAAAATTCCCAATAGTCATACCAGCTCACCTACTAATATGAGGACTGCTTTGATCCAGATCTGTGTCATTTGGTCTGAAATAGGGTTAGGAGGAAACAGCTTTGGTGTTAGTATAAATTTTTATGAAAACACATCCAACTGAGATGATGCTGTAGATGGAAATATTTCCATACAGCAACTGTAATAGGGTACCTGAGTAATGTTTGCTTTTTTTTTTTTTTTTAATTCAGCCTTTGAAGGATAAAATCAGTCTAGAGTTTCTTTAAAATACTTACTGAAAACAAAAAAGAGACACATGCACTGACATGCAGAGAAACAGAGGCACTAAACATACTTGGACATTAAACTTTTTTCTAGCACAAATTCTTAATCGAGATATTATATTGACTTGTCCTATAGGGTGGCCCTCCACCTTTGCCTCATATTTCTTCAAGTACCCTAATTATGACTTAGAGAGCTCAGCATTCCTAGGAAGAGCCTTATTGGTGAAGAAAGAAATTAGCATGGAAGCACTCAAAATATTTAGAAACGTCACTGCCTGACATTACTTTTACAGTAAAAATCCCAGCAATATTGATTGTTTTTCAGATGTTCCAACATTTTCAAAAGCCATAAAATGATCTCTCTGAGGCTATCAAAGGCTCCTTTAAGATTATGTAAGCATTTTGTAAAGAGAGTCCTTGAGGATTCCCTGCCATTTTTGATCCAAATGTGTAGCTTTCATATTGATTGAATTGAAATTTTCATGAGAAGTAGTCTCCTTGTAGCATCTTTCTCTTGTATACCTCTGGGTAAAGCTGTGCTCCCCACGTCTCAATTAAATCATCATTGACCTTGCAACTCCCAGTAGAAAACACAAGAGTTTGTCTTGTCACTTTTTTCCCCTGCTGATTATAATACGTTGTTGTGCTCTTCAAAATTGTAGGAGCAAACCTTCAAAAATATATGCAAAACACACCATGGAATTATTTCAAATGCAATCTCTATATTAAAGTTAACAAATTCCACAATTTAATGTGCTCCTTCTGAAAAGAGTTAAAATAGTACAAAAGTCCATCAAAATTAATTTTTCAGCCCTCATGTGCAGAATTTACTACCTCAAATCTCCCTAAAATTCTGTTTAGGAAGATGCTGTGCCACATGCCAAGCTGAACTTGGTAGCAGTGATTATTGGGGTAGGGCAGAAGCAATATAGATAGAGCAGGGCATATGATAAGTGGGTTTTAACTGCCAATTGAGGAAGCTGGTGTGCATTTTATCACTGGGCTCAGCCAAACTGAACAGCACACAGGCCAGCCACTGAGTCTTACAACAGCTGGTTGGTACAGAGGACAAGCCATAGAGGAGATACACAGAGGCTGGGACCCTAAGAAGACTGAACTCTGCAAAACTGATTTTTTTTTCCCTTCAACTCCGCAGAAGCGCTTGTGCACATATGTAGCTTATACAAAACACAGAATATGGACCTACAGTGAAGCTGATGCTTCCCAAATTCTAAAGATGGAGGGATATTTTTATAGAAGCATAGGCATCTCTATAGGGAATGGGTAATGCAAAGACAGTCATAATTGATTTGAAGGCATTGTATTTTCCATGTTGTTCTCTACATTTTATTGAGCATTAACTGAAAGAGAAATTGCAGCGTATTTTGCACTTTGATTATTCTGACTTTTAAAAATAGACTTCTCCGGTAGTTTTAACAGGTTGTAATATTTTTTTCATATGTCTAGAATATGGTACAGGTTTTGTATTTTTCTTCTCTTCCATTTTTCATACAGGAATTTTGAAAACCCTTTATTATGTAATGGAAGTTATGCCATGCTGTATTCCAAGATCACAACAAACTAAACCCTGAGGGCTGTTCTGTTAGGTTTGCTAATATTTATGCATTTTAACTATTGCCTGATTTTCAGAGGCATCTGTTCTATTACCCAAAGGGCTTTTTCCTCCTAAGAAGCAATTTTGCAAGGTCAGGTAATTCAGAGGCTTGTTAAACCCCTGGTCAGGGAGGACAGTAGTTTTTGAAATTTCACTCTGTTTTGGATTTTTTTTCTGTTTCACTATTGGATTTGGATGTGTAATAAAATCATATTTATTGTGGATTTGGGGAATTTGCCTTCCCTCCTATGGGTTCTTCAGTAAAACATATTCTTTCATGTGCTTTCCCCAAAACTATAGAAGTCAGCTCCAAATTAATTTGTTCCTTTCTATTTATGAACCAAGTAAGATGTTCTGACTGGCCATTTTTCACCTTTCTTGCAGGCATTTGGTGTATATAAGAATGCAGGGGTTTTTTTTTCTCAGTATTGTCTGTTGTAATTATGTATATTATAGTGGAGTTTATGGGATCAAAGACACAGAGACCTAATCAATTTTCTTCCCTATGTACTCTAAGCACTTATTTGTCTCCAGTCAGACTGCAATATGTATGTTGACTGCAATTTCTTCTGCAGATGCTAAAGGGAGACAAGAAGAGTTGACATTTATTTTTCATTTTACTAAAAAGTTTGAGAGAGAACTGCAGCCCGGTAAAAGCCAGGTGAAAAGAAACCAGAAATAAGGTGTAATTGGGTTTAGAGTCTGAAAGACTGGGACCCAGAAGCTGTGCAGTCATAGCCTAGTCTGCTGTGCTTAGCAGAAATAGGTCATGTATTCAGGGGAAGAAATATAAAAGTGGCAGGCATTTTTGCCAGTTTGGATCAGTTTGTTCAAGTGTCGTTAGCCGGTACAAAAAGGCGTAGGGTACAGGATATATGTAACGTAAAGTATAAAGTAATTATTGTCTAACTAGCACACAGAAGATAGGTAGGATTTAATGAGCTATTAGGCTAAGCATCAGTCCGTAAGCATTAGCATTCGCTCTTGGGCTAAGCATGCAGCACATCCGGCCAGCATGAGCCCAGCAGGGAAGGGTCAGCCTCTGCAGCCCCCAGCACTGGCTCCGCAGCGCTGCTGAGCTGCCGTCTGCCACCAGCTCTGTCATCGCTGCTGTCACTGGCAGCTCAGACCTGTGACCCGATGATTCCCCACTCACTTGACCAGCATCCGTGGCTTTTCCCTCTTGGGTGCACCTTTCCCTCTTGAATGTTGGCTTACCTTTCCCTGTTGAGCCCTTGAGCTACTAACGAGCCCCATCTCAACAACTGTACCCTATGTCTAATTTTTCTTTTCTTGTCTTCCTCACATTATTCTTTCTCCCAACTGAGTAATTTTCTCAGAAGCTGGAGGTATAGTTACACAGTTGGGCTGGATCAGAGCTGGGTCTCCAGTGCTGGGAACAGACGGCCAGTGCCCTAGGAGACAAAGAAGGAGCTTATAAAGAATCACGGCCTGGTTTTCCTGTATCTATTTTATTTACCGTTAATGTTTAGCTTTATCAATTTTTGTCAACCAGCCAATTTGGAACAATTTTTTTGGTAAAAGCATAGCATTGCATCCTGCTTTCCTCCTTTCATCAATATAGGCAGTTGTTCTGTATTGTCCCACTGTTTCATCTTTCTACACTGACCTGTATTTCTATATTGACCTATTTCATCCTTCACTATGTTTTTTGAACCATTGACATTGTTTTCTTTTCACAACCACTTTCAGGTGCAGAGCATATGCTGTAGGTTTATAATACAAATTCTATAACCAAGTAATGTATGTTGTGTGCATTACAGGGGAAAATAAGTCATATTTCCATGAGGAAATGTGCTTCCATTTTACAGCATAACTACTTTATCTTGCTGTATTCATAGAAGCAGTCCTTATGAACTGATATTTATGTAAATGCTGAAAAAAACCAGACGTCCAGTGAATTATTTTTTCCAGTATAATTTACATTAGGTCCAAATTCCTTTCCTGAATGCAGATTAAATATCTTACTATGTTTTGAATATCAAGGCAGAGTACTGTCTGTTTCAATGGTATTTGTATCCTTATGCAAATTGCTACTCAAGTTATATAAATTTAGTTTGAGGTTATTATATGGATAATTTGTTACTTAGTAAAGTAGTTTGTCAGGTTATGAGACATTAATCCTCCAATAGGTCTTTAATTAGGAGAGATGAACTAAATAATTCATAGCAAGACTTGGCCTGAAAACATTTATACTATTCGATTATACCATTTTACATGCAACGACAAATTGTTTTGATGTAGTCTGGAAATAGTGGGACTTAATTAATTACTTCCAAGGTTTTAGACATCTGTGATAGGTCCTTTAAATGCATTAGATTGGAAATTCATACAAAGGCTAAAAATAGAGTTCAAGTCCTTGGGGTTAAAAAACTGAACTGAAAAGAGAACATTCTGCTTGCAGAAAAGATCAGGAAGCAGCTAAAATAGGAGAGGAATGGCAGCTAACTAGCACGTTCAATACTCCAAATATTATTTTTGCAAAACTGAGCTGGAAATCATTAAATATTGAAAATGACATGGTTTAAAATATGAATAAAAGAAATGTGCTAATTATTTGAGCGTCTTTTACTCTTCTGACCAGTATAGATGGAAGAGGTGGCTAAGAAAGGAGGCCTGAATAGTTTAAACAGACTACAAATAAATGAAAAAAGGGTGCAGTTTTTTCCTACTCTGAAATCACCTTGCAGATATCAGCTAAGTGAGAATAATTTACTAGACTGGAGGGAGAGATTCTTTTTTCGTAAAATCAAGAGAAATAAGCTGGATGTTGTAGTAACCCAAGGTTTAGTATATGTCATTAAGTAGGATCTTCAGATGACGAAGCAGTGAATCGTGCTGCTATTGCACTTACAGCTAGTGGGAAGAGCAAATAGCAAAGGCTTATATTCATATAAGCATATAAATCTGAGAAAAAAATCCTTTTGGTAAGACTGTTTACCAACTTAGGTTGTGGAGGATGGTATTTTTTACAAATTCTATACCTCCTTGAACACTTGAGCTTGGAACTCTGAGAGACTGAAATTCATAACCCCAAATCTGGAATTAATCCCTGAAAATGGTCCTTTTGAGTATGGACAGATACCTGATTTTTTCCTTTACACAGTCAAGTTGCTGACCTTTACATGTAGCCTCACAGTTGGAGCACTCATCCAGTGCTCTCAGGTTCTGACTTCAGTTTCCTCTATGGCCTGAGAAGACTCAAATGCACATTGCTACCTTGCAAGAGGACATCTGGATTTGGTAAAAGGAACTGCAGCATTGTGCTGAATGCAGCTGTGGGAGACCAGAAAATGAGCAATCAAAAGGGAGAGTGATGGAAAAGTCATTTGCAGATTATGTGATGGGAAATGGCAGTTTGAGCACCATACAGACTGAGAAGGGTGTCTTATCTACGACTGCTTTCTGACTTTTTGCTGTACATAACTACTATGTACCTACCAGCAGACCTTGAGGTTATTATGCCTGTTTAATTTATTGGTACGGATATGGCTTGTAGGGAGAGCTGGAGGTCTGTGAAACATCCTCCGTGGATCCAGGCCACTATCTTCCACTTAAACTGCATGCTAGGTGCCTCAGCGCTTGTGCTGTTGTAGACCTTTGTCATTTGAGTTTCAGGTTATCTGTCTGTTTGTGAAAGTTCTGAACTGAAAGCCTCCTCTGATCAAAGCACTGCTATTAGGAACAGTGGCGCTGAGGACGGCAACAGGTATGAAAACAACATGAGGTGGCTGAATGGAAATAAGAAGGGAAATAGGAGTAGCCACTACTGCTAGAGTCCACATACCTAGCCTCATTCATAATACATTTCACTACTAATTCTTTCTAGTCATCAAGTCTCAGAATATTTGCCACCTTTGGGATGATTTTAGACATCTGCAGAAAATTTCAAACAGGTCCATATTTAATGAAGAAAGAGTCTGAAGTCCACCTCAGAAGCAAAATACCCCAATGGATAATAAAAAGGTACTTATAATAGAGATGCAAGAGGCAGGAGAAAAGGGATGTGTAGGGTCTCAGCAAAGCCATGTAGTTATATAAATGGTAAATAGCTGGAGAGTAAACTTACTGATTATGGTTGTCAAATGCAGATACGTGGGTTAGGTTGAAGCTAGATTTTATGGGTTACGTGCGAGTAAAGAAATTGCATTTCACAGCCACAAAGCAATTGCTTTATTTCATAACCATCCAAAATCAGATGAAATTTTTTTGTTCCATTTTTCAGTCAGAAACACATTTTTGCAGAACCCACTTTTTAGCAAGTCAGGGCACTTAGCAGGAGCTGCTGCAAACTCTTTCAATTCATTTATCAAAGCATTTGCAGCGCCCATTATAAAACAACAATAGATGTTAACAAAAGGGATTTAATCTGTATTCTATAAATAAAAAGCTAGAGAACATCAAAGCTACTTGCAAACCCTTGTGTTTCTTTTAAGTTTCTTTCAATTTCCCGTCTTTGCATCCATGTGATGAAAGTTTATGTAAGGAGCCCAGCTAAAATATTCAACGTTATAGAAAAAGCCATAAGAGCCTACATAAAGAGAAGTGAGAAAAGTGCAGCTGAGTGAGAAAGATGTCAGAAAACAGCTTAGGTAGCTGTCATATGCTGCTGAGGCAGAGCCCTGCAGACAGGCTTTAACTGGCTGTTGCCCCTCCTCAGCATGAGGGGTCAGTGCCCAGAGCAGCTCCAACAGCACCGCTGGACGGAATCACAGAACACACTTTCTCGCTCCAGCATCCACAGCCCCAGCGCCTGCCTGAAGCTGAGCCTGGGTTTTGAATTGGCTGATGCTGTCAGCATGGTTCCTCCCAGTCCACCCAAACAAAACATGAGCTGTTGGCCTTGCAGGGGCTGCTCTGCTTTCTGTGTGAAGCTTTGAGACCCTGCTGCAGTACATCCTGCTGTTCTGAGTTTGCTCTGAGGGAACTGATTGATGGAAGTGATGGTTGCTCCAGTGACTCTGGCAGCAGGAGCAGCACCAGTGGCTGTGGTTTTAAAGCATGCATGCCAAGATGGCACCAAAATAGCCTTTGCCCAAAGTCTTAAAATCAAAATAAACAAGAAAAAAAAGTATGGAAAAATGAGGTAAGACAAACTGTAAGGTCAGCGGAGGAGTCTGAATATGGAGTCTAGCAGAGCAGCATCCTCTGCCAAGATGATCCATTACCTGTGAAGGATGCAGGGCAGAGGCAGCAGTGCCAGTAAAAGTCAGCATGATCTATCTCACCAGAGCCTGGCTGCTGAGAGCCAACATCAGGCAGTGACAGATACAGTCCAAGTTTCCCTCCCTACATTATAGTCCATTAAACCTGAAATAGGTGTCCTTCCAGGGCTGGATTGCCTTTGTCATTTTCTGAAGAGCTTTTCACTTTAAAGCTCATTGTGTGTTAGTCCAGTGTTAATGCATCTCAGTTTGCTGCATAGATTTTGCAGGGGCAGAACGGGTGGTTGGTTTGCCTGGTGGGAGAAACTACTAAGACTTGGTAAAGTGGCAAAATCCTGTGCTGAAGCCACTTGAAGAGGTTAATCTCTGCTTATATCATAAGTGAATCCAGCCTGTGAATTTGTTTGAAAGTAAGTTAAGCTGATTTGTAAGATTTATGTTTTTTCAGAACAGTTCTTGCAAGTTGCTGAAAGAGGTACCATTCAGTTGGTTTGCTTCATGTTTGGAAAGAAAACCAAACACCACTCAAACCAAAAAGCAAGAGCCATCTTCAAAACATTAGTCTGCATTGTCGTATATGTCTCAGTCATTCTCACCATGAATGTTACTAAAATGAGGATACTGATCATTTCTCAAGCTACTTAAATAATATTTTGCATTTCTCTGATTTTTCAAATCATTACTCAGAGGCATTCAACCATCCTAAGTATATGCTGCGGACATGAGATGGATCTTAAAACAAGGAGATACTGTGTAACTCAAGCAGGGTTTGCATATTTGACTGTTTGCAAAAACAGCTATTAAATGCTGGGAGTTGCAAGAAATGTAAAATGTGGCAATGAGAGGGAAAAAAAGGAGAGAGGCTGTGACACGCAGGAGCAGTCACACTGTCCTGAATTGTGCACACTGTGCCACCTCTCAGCGGTGGCATTTCAGGTGTGAGGGAGCGTTTGTGCAGTTTATGCCTTTGTTGGTGTTTGGCAATGGTAAAATCTTTCTTTCCAATAGCAAGGCATGTGAAATGCAGGGCTTTTCTCCTGAGGAGCTGATCCCTCGAGAGCATGAGGGGTGCTCCTGCCTGGCAGGAAGGAGGGCTTGGGTCCCACCTGAGCTGGCCATGTTTATGGCCGCACCTTCTCCCCAGCAAAGAGGCAGCGCAGAGAGATGCTGCGAATGCCCCTGCACATCCAGCTCTCCTTCAGCCACCCCAGGGGCACCTGCCTTTTCCCTGCTACATGTCGCCCATCTCTAGCATCCTCATGAACAGCTGGTGCCGTAGCCCACCTCTGCCTCTGGGGTCCGTGTGCAGAGGTGAGGGCGAGGGGCTGAGTGGGGCCCCTGTGTTTTTGGGGTGGGGAGAGGCCACAGTTGTGTCCTTGGGGAGCTGGTTGAGTAGAAGGGACTGAAGATGTGCTTTTGGCCTGAGGGGGTGGGGGGTTGGGAACACCCGGGCTGGCCTGCGGCTGGGAGGTGAGTGGCCTGGCCTGGCCTGGCCTGGCCTGGGGTGGACACGCAGCCCTGCCGTGGGTGGTCAGCGGGACCTTGCTAGCCAAGCAGGCTGTGCTTCCCGTGATGACCAGAAGGGTGGCCCCAAAAAAGTTGAGGTGGGCACGGGACAGGTGCTCTGGGCCCTGCCACGCTGCTCTTGTGGCACGACTGCCATGCAGGGTGCATCTTTTGCTCCTGCACCGTAGCTTGTTGGGGTGTTAGGGAATCACTGCAAATGTATGGCTTAAAGTTTGTTACATTGTATAGACATGTACAAACAGCTCTTGGGCATCGGGATTTGTTGAAGCTGGTTTGCGAAGGATGGGGGTTGGGAGGGGTGGCACACAAAGGGGGAGCAGGCAGCTGGGCAGGCAGCAGGCTCTCCTCTCTGGGAGAGCAGCGGCCGCCCTGCCTGCACCGCTGCCCCCGCATGGCATCTGCAGCCTCCTAGGGGTCCCCGTGCTGCTTTCGAGGCCTGTGTGTTGGGAAATTCAACAGTGAGATGAACATCCTGTGTTCAGAGGTGAGCATGTATTAATATTTCAAAAGCTGTATCTTCCATTTAAAACTCTTCCGTATCTATGAATCAGAGAAGTCTGAAAACCCCTGAACTAGCAAACAGGCAGACATTGCTACTATCTGAATAGTGGTGTTTTCACTTCATCCTGGTCGTGATGTGGAGAGCAGGTTGAAAGGTTGTCTCTTATACTTCCTTGCTATAACACTGCATTAACTTTTGGATATAAATAAATCAAGTGCTCGTGTGGAAATACGGTATCTATGATGGCTGGTAGTTAGGGAAATAATTCACTCTGTTCCAGAAACTCTTGACTCTGCCTTCATTTACTGCTGGCTGTCAAAGTCAAGAGATACCCTGTAAAATACCTGCATAATAAAGTGATCTGGAAACCTAATGGTCATAATCAGAAGATACATTCAGGATACCCTATGTTCACATCATTAGGTAGCATATTGTAGCTCCTTGGCTCTGGATATGTGCTGAATTTGCTCACCAATATTCAGTGTTGTAAAAGGTTCATTAGAGTAGAAAACAGCTAATTTTTAAACAGCTTTCTGGTGCACTCATGGAAATGTTGCAAAACTGAAGTAAAGCTTCTGAAGCCTGCCTTCACTGAGCCCCTGAAGGTGATGTATCTTGACAGCTCCTGCCAGACTTCTGCACAGCCAGATCATCTGGTGGATTAAACGTGGTCTGTAATTAGGCACAGTTACACGCCTGGCCTCAGCTACATGATGGCAGTCATCCAGTAGCAACTTTAACCTTTATGAAGCTTCCTGAACTTTGTTTAAAAAATTCAGCTGTAAAAACCAAACAGCTAATGCCCTCTCTCCGCTCTACCCAACTGCCAGTATCTTAGACCACCTTCTGTGTACTAAGAGTTCTTCAGTGCCTTTCAGTGTGCTTAAATTGCATCTCTCTGAGATGGTGTCATCCATACAGACCTTCATGAGATTTTCCAGGAGAAGTAAGGAGTATTAGAAAAATGTACAGTAAAGACTTAATGGGAAGTCTTCTGTACAATCCGTGTCATCTGCCCATCCAGAAAGCCACTTACCTCCCCTTTGTTTGATATGACCTTATCCCAGGTATTCTGACACTATAATTCTTCAGCCGCTAATGTTTCTCTCCACAGTATTTTTTTATAACTTTGCATGGGGATCTTTTCTTCCTTGGCCTCTATCATTAAATACACTGGGAAGTGCTGGTAGAGGAAGCTTCATGAAAACATTAGTTGGAAATGAGGGGAGAGGGAGATGAACTTTGCTTCAGTCTACGGAACAACCTTCTTTGACTGGCTTGTAATTAATTAAATTTTATTAAAAATACAATTAAAAAATAACATTGAATTATCTATGAAGAAGAATATATGAAACATTCAGCAGCCTCTGGTTTTAAATACATTGTGTAACTCTCTTCAGGCGTCCGTTGTTTGGGCTTCCTCCATATAAATAGCGTGTGCATGGGCCTAGTTTTGTTGCAGAAAACTCATCCTACCCCGTGGTAAACTGTGTGAAATGTAGATTGAATTTGTCCCACGATAACATTAATATTGAGTGAAATTGCTAATTTTGTAACTTCTAATACTTCTTCAATAGTATATTATATTGTAATATTGGAGTAATCAGTCCCTCTAAAATAACTTCGAATCATGGAATCATTTGGGTTGGAAAAGACCTTTAAGATCATAAAGTCCAACCATTAACCTAGCCCTGCCAAGTCCACCACTAAACCATGTCCCTAAGCACCATGTCTACATGTCTTTTAAATGCCTCCAGTGATGGTGACTCAACCACTTTCCTGGGCAGGCCTGTTCCAGTGCTTGACAACCCTTTTGGCAAAGAAATTTTTCCCAATATCCAATCTAAACCTCCCCTGGCACAACTTGAGGCCATTTCCTCTTGTCCCATCACTTGTTACTTGGGACAAGAGACCAACACCCGTCTCGCTACAACCTCCTGTCAGTAGCTGTAGAGAGCAGTAAGTTCTCCACTTGTTATCATTTAGGCTACAAGATTGCGTATGTAGATCTTTCTTATACTGATGTATTTCTTTTTATGCCTCTATGATAATAAGTCAGTGGTATTGGAGAAATAGAAGGTGTTTGTGTGGTCAGAGCCAAAAAGCAGAGGTCCAGTATGGCCTGGGATCTCTCCCTAGAGCAGAGGCTTTTGCACAGAAGTCTCAAAGAGAAACAGCCATGAAATCTGTGTGGGAGAAAGAAAGGAACATGAGAAAGGAGCTGGGTTTGCAAAACACAGTCTTCAGCAAGTGACTTGGAAAACTGGCTGTGGTATCTGCTGGAACCAGCTGTCAAAACCTAAAGAGTATGCTCGGTTTGGCATGGTACCTTTTCTCTTTTAATGGTTCTTTTTTATGTATTGCAGACTTCTCTGGGTGAAAGCAAATAATTGCATTATATACTACACTGTGCTATTTTAAGTAGGTGTAAAAGGTGGTAAATGTCTGGGAAGGGGAAGAGAACTGGTGAGATGCATTACATAATATATCACTTTCAGGTTTTGCAGATAGTAAATGCATATGTAAAATGAAAATGTTTCCTTAGGTTTCACAAAGTTGTCAGTCAAAGCTCTGCCATATCCTCTGCAACAGGAGGCAGGAAAGACCACGCTGAATTGCTTCCTTGAATATAACCTATGAAAAAATCTTTCAAATGTAACCTCTTATTCGACAAATGGTCCTTTGCTTATTACATCTTGGTAATAAAAGAAAAACATGTTCAGAAGCTGATTAGATAATTCTTATTACCAAAATGCTGTTTTCAATCAAAAATGACCTTTTCTTACATTTATTGGGAAGCTAGCTTTACAACACATTAAACTGAAGCTTTTGTGCTGGTGCTGAAAAGCTTGCTGTTCCACAAAGATGATCTTAGTTTGTTTGCTCTCTACAACCCTTATTACAGACAGCTGGCTGGCTGCTTAATAAGAATTTTGGGAGGAAGGGTCTCATATTTTGGTTCAGTCTTCCTGGTCTTTCAGTCTCTGCTGCATGTTATTAAGTCACTGTACAAAGCCTTCACTCTGCTTAAATTCTGGGCATAAAAAGGATGAATAAGAGGGGTTTTAGGTAAAAGATTGTCCCCTGAAGATTATTCAGCAGCCTTATTGCACGTTGTCTTTAGATGTTGAATAAGATGATTTTGTTAGAAAAAAGTTGTTTTAGAGAATGTAAAGTTGCTATTTTCTCATCTGATTCTTATCTCCATTCTAGATCTATTACTAATTGTTTTTTAGTAATGGCATTTTTACATTAAATAAACATCTGACTTTTCTGAGCCTTTCTCATCTTGCAAACAACATGGGGAGTAGAAACAAGGATCTAACTATGCTGGCATTTAAAAGAAGAAGAAATTATAGGAGTTTTGTGCTGTTTAAGAAGTGCTTTCACCTGCCGTCTTTTATGTTTCTTATTTTCTGCTCAGTGGTATGTTTTTCAGAGCAGAATTTTTATGCATGTCCAACATTGCTTTTTTGTGAGGGTTTTTTTTTTTTTGTGTGTGTGTTAATGATTATGGCAAGAAGTTATTATCTTAGAATATTGGCTTTCGCTACAAACCATTTCATATTTCCTATTTTCCTGCAGCATTTGAAAGTATTTAAACAATCTGTGTTTTCTGTAGATCAGTTTCTCCTTTTTGTGTGAAAGTGGAAATAGCACTCCTGTCAAAGATTTTTAGGTTGTTTGGGTTTTTTTTCAAGCTGTAGCTGTTCAATAATCAGTCATTGCAAGACTCCCTTGTGGACACACCAAGTGTTTTGTATGTTGCAGTCACATGAAGTGAATTATGTTCCTCTACCTGTTGCTAAGCAAAGTGTTCACTGTATTTTACCCATATACTCTTCTGTATTATGTAACTTAACAGCAATGCTAAACAGGACAGAGCTTCCTCATTGTTTTACACTAAAAGTAGCATATATCTTCCTTAACTTAAAACATTCCCAACATAGGCACCCACATGTGAACCTGTGGTGTAGACCCCCACTTTGTAGCTGGTGAAGAGATAAAGATCTTTCTAGGATGTGGTCAAGATCATCATAAGGTTAGTGACAAATACAACAGAAGTGTCCGTTTCTCTTTGCTGACAATAAAAGTCATCTAGAAGTTGTCATTCTCTAGACATGTAAAGTTAAGCAACGTTTCTATCAACCATTCCCTCAACTGTGGGAAGTAGACACACATACAAATTTGAGAGCATTGCTTACTGGGGGTCAGTAACACCTCCATGTGTTCAAGTTAATTGCTGTGTGGTTTTTAAGTTCTTTTAGAAGAAAAATTGTGGGGTTTGAGAAAACTAGGATTTGCTTTTAGATGGGTGGTAATTTTTAAACAGTAGCTGTGCCTTGTGGCTTGCTACCTAGGGATGTCAGAAATAGGAGAGAGAGAGAGAGGGATTTGTGGGCAGAGGGCAGGTGAAGATAGCCAGAGGCGCACAGTGAAAGCAATTTATCAAGTGGCTTTACTGCACGAAAAAAATGCAATTTATTCTGTAGGTAGTTACCACATAAAGTTTTTTTGCTGTGATTCATCATAAGCTGTGCCTCTGTCAAGCCACTGTGGGGACACAAAGTATACATTGACTTGTTCTTGTGCCTGTGTAGGAGACTGGCAGCAGCTTAGAATTTTCCAGCTTGCTTCTCATGAGGCATTGTGGAGGATCTTACTGGTATTAACACCTTACCTAAGATTTTATGGAATACCTCGGTCTGCAGTTTCAAGGAATTACAATAGATTTGGAGGCAGCTTGTCTTTTATGCCCTAATTGCTTGATGGCCTGACAGAAGGATGCAACCTTTCGTGCTAGGGTCAATGATATACAAGCTTGGAATTATAAAAGATAAGCTTCTGTGTTTGTTTAATGTGATAAAGTATCAAGTGAACTGTATTTGGGTTTTTTTAAAAGCCTGTTTACATTTGGTTGTGGGCAGATAAAAATCTCCTAGAAGACAGAGAAAAACTTTTGTAATAAAGAATTCTGATATGTATATATTGGACAAACAAGGCATAGTGCCTCCACAGGTGAATGTTTTAAATCATTCAAGGGGTAAATGGAGCACAAACTGATATCTACTTTTCTACTATATAAAGTTATCCATACATATATAATATGAAAGGAAACTGGAAGTCAAACTGTATGTCTCAATGTTTTTACATAAGGAAATTGTTTTCAGTGGAGTATAATTAGCCACAGTACGCCAAAATTAAGAGAGAACCTTTTGTCTGAGAGGCTGATATGCTTTGTGGCATTGGTGATAGAGCTTTTTTACAGGAAAATTTACCAGATTACCTCTCCAATAAAGCATTGGATTTAACTGATGTTATCATTAGATACTACTGTCCCAAAGACTTAATTTAGGGAAGTTTTGACAAGAGACATGATGGAAGTTCAAAGCATTTGTTTACTTAAGTGTGTTTTACTTCTAAAAACCGTGAATGTTGTGCAAGCTCTATAGTAAGAACTATTGCATTTTTTAGTTACGTCTTAAAAAAGAAAAACAGGAATGAAAATTTTCATCAGAGTAATTCCAGTCTACAAAAGGGAGCTATTAATGTGTGCAGTCATGTTATAAACTACATGAGAGCTACCAGGACCAGTACTTATTAGTGGTGTTTGTAACCTCTTAGGGCATCATTTGAAGATTCTAGGGTGGCTCTCAACTTGAACATCACAACATGGATATAGACGTTGTATATAGTGTCAGTGAATTGTGTGGAGGAAGAGCAGTCTGTTACTAGTGTAATTTAATTCTGAGGAAAATAACAGAATACTCAGAAGATAGCTGTTTTCCTCCTTCAAATGCAAAGACCATTTTGAGCCTAATAATAATATAGAGAATAAGAGTAGAAAAATATTTCAGATAGCGCTTAACTTATTTATATATCTGATTCTCTGAATGGGTGGGATAATTTGGTTATTTAGGTGTATTTCTGACTCTAGGCAGATAAAATTCAATAAGGCAGAAAATGGAAACTCCACACTACATGGAGGCTTTCTTTTTAGTCACAGTTAACTGATTGGAAGAAGTGGAAATTAAAAGCAATTTAATGACCCACTGATAAGGTGCCTCAAGGTGGCATCTTAGACATCAAGACAAAGGTGAGAGAAAAATTCAGTTGGTTTAGGAAATCATATGCAAGGGTGCTGGTACCAGACAGAGAAGGAATGATTTTCAAACTGTGTGAACTTCATAAAGAGTTTCTCACAGACTACATATTTTATTATATAGATACATAAAAATATATCTGTAGTGTATATAGTAATGTATATTTTACGTATTTTTTTAAAAAAAAGCGCAGTCATTTTCAGGTGGTATGTTAATCTGCAAACCTTCTTTTGATCCCTCAGTAGATCTTAAACAAAAGGTTGTTAATACTACATTCCTGGCTCTTTTAAGGTTTACAAGAAGTTGTAATCTTCACAGTTGTATTCTATGGGCATTACAAGCCGTGTGAGGAAGCACATCTTTCTTACATGGTTGTGGCAGTAAAAGTACTAAAGTCATAGTTAAATACTTCCAGTATCTCTAGTGTGAAAATGCTCTTTAAAATTCAGTCCTGATCTACTGACACTATTTTTTTTTTTAATTTATACATTTTATGATTATGTAAGTGCATCTCCAGAGAGGGGCTTTAAAGTGAACAATTATTTGGGGCTTTCAGTCGCTTTTTTGATAGACTTCTTTTTTCTCAATTGTCTTTATAATATAATTTCCCTTAAGTAATTATATAACTGAGCAGACTAACCTTCATTTAGTCTCTGCTGATCTTTCTCAAGCTAGAAACAGTCATAGATGGATAGTGAAATTTCTGTATGTCAGTAAAAGTCTCAGCTGAAGTCCTAACAAAGGACTCTAAAATCTGCACTAAAACCCAGACTCTCAAAATCCTTTTCTGGGTCTTATTACTTAGTAATGAAGCTAGCAAACTGCTAATGAGAGAACAGATTTTTAAAGGTGATGATCATGGCACTTCCACATTTTCCCTCACCTCTTCAATTCAGTACTTCTTAGACTGTAGAGGTAGAAACAAAGTTGAAGGCTGCAGGATTCAAAGTGGGTTTTTTTTGTTTGTTGGTTTGTTTCAAGTTTGTTTTGTAGCTAACACTGAAATATTGCATTCATATTTAAAGAGTTGCCAGATGAGATTATGAGAGTTACAGAATTCAGCTGAAAAAATTATAGAGATATTTTCATTATCATTTCAGGTATACAGTTGTAACTGGCATAAATTAAAAAAAAGAAAACTGCCTTATATTTAAGAGTTTCTACAATTTTACTTTTTTCTATAGGCATTTTTATGATTCCTTGTGGCAAAAGTTTGAAGATTGAGTATCAGCACTTAATATCAACAAAACATATTATTTCTTTATATTGGATTTGTTCCTACTTTAGTTATGTCTTTGATTTGTACTGTTGGTTACAAACACCTGCTACTTTCCTGTCAAAAGGAAAGGAGACCACTGTGTCGATTCACATAACCTCCATATGCTGAAGCAGCTAAATTTTCTGTGAATCTGATGTTCTTATCGCACTGTTTGGGTTTATTCATTTTGTTAAAGGGGGGTGTATGTGTGTGTGTAGAGGTGAGTATTTTTGCCAAAAGACATGATGAAGTGCCAGCTCTTTACTGTGCTTAAAGTGAGTGTTGCAGATTTCAAAACACAATGGTTACCGTCTCTGGTATCACCTATGAAAACAAGATCTGCTAGGAACATAATGGATAAATCTTAGACCCACAGCTTTAGAAAGAACATACTTCCTTCCTACCTTTGCAGTTGCAAGTGGCCAGGAGAGCTCTTGTGTTCTCCCCGTGGCTCCATGATGGCCACAGTCCTTATGTTTTGTGGTTAGTGGGAAACATAAATTATCTTCCATGATGATAATACTGCTAATTAGCACACTGTAGTTTGCAGTGTGTAATAATATTGCTGCTTTCTGTAGGATAGTTTTGAGAGGGTTCAAGTGGGATTTATATGCCTTCCTCACTCCCCTGCTGCTTGGTCAGTTTGGTTTTTCTCCTGAAGTCAGCCGTGTTCATGAGGAACTTGCACCTATGGTGAAAGTTACAGTATCAGGTAGTGTTGACACCCCCCAGCCCTGTTCCGTAACAGTTCCTCCCCTCAGCAGCTGTCCTCCCAGAGTCTGTACTCATTTTGGTTTTCCTGCTCTGCTCTAGTCCATGTTGGGAAGAGGAGTAAAACTGGGTGGAAGAAAAATACCTGACTAAGCCCCTTCCATGTATTGTTAGAGCAGGGAGCACATGCAGATAGTACCAGTTTATAGGTAGAGGGAGAAAGGATATAAAAAAAAGCTGAGTTGCATGAAGCCACAGCACTAGGTTTTGGGGTAGTATCAGCCTAATTTCTTGGTTTCTTTTTTTTTTTTTTTTTTTTTTTTTTGAGGTTTGGTGTTTGGTTTTTTTTTTCTTTAATGATGTCATTTACCAATTGTACATGACTAGCAGGAACCCAGCAGTAATATTGCTTATCACTGAGTTCTGTGAACCTTTACCTGTTACTTATGTATTCTAAAAAAAATATTTTTTAAAATTAGCTTTTTCCCCTCTATGCTTCTGTATCTCATTGTCACTTAATTTAGAAGGGAGGTTTAACAGACAAGAGTCACTTGCTTATAATGTATGTAATCCATAAGATAATAATTTCCATGTCCCAGAGGGCTGGGAGAGGTGTTTGGTGTTTTTTTTCCTATGTATTTCTAATACTTTCTTAAAAGCCCTGCTTCAGCCAACTATCAAATGTGCCATAGGTTTTCTGAGGTGAGAAGTGTAGAGGAGATGTTCTGCAATTAAAGAAAATTCTTGTGGAGATACTTTTCCTCACTTCACACACATCACCTGAGAGATGTCATCCTTCCAGAGTTCTCTCTTTGTGCTTTTTCTCTGATGTGCAGGCACGAGGCCCGGCTGAAGGACTGATGATTGCGCTTTGCTTGCTGTTGTATTCAGTAGAACTTTTGAAGGAAATAGAATCAAATCCCTGTGAGTTTTCAGGGAAATATCATTTTGATGTTGAAATGTAGAAATCTTCTCTGACCTAAATTTTTGGAAGTGACTAATGCTTTGGGGAATTGCATTTTCTAATGCCTGAGCTGAGGTTATGTAAGGAGACCTTTTGTGGAGAATGAGTGCTAACAGTTGGGGAATTGATGAATCTTAAGCGATCCAAACTGGTTATCTGAATATTCATGCCTTGAAAATGTATGGAATACAGTTCCTTTGCTCTAACTGAATAACATAAATACATTTTTTTCAGTATTGCAAAATCTACTCAATTATTAACTGGTGCACAAAGATGTGTTAACATGAATCAAAGCAAATCTGATTGAATTACCCCTCATATCTTTCCCTCTCTGATTCATTTTATGAAAGTTACATTAAATGTTATGGAAAAGAAACACTACGATATGGATGAAAATGTAAATCCACAGAGGTCAGGAAAATAAAAACTAGGGTCCCTGTGATCTCTGTCACTTTTCCTATCTTGTATAGATATGCAGTATTTTATTACTGAGGTCTGCAGTGCTAAACTGTATGGCATAAGGGAGCTGCTGCTGGAAAAAATCTTTCCGTCTTTTGATTTTTTGTGCAATATTTGGGTTTCTTTTCAGTGGGGGTTCTTCAAGTTTTATTTGTTTGTTTGGTTTTTTGGTTAATGTAACTTATTTTCATTAAATTCCATCTGACCTTGGGAAGAAAATGTGAGTACATTTACTCCATTTGGAAAAGAGATAGAAAGAGATAGATGTAAGGTTTTCTGTATTAACTGATGGAATAAAATTTGCAATCTTCCCCCCACACTGAGTGGCTTTGGATGGTGGTCCAGCAGATGCAGAGCAGCTTTCCTAATTGTGCTTGTTGTAGCCAGTTTTTCATGCTGAGGTTTAGAACTTCAAAGAAGTATGTGCCAAGAAAAACTGTGTTCTCTTACACAGATAAAACAGTAGGGAATTGAACTTTTTAAAAGATGGTCTGATGTCTTCATAACGTTCCTGCATTCATTTGCATATGCTGTATAAAGTGTATAGATCTGTGCTTAGGAAATCATATATAAATTTTGAAATGCAAATATTTATTTGTCCTCTAAATTGACAATCTGTATGTACCTTCAAAGCACGAGGAAATCTTCATCGATGTAATCTAAAAAAATGTGTGTCCCCTATAGAAAAGAGATTTACCCAGGGGAACAAGGTATTCTTCAGTTACATCTTTTTACCTGTTTCTGAGAATAGGCTGGAGTTTAGAGAAAAAAATGGAAATATAAACCATCATAATTAAGGCTTGCTGATTTAGAGAGCTAGAAATGTGCCCTTGGTCTCAGACCTTTAACTTTCAGTAGGTTTCATATTTGATAGTTTTAGAAGTGCTGCTATACTATAACTGAAGTTACTTTGTTGTAGATGAGGACTAACAATGTTTTTAAGTGCATCGTAGAAGAAACTGTTTTACTGCTGAATTATAGGGAACTTCTAAAAACAGGATGTTGACTACATTGGATGAAATGAAAGTCAGCTTTACTTGATTAAAATCTACATCCAGGAGTGTGTATTTTAAGGATCATCCTTTGATACTTAGCATTTTCATGTCCCTTAAAAACTAGCTTAAGCAGTTAGGATAAGATTTCTAAATGTGTGTTATGCCTAAAGATTCAGTGAAGGCCTGGCAGGATTTTGTAGTCACATGCGTTTGAATGTTATGGATTTGTGGAGTAGCTCCTGTAACTCAGTGTGGAAGGAAAAGTCTATGTAAAGATGAAGCTACCTAAAAGTTTGAGAGTACTGTGAGCTTAGGCACTCTGGAAGTGATGAGAACTTGAAGTTTCTAAGCCATTTCTGTAACTTAGAAAAATTTCCTCATTGTCTCATACATTGAAATTGTTTTTTGTACCTTTATGTAATATTTAATGGCAGATGATAGCAGAGAGGAAAATCTGAATAAAAAGAGCGGTACAAATACCATATGAACTGGACTCTTCCTGCCAGGGAAAAGAGAAGACATGCCACAGTAGGATGGTATTATTGCAAATTTAGTTTAGTTTAAGAAGCTTTTAAATCTGAAAGGCGAGTGCAGAATTCAGGTGCAAAATAGGTAGCCACAAAAGCAGCTGTTAGGATTTACCCCATAAGGTAATTTCTTGCTTTTGAATGCTGCATTCAGTACAACAGCTGGATACATCCTCACTGCAAAATGTTATCTTATCACATTATTTTTTCCTAAGTACATTTGTGAAGCTAGAGAATAATTTTCTTCTTGAATCTTTTGGTTCTTCCCCATGCAGAATTCCACAGCAATGCTTTTGAAGACAACATTTCTCTCTAAACATGCTTGGGGAGTGAGGAAAGGGAGTTATTGTTATTAATTTATTCAACACATCAGCCTCACTGATCTCATAGGATTTAGTAGTCTTCTGCATTAGTAGTTCACTTTTATGACCGCTGAAGTAATTATTTATTGTTCCTTAAGTTGGCATGAGAAAGTTTCTTGTTATTCATGTGGATACTCTTGAGTAGCCAGGCAACTAATTTGGGGGATTAAAGCCAGCAACATCAGTGTAAATTGCATATGTTCCTTTAGTTCTTCCATGCTATTGTGTGAAAACAGGTCTTCACGCTTTGAAAGCCTCTCTTTTGGCTGCTGAGTACTAAGAGTTATAGGCAAGTTTGAACTCAAAAATACATAGAGTGGAAACTCACACATCTGCTAGTAGGAGATTCTGATGGCCTGACTGAATCTCTGCTCAGGGCTACCAGGGGATGTATCCTGCAGGATGTAATTCATTTCACTGTGTTCAAAGAAACTACACAGGTGCTAGTGGAAATATTCTGAAGTAATGTTCACTAAGTTACCTGCAATAATAAGATACTGGTAATTTGTTGCAAATATTACAGTAAAGCACCTATGAAAGTCCTCGGTAAGAACACCTTTGCAGTTAAGTCCTTGTTTTGAAGTGATATGGAAATGTTCATAACTTCTGTGAAACCCTTTTATGTCCATAGAACTAACAGAAAAGAATAAAATATGAGGGAAGCTAGACAGTTGCATCAATAATGAATTTGTGGAGGAAAATACCAAAACACAATTGAGTTGATAATAAAATTCTTTCCTTGTGCCATGCAATTCTTTAGATCTTGAGCTTATCACTTATATATAAACTGATAGTAAAATCACATTATTCCTAATTAGCAAAATACCACCAGATGGTTTTTGGTTTATGAGATAATGAGTAAAGGTTGACTACATTTTCAATAATGAAATGTCACACCATACAATGGATTTATTGTAGAATAACCGTAATACTTTGCACACACTTCATCTGAAAATAGTTCAGAATCTTCTTCCTCATTTATTCATAAAGGCCTGTGGTTTATATAGCTGTATTAAGGACTACACATGTGTGCAGCTATGGATAGTTTAAAATTTCCTTTTGAAAATTGTGTGGTTATACTTGAGTTTGTAGTTTCCTCCTGTACAATGTGAGCCATGGGAAGGACAGTCTAAGCTGCAGCAGCTTCCTTTATTACATCAGTCACTGATCCCATGAAAGGGCTGTGTCATGCTGCATTGTGTATGTGTATTATTTCTCAAAGGGAATTACTATTGAGAATAATTAATTATAATTAGCAGCAAAGCAGGAACAAGGTCAAAATACTGACATCAATACCACCTATTTATGGTTCAGTCAGAGAAAAATCCATTTTTGTGTGTGTGTACTTTTCTAGTCTGGATCCAACAGCAAAAGACATTAAAATGCAACTCTTACAGCTGAATTTATGGACTTTTTTTCACCTGAAAGAAAAAAATCCCTATTTAAGCACTAAAGTTAGGCTGTATTTCTTTTGTCATCCCTTAGGAATTCTAACTAGGATGTATTCATCCTATTCAGGGATGTAGGTTGTTGGGGTCTTTTTTAGTTCCTTGTAAGTATAATCCTGTCAGTGCTGGTGACATTTATCAGCACCACAGAATGAAACAGAGAAATGAAAATAAAATTTGAGGCCATCACATGTTTGCTAAAAGCACTGAAAGAGATGTCCTTAGCAATAAACAAGAAAATAATAGGTTAGGCCATGACAGGATTTTGTGCATGTCCTCCAAACATGCACTGATGCTATAAAACTGTACAAATGGAAATAATAAAGGGAATGATTTTACCCTTAGGCTTGACTCCAATAACTGATAAAAAGTAAGAGGAGGGGAAAATCTGATAACCTGTGCACTGAGGACTAAGGAACTGGAGAAAAGTTTATGATTAATTTGACCCTAGATAGATTAGGAAATCAAGCTGAATGCAAGACTGTTACAACACAATGCTGTATGTTGGTTATCCTTTAGATATGAACCAACTGATTGAAGGCATATTTGAAAGTAAAAACTATATGGTTTGTGTATAATAGGTCAAAGCCCTCTGAAAATATTAAATCAACTTAGTAGTAGTTTAGTTGCTATGCTTCTACTCGGACAAAAGGTTTGACAAATACAAGTAAACTAACAAAATTATTTCTATTCCTGAAAAGGTAAAGAAAACAGATATTAATCTTTGCCCCTTCCATCTTTACATTTCTTTTTTTTTTTTTTTTTTTTTTTTTTTTTTTTTTTTTTTGTGAACAAAGAGAAGTCACTCCTGACATAAAAGAATTACTCCTGACATTAAAAACAATGTTTTAGGCATCATTTACATGCTTTACATCAGATGTTGTAACTACAAGTTTTGATAACTTGGAAGCATAGGTTTTTGAATGCAAACATATCAATGTGCTGGCTACGAAAGCACAGGAGGAAGTACTGCTGGGACATACAACAAACTTGAATCAAACCAGAGAACACAATGAATTGCTCCTTAAGTAACTGCAAATCATATGAGGAAAGGGAAATATTTTTGAAAGGCCTCAATTTCCAACAGGCATGCTAGAAATTGCATACCAGCAACATTTTCTACAATTGATAGAAAAGTTAAACTCTGTAATTCTTTTAACTTAGTGAAGTTCTGTAAAATACAATTTAGAAGTGACATTATTTTAGAAATGAGATGGAAAATGTACATGTAAAAAGGAAGAAAACCAAACCAAAACAAAACACAAAAAAACCCCAAAACAATCCACCTCCAAGAAAGCCTTGAGAAACATCTACACGGGGATAGCATTTCAGTGCCAGTGAACCCAAACAATTCAAGATCCAATTTAGAGCTTGCAGAAGGGGTCTAATTACTGTGGACCTAAAGAGTGCTTTTCAGTGTACACAGATGCCACATTACAGTTTTGGCAATTAGATTTTTCATAAGAAATACTGATCTTTAAAGCTAATAGAGGTGACAAGTGGCTCCCTATTTTTTTCCTCTTTTCTAGCATCTCTTTCATGTAGTTTATTTTAATGATGATATTTTTACTTTGTTTTTCCCTCGTGGAAGATCTGACATGAAATTTCTGAAATACATGCCAATTCTGTTCCTATTACATCAATATCAAAGTGAAACAATATAGCACATATTTTTGTGTATTTTATATACATTGTGAATATATATCATGAAATATTTAACAAATAAGTAGCAAGTTAGGAAGTTTATCCAGTTTCCTTTCTCTGAAGGAATACCAAGAGCTAAAACTTGACTCTGCTCAGATCCAGCCAAGCTATCAAAAAACGGGGTAAGGCTGGAGGAATTGATGTGCTTATCACCTTTGCATATCTTCTGTCCTTGTATATTCATTTGACTATGTTACCAGAAAACTTAGGAACCACTAAGGACAAGATTTTAGACAGGAAAATGTGGAAGTGACTGTAGGAATAACTAATTACCAGTGCTCTTGATGGAAGAACAGACATGAACTGAAATGCCATTGTTTGAAGTGCTTGCAACCTCTTTATAAATTACTTCAGTGATTTTTTTCATTACTATAGAAGAGTAATTGTTTATTACTGCTGCCCTCTCTTCCAAAGTGCTGCATCATTCTAGAGTGCTGTGCTGAATGGATACTTCCCCAGCATCCTAAACGTTGTGTTTTAATGAGCAGATATGTAAAGCAATGCTACTATTTTTCCCTGATAATTCTTTGTGCATTAATGTTTCTGAGGTGTTTTCTAGAAGGTGATTAAAACAGATTGTTCAAAAGCCACAAATCTGACCCACCAGGGCAAGACAGACTAACAAAATTTAGATGAAAAGCATGAATCCAGCTTTATGGTTGCTTTATTTTGCCTTAGCAGCCAATATGCCCTTGACTAGATAGGGCCTAACCATCTAGTACAAATTCTTATACTTGCAGCCTCAGTGGGTTTTGTGGAAGATACTGACTTCTACTTTATGAGTCAGCAGTGTTTATCAATTTTAGTATTATACCTTAGGGATATTGCCACTTACACTTTAATATGATTTGGCTTGTCTATTCAAATCTTGATTTTTTGCAATTTTAAACTCTCATGATGTTATAATTTATAGGGCTCCATGGTAATTCATAAAACTATGCCTATTGGTTCTCAGATAAAATATTTACAAAGATACGGGGTTTTGTTCTTGCAATGAACTATTTATTTGGCAGGTTTTATTTACCATATTTAAAGGTGTAACATTGCAAAAATTCTTAATGCAAGCTTGGAAGTTCATATTTTAATCACAGTGGGCATCTCAACTGGAAAATGCTCCTGTGGAATCCATCCTGTAAAGATTTAATTCTTGTTGCTGATGTGTCCTACAAAATTCTTTGTATAATCCATCTTAGAATCACACCTTTTCTAAGACTACTCATGTGGGAAATAATAATTTCCCAATATGTGCACAGCCCCAAAATCATGACTTCTTGATACAGCCTTTGGTGTAGAATTTTACAGGATTTTTTTTTATTTAATTTATTAGAGATTTGGGGGGATTTGCAGTGTTGTTCTGAGCTTTGTATGGGCTTTAGCAACTTACTTGTCTTCTCTTTGCTTTGAGGTTCCTTGGCCAAAGACAATAAACCTTATTCCTGCTCACCGCACTCCATGTAGATACCTTAAATTAGTCATCAAATGACTGGCATATTAGAAGCCTGAATTGAGTTCTTGGCATAAATTGCTTTGTAAGTAGTGTGATATTAGGTGCTCACAGCATCTTCCTGTACAGGAAAGAATGTTTATTTCATTGCCTTGCCTTTTCAAAAATAGAAATAGGTTGTGTTATCTCTATCTTAAAGACCACTTAGAACTTTAGTGCCAGAGCAGTTTTTCATTATTTATGTAAAAGAACAATATATTTGATTAAAATAAACAATATCACTAATTTTGTATCATCTTTCATCTGAAAGTTGTACAAACATGTTTTAAAAAGTCTTTGTGAGGTATCAAGTAAAGAAAAATTCTTTACATGCATCAACTATTAGTAAAAGTTGTTTTTAAACATTTGCTGTTTATTATGATATAAAGGTGGGAGTATTCTAGTAGGAATAGTGTTGCCTGTGCACTGCGGATATCTAAATACTGTTTTTTGATTGGCGCTGGGACTTTTGATGCTTGGAGATTCTTCAACGTGAAATATGGTTGCAACACCACACAGTTCCTCTTGTGTTTCCTTAAGCAAATCTTACTGTCATGAACAAGGAAATTGCAGAGCAAACCCAACTGTTTCCTTTATAGAAGTTTTTTACTCACCAATAGGACAATGCAAACCAAAATCATTCTGAATGAACACTGAATCCCAAAAGCATGATGATAATTGAGTATACTGCTGAATAGTAGCTTTCAACATGTTTGACCCTGGACTATGGAGAGTGGTGGGGGTGTGGTAAGGGTTTAGGGTTTTTTTTTCTTTTTCTCTTACCCAGTGTTTTATCTGCCCCATTTTTTGTTCTCTATTTTCTTGTCTGTGGTTCTTACTGTTTGTATATCTGCAAGTTACTCGATACACTTTTTTCTTACCTCTCCTGCCACCAAGATACCCGTACCATTTCCAAAGCTGTACTCCAGGCACATAGATGACAACTGGTGGGTTAAAATCTTTATCAGCTGTAAAAGAATAGTTTAGGGAAGAGGTTTACTGTGAAGTATTAACCAGCAAACATGGACTTAAAACATCTACTTTTGAAAAGCAGTATTTCCAAAACATGATGTTACTGTAGTGACTGATATGAGAATTCATATGCCTCAGTTGTTGGGTATTACAGTCTGCATACATATGCTGACAGAATAATGGAAAACTGAAGGAGCTCCGAGGATTTAATTTAGAGTCTATGCTACATAAAACTGTATTCTTGTTTTATTTTAGTTTGCTCTAAACTGAAATTTATGAGGAAAAACAAACAAACAAAAAATTATCCTATGTATCGCTTTCCTTTATTCCAAATTTATGGTTTTAACAGTCTTTAGTGAGAAGCTGTTTATCTCAGCTCTGTGCACTTTGACGTACAGGACTCATGTGGCTTTATTTGTGTAATCTGGAATGCTTTTGAAAGAAACACCAATGGCAATTGTGTATATTGTAGTGTGATTCTTTGTAAAAGTGGGACATTTTCTTTACTTTATGGTCTCTTGATATTTCAATATTTGTGTGAATATGAAGGAAGGAAGCATTTAGGTATAATTTGTAGAAATTTAGTAATTTTAGAAAAAAATCAGAGAGGAAATTTTTTTTTGAGGGGGTGTATATATGCATGCATATACTAATTCATTAAATACTGAGCTTCAATATATATAATACTCTTACATTTACAGAAAATAACTTCAGTGGAGGTTCCTGACAATAAAACTTGAAAAGTTGTGTAGACATCGGCTCTTTGCCGTTCCACAAGCTGCATTTTGGTTTCAACTAACAGTGTTTGGAGCATATTAATATTACACAGAAGTTAGACAAAAGAAGGGAGCTGCAATACCACTAAGGGATTCTGTAACTTGTAGTTTCTTATAGGTGTTTTCCATTTACATGCATATTTATTGTTCTGAAAGTAGAGCTGAGGCACTTAATAAGCTGGTCCATAGTTTTAAATTGAGCAGGTAACATAGGTGATGGGCTTAGCTGCAGGGAAAGGAAATTTGTGATAGCTTCTTAGAGATGAGGTCTTTTGTTTGTTTGGTTTTCCACAATACACAGCAACTTGATGATCTTATGTTTTCTTGGTGTCAGTCAGCTATTCCTCCTTTTTTTCATGACCTTCATTCCAGTCCTATTCCAAGAAACCTTTTGAGTGTTCTTTGCGATATTTACAGTGAAGCTAACTATTGCCCTCCTTAGATACACATTAAGCATTGGTTCCATAAATTGGTCTGTTCCCTCTGGGCAGAGCTGTCACATCTAACCCTATGCAGAGCTGAGCAGGCGTGTGTATTAATACAGTGCTGTGTGGTCACTGCTGCTGTGGCTATCTGCTGTTTGAAAGATAAGACCACAGTCTGATGGCGCGTGTGCAAATAGCTCTCTGCACTGAAACAAAACATTCTACTAATCCAGCCTTCCAGCTCTTTCCCGATCCTAACTACTGTGCCATGCGGTTTCTGTCCTAGAGGTTGAACTTTCTTCATTACGTATCTCCTTATGTTCTCAAATTTTCTGTCCTTATTTATATGCAAGAACACTTACTATATGCAAGGAGCACTTCCATTCCTTCTTTCCTAATGCTCTGCATTTGTTTCTCTTTCCAAACCAAACATATCCTGGGAATATATCATATTTCTGAGAGATGCAGACTTCTCATCTACCTCCTTCTCTGTTTGTACAACAACCTGTATCACTTCAAGAAACCCTGCTGACCACAGGGTAGCTCTGTTTTCCCTTAAAAGACCCCCATGACTGAGTTTCAACTCAGGGTAGCATTGTGGTTTAACACCAGCCAACAGCCCACCCCACACAGCTGCTCCCTCACTCCCCACCACCACAATGGGGGAGAGAATAAGAAGAAAACGTCTGGCTTGAGGTAAAGACAGATCAACAATATGCACAATATTAGAAGAACCAATATGCACAAGCATATTTTATAAAATGGTGTACTATTTGATTAAAATTATACAGACACCCCACCCCCTCAAATTTACAACATGTTTTCTAAAATAATAATCAACAGACATTGTTCTGGGGAACATTATCACATTATATACAGTATATGTTCTAGAAATAGTTCATTCTCAGTCACTGGGCCTCTGTCCATTTTTTCAGTGCCATGCTAGATATAGCTCTCAAAATATGGTGAAATTGTATTTTGTGCAGCCTTTCTTTTCAGATTTTTCTGTTTTCCCTTTTAGTTGGCTTGGGTTTTTTTGAGAACACAGTGCCCTTGCCAGTGAGATGGTATATGCAATAACTACATTATTTTAAATCTCTCTAACTTTACAAGGCATGAGAGACTGAGCTGACATTACCTCCAGTAGCTGATTACGTTTCCTGCTGGTGGATTACTGTTAAGAGTGAGGGAAGAAACTCTTGGTGGGACACATAGAATCTGCCAATCAATTCTGCTAAAATTAATGTAGAATTTACAGCAGAAAATCCAGACCATCAGTGATGTGTTCAGTAACTTGTGCCAAGGCCTCTTTATCAATAATACTTATCTTTGGAAGGGGCATAGTTAATTTCTTCAGTAGTCCATGAATTATTACAGAACTTACAAATCTGCTATAAAATCAATACAACTAATTGTAAATTAATAGATTTCTAAGTGTGAAGGAACGTGTAATAATATAGGTAAGTCCTTGAATGAGCACGCCAGTTCTGGTGTCAGGGGTGGGAGCTTCCCACTGTTTTATGTGACATCTTCAAGTGTAAACACATTCCTTTTCCTTTCCCCAACTGATTTAGCCTGCTAGTGTAGCAAGTAACATTTCCATTAGCCTCCTACCGTTAAATTGTGGAGTAACTATAATCACAAAAACATCCACCATGCAAGCAAACTAATAGAGCAGCAACTGTGGTCATAGCTTATCTCCATCTTACAGACATTTTTTGTGAGTTCACCACAGTTGGTGCAGAAACAAATCCCTTTAAACTGCATCTAACAAAGGAGAATAAAAATGGATGGTTACAATACAGACTAAGAGTTTATAGATATTCCTGAGTATGCTTGCTAGAAAGAAAAACATTGTTTGCATTGTTTTCCTTATATGCGGAACTTAGAAACAAGGCAGTGTTCTATGCATTGATGCCTAGACTGCTCAGGATTGAAGTGACAGAAGAGGCATTAGTCTGAATTCAGGATACTTCAGATTTTATTTGAAGTAATATATACGTAGATGCTGACAGTTTTAGCTATGTGACAGGCAGTAGAATAGAAACAATTTTAAGGTAAGAAAAACTTTCCTGTTTATTGTTTACATTGTTTTGGTTCTGGACTAAACCAGACTGTGTTTGCATATGTGCAGTAGCCACATGTTTCTGTCATTTAGCTTTCATTTTAACTGGAATTAAATAAAAAATACTTTTCATACAGCATACTAAGGCTTTGTTTATCTAAAATCCCAGTCTGGTAAAGCATGTAGACTTGAAGCTGAAGTGACTCTGAGCAAGGTTAACTTTTTCTGGTCTGGGATTTCAAGGTGTCCTTATCTTCCTCTGAGACTGAAGTCTGAGAACTTGGCAGAAAGCCATTTGTGCCAAAGGCTTATCTTGCAGTACAGCTTCTTTCTTTTGGATACAGCTATACCTGTTAGTATTAATGAATTTGATAGTAGTACCTTTAGTACCTATGTGCTATGGGTTTGGTTTGTGGGTTTTTTAAAACAATAGAATCATGAATAGGGTGATGATACAAGGTCTCATACAGAACAGTCTGTACGTTAAATAATATGCGGTAATGGGACATTTTACGTAGGAGTAATACACACAATGTGTCACAGTTTGGAGGGAGAAAAGAGTCATAATAAGCTATGAACTACTAGAATAAGTAACGAACCACTAGAACTAGAATGTGTAGAAAGTAGATGCTTTTCTGGTTTTGCTTTTGTTAATTTTCTGATTTCAATTTTAAGTGAAATACGGGCTTTTATTAACAGCACATTAGGTAACCTATCTATAAGGATGACATGGAGGGGGGGAAAAACAGCTCGCTGTGTAGTGCTGCCCAAGAGGAGCAGCAGGCGCATTGTAGAGATAATTCCTCACTATATCAGATACCGCCTGATCATTCTGACAGCCACCCAAGTTAAACACTTTGGTAGCACTTTCCAGGATTCCTGCTTACAGTTCAGTAACTCTTCATGCTTATATATGTTCATTAAAAGTCAACCCTTGTTCTGTGTTTCTAACTATCCTGTAGCAGTAAGATAGTAGTAGAAGCAAGAGATACTTTAGAAACAGTGTCTCACCTGTGCTTGTTGTTCCCAATCCTGGGTTGTCAAATGTATTGCGAATATGAACGTTCCTGTCCAAATATGAGCATTTGTTTAAAGCCCATTTTGAGTCCTTGCCTGCAGAGTGTGCGTTAGGGTGAAAGGGCACAGAAAGCCACATTTTAGCTATGAGTAATATGAAAACCTTGATTGAAGGGCTGAAGGGAAATATATTTCTCAGAAGGTCTTAGCTTAGAGATGATAGGAGTTTCAGAAAAAAATGAGAGTTAAAAAAGCTTTACATAGATTGACATACATTTCCCTTGGTTGAGGAGGATGAGGTTAGAGATCGCTTAGGCAAATTTGATACCACAAACCCAATGGGATGCATCTCAGAGTGCTGAGGGAGCTGACAGATGTTATTGTGAAGCCACTCTCCATCATCTTTGAAAGGTCATGGAGGACAGGAGAGGTGCCCGAGGACTGCACAAAAGCCAATGTCACTCCAGTCTTCACAAAGGGCAAGAAGGAGGACCCAGGAAAATACAGCCTCACCTCCAGCCCTGGAAAGGTGATGTAACAGCTCATTCTGAAAGTCATCTCTAAGCATATGGACGAAAAGAAGGTTATCAGGAGTAATCAACATGGATTCACCAAGGGGAAATAGTGCCTGACCAACCTAATAGCCTACTATGATGCAGTGACTGGCTGGGTAGGTGAGGAGAGAGCGGAGGCCTTGTGTGTTGTGTGCCTTGACCTCAGCGAGGCTTTTGGCACTGTCTGCCATAACACCCTCAGAGGGAAGCCCAGGCAGTGGGGGTTGGATGAGTGGACAGCGAGGTGGGTTGAGAACTGGCTGAACGGCAGAGCTCAGGGGGCTGTGACCAGCGGCGCGGTCAGGCTGGAGGCCTGTGGCCAGCGGTGTGGCCCAGGGGTCAGTGCTGGGTCCAGTCCTGTCCAGCTTATCCACCAGTGCCCTGGGTGCAGGGACAGAGCGCACCCTCCGCAAGGCTGCTGGTGGGACAGACCTGGCAGGAGCGGCTGATACAGCAGAGGCTGCGCGGCCCTTCAGCGAGACCTGGGCAGGCTGGAGAGCGGGGCAGAGAGGAGCCCGATGCAGTTCAACAGGGGCGAGTGTGGGGTCCTGCAGCTGGGGAGGAACAGCCCCCTGCGCCAGTACAGGCTGGGGCTGACCTGCTGGAGGGCAGCTCTGTGCAGAAGGACCTGGGAGCCCTGGTGGACAGCAAGTTGCCCACGAGCCAGCACTGTGCCCTGGTGGCGCAGGCCAGTGGGATCCTGGGGGGCGTGAGGAGCAGCATGGCCAGCAGGCCGAGGGAGGTGATCCTGCCCCTCTGCTCTGCCCCGGGGAGGCCCCATCTGGAGTGCTGTGTCCGGTGCTGGGCTGCCCAGTTCAAGAGAGACAGGGAGCTACTGGAGAGGGTCCAGCAGAGGGTCCAGAGGTGGTGAGGGGGCTGGAGCATCTCGCTTGTGAGGAAAGGCTGAGAGAGCTGGGCCTGTTCAGCCTGGAGAAGAGAAGGCTGAGAGGGATCTTATCGATGCGTACAGATCTCTGAAGGACAGGTGTCAAGAGGACGGGCCAGACTGTTTTTTGTGGTGCCCAGCAACAGGACAAGGGGCCACGGGCACAAACTGCAACGCATGAAGTTCCATCTGAATATGAGGAAAAACTTCTTTACTTTGAGGGCAAGAGATCACTGGCACAGGCTGCCCAGAGAGGCTGTGGAGTCTCCTTCTTGGCAGACATTCCAAACCCACCTGAACATGATCCTGTGCAACCTGCTGTAGGTGAACCTGCTTTAGAAGGGGGATTGTTGTAGATGCTCTCCAGAGGTCCCTTCTTTGAACACCAACCATTCTGTGAATCTGTGACACAGGAGTTTTTTTGTTGTATCATTCCCATGGTGGTGTATTCCGCCCCCCTGCTGCTATCCTCCCCTCTCTCCCCTGTGAATAAAGGACAGGGGTAACAGGTGAAATCTGCTGAATGCTGGGTATGTGTCGAAAACTTCTGTGTTGTGCCAGCATCAATCTGTACTCTCATGCCCAGCCAGGATGTCCCAGTGGAGGAGCGGTACCTTAGTCTGCTAAGGGTCTGGCAAGGGTGGGCATAGTCCCACTGAACCAGGGGGTGGCTCATCATCCGTTTTTTTCTGTAGGTTTATGCTGAAAGAGGCTCTGCCACTATGCTGCATGACACAACCTTGTGCTTAACTAGATGGCATCTCTGTCCCTCAAATAGTAGGAACATTCTTGCTGTGTTAAAAAAGCCCCAAAGGATGCACTTTAAATATATGTTGGAAGGGCACAACTGCATGCAAACTATTTAAAATCTTCTGAGGATTAGAGTTTTATTGTATTGTCAACTATACTTGTTGGAAATCCTTTGTTTCTTCTTTAAAATATGTGTAGGAAATCCTTTGTTTCTCCTTTACAGGCTTTCAGGGTTCCTTATTTAAATGCACATCAGCATGTTTTAAATGATTCAAATGCTTCTTATGATGGCAACTTTAGAAAAGGAGCAGTGCAGTTCAGAGGTGGTACCAATTGTGAATGAGAGGCTTTGTTCCTTTCCCTTTTCTCTTCCTGTAACCACTCTTTAAGTGTCCTTATGCATTAAGCATTTCATGTGGTTGAACAGTGGTGTATTCTCAAACTACCCCTTCTTTGATAATACCTGCTAGTAATTAGAAAGCTTTTGTATATCTGTATACGCATTTATAGCAGAGACAGTATGTTCTATTTTTAAAAATCTCATGTTCTAGTAACTTTCAGACACTACCTCATTTCAGGTCTCACTACATTCATATTTATTTTCACATTTTTTGCTTACAAAGCTAAGGAATTATGGAGGACTTCGATCTAACACTACTCCATTTGTTAAGAACTATTTTGTGTGTACTGGATTAAATACTATGTTAATTGTATAGTTCTTGGTTTTATAACAACTTGCCTTCGAGTAAGGGCATGGGAGTCAGTCCACCTATTCAGAAGGGGGGGGGCTGCCTCAGGTGTGCCTTGACTGAGTGACCCTTTGGCTCTTGCTCCAGGCAGAAGAATTGTCCCAACACAGCCCCAGGAGGAAGTGGGGAGGTGAGCTGGGAGGCTGGCCCCCCTGGTCAGGGAGTTGCCCAGACCAGCCATTTCATCCATCCCTACCAGATGGAGTTTGTTTCTCTGCCTCAATTCTCCCCATCACTCTAAACTGAATATCCTGTTCCCAGTATTCTGAATTTCCACATCATTTTGAATAATAGGCATACTCATGATGATGTTTATTGATTAAATGAATGTGCTGGTTATAGTACACGTACAAACTACTGTAGTTTCTTATCCTTTGCATAACGTGTCTTACCTTTTATTTTTTTTGTGGGAGGAGGGGGAAGAAGGTTGAGTCAAAACTGAATGAAGTAAAACTTCTTTCCCTCCTCTAAATGTCAGATCTGTAACAGAGATTTCCTGATATATTCTTTTCATCTTCTTTTTTTTTTTTTTTTTATTTTAGGTAAGTGGAAGCTTTCTTTTCATGCCTTGGGGATTCCTTTAATTGGTGTGGTAAGTGTCCCCCATCACATGAGTATAGGAATCAGCTGTATGTAAATTAACACAATTTTTGCTTTACAAGTGGCAGGGATGGTTTCTAGAAGGCTGCATAGATATTTATACATATGCTGTTTCTCCTACACAAGTGGGGGTTTGAATACAAAAGATGATCTGTCTTCTGCAGATCTGCTCGGTTGTATAGCTTGAGGTATCTTCACTTATTTTTATTCATGAAAGTGGTTTAGCATTGGCTTCTTATGTTGTGCTTAGTCTTACAATGCGGAAGCTTGTTGGCTCAAGTGGTTTACCTGTGTTTTTATTCTGGCTACTTGTCCTCCAAATTTAATGTGTTCAGTTACAGTAATAAATGTTATTTTCCTCACCTCCTTTAGCAGTATTTCACACTGCTTTGCAGTAGCATAGTTCTGATTTAGTGTCTCGGACTTACTGCTGTATGTATGTTTTGATTGCAAATTACTTTATAAATTGCATGTGTGTATGAAAGGGGGAAAAAAATTGAACAGCTAGCCATGACTACTTTCAGAGTAAAAATGAATGTTCAAATTTGCTTTTGTGCACTAACTGTTCCTGATATATCATAGCTGGGTCAAAGGGAATGATGGACTATTTCTTAGGAACTTTTTTTTTTTACATGGTAAGGGAGGAATTTTCTATTTGGGGCATGCAAATTCCACGGGGTTTTTTTGCCTAAACAGATTTATGATGAATGAGGCAGTGTATTGTAGGAGAGAGAAACCTCCTTTTGTGTTCTTGGCATTGTCCTGGGAATGGCAATACATATGTAATCCTCCTGTTGAAAAGACTGTGATCTCGCATTCTAGCATCATCTATTCAGTCATGGCTTTGAAAAGAAACTTTATGACACTGCTTGATTTTTTTGTTTCTTTTGGAGAGGTTTACGAGGTTTGTGACTGTAAATCTTTATCTTATGTGGTTTTCATTTATATATTGGATTAAAGAACACATTACTTATGGTGGTAGTATTTTCAGCGTGTCCAGCACACTTAGCTTTTGTCAACAGTGTTATTTATATTGATGGTATTCTTGCATGCAGGTAAAAAAAGTTATGCTAGTATAGAATAGATGTTCATTAAAATGGATTTTTTTCATTACTTTCCTTAAGACAGATGCAGTTTGTACTCTATAATAGAAAAGGACAGTTCACTTTTGAACCAAATTAGGTTGATTTGTTTGTATTATGATTATCTTTTGCTGCTTTATCAAAAAGAAAACAACAGTGATACTTAATTTTTAAGTAATCAGTTATTAAATATGGAAGTGATGGAGCAGTAACATATCCTGCTTCAGAGTAATCATACAAAGGCTTGGCAAAGTCTTTCTACACTGGTGTGGCTATTTTGTGTAGAAAAAGATCACTGTACAGTTAAGCCTGTACTTGTAAAATTCAAGTTTTACTCAAGGCATTTGTGAATTAGTTAGAGGAATACCTAGTTGCAATATTTTGGGGTTTTTTTTGCTTAAAGGAAACATTTACTCAATACTGTACCTATATCAAACTTGTGTATATATATTTTTAAAGGCTGTAGATTATTGCAATTGCAGAACTAATACTGGGGTGAAGGAGAAGCTGGTACAGCAGACAAAATCACAGCATGTGTGATTATGTACATACATAAATATATGAACTTTTTATTTAAAGATGTCCAATGATTCAAGTTTTCCAATGCTTAAAGTAACTTTCAAAAAAAAGAAGCAAACAAACAGGAAAAAAAAAACACCAAACATTTCAATAACACGTAAGTCTTAAGTAGGTTGCATTCAAAAAAATTTTTTAATAGGATTCAGTGACCTGATAAAGAATGCTTACTTGTTATTTCAAAAATCCTGAATTTAGAATTGGAATGTACTTATTTGCTTCAAATATCCTTTCCCCTTACCTCCCTTTTTAACTGAATGCTTGCTAAAACATTTGAATTAATTTTCTATTATTTGTTTGTCTTACACAAAAAATTCCTAATTTTGTTGTCCAAAGAGACAGATAGAAAAATTCAAAATAAGTTAAAAAAATTGAATAAATTCAGCCACCCCATACCAACACAAATAATATTTTATTGCCTGGTGATGTAGAGTAGTAGAAAACTGACAACTCTGAGAATTAGAGAGTGTCCAAATGGAAGTTGAATAAACAAACTCATGGGAATTGTCATCCCTGTTGTTGGCTGTGTGGTTAGAAAGACCACAAAGTGTCCTGCCAGTGATACCCATCATAATGGGGGAAGTCATGCATATGTGTAATGTTATATAGAAACTGCTGATGAGTTGCCAGTGGTCTATGCGTGAAAAAAACTGTGTGTTTGAGAACATAGTTATATCAGTGTCATGTCTAGTTACATATTATTTTTCAGCTTTTAAATTTTCTCTCTTTGTTGTGTAGAAACACTTAAAAATAAATTTCTGACAGACAAATAATTTTTTTCTTGAAATGTACTAAAGACAGCAGATTTTACTTTAGATGCTACATAAGGGTCCATGCCCCATGCTGTTTCCAACCCTGTTATAGTTCTCTTTTCTATTAAAGGAGGACTAGAAGGATCAGAAAATAGAAAAGTGGGAAGGTGAAGGTCAGTTTTTTGTGCTTGCATAGGCTTTTTTCATACTTGTGCTTTGAACCCTTTTAAGAGTGACAGAGGCACACAAATCCAGATGTTTTTTGAAGAGCTACCTCAAAGGAGGTTGGTCAGAACAAATCACACCAGTGTCAGGGCAAACCTATGCTGTGGCTTTTCATGGCCGTATACAGTCCAACAGCTTGACAGCTGCACCCCATTTCAAGTGTTAATGCTATCCCGCTATGCCTCTCTTTTCTTTTGCATTTGATTTGAGGGTGCTGGTTCTTGACACCTGAAGTTGTTCGCTGTAAAAACTGCAGTTAACAATTTGTCATAGTGGGCTTTTTTTAACCACCAGTGATCCTCATTTGTACTCAACATCATTATATATGAAGCTTTTGGGTTTTTTAGTAGTGATAGATATTCTTACTTTCCATTGTACTACAGCAATCTTCCAAATGTTAAGAAATTAATTTGGGATTAATGCAGATATTCAAAATTTTCCAATACGTTTTGCAGCTCAGGTTGCTTTCAAATTTCTGTAGAGAAACCTTAATAAAACAAAATAGTATTGTAGAAACTGGGAAAAGAAAGGCTTGAGTTCTTTTATACACAGCAAACATTTTTATCACCCTGGCTTTGCAGGCTGTCTTGGTCATCATTATTTTAGGTTGTAAATGTTTCTAGTGTCACTTTTCTGTATGCAATCACCTGTTACATTCTTACTGATCAAGTTGAGTTTTATTGTCAGAAATCAAGTTACTTTTTTAAAAAACCTTTAACTTACAGCTTCTATTACCATGTTGCTTGTTCTCTTGCATTAATAGCATAGTCAAAGGCTGCAGAAGACATTAAAACATGAAAAGAAACAGCTGTGCCTTTTGCTGCTGCTCAAAAGAGACACCAAATGTAAAATTATGCTATCAAAAACTTGTAAACACTAAAAATCTTATGTTTCAAAATAGCTATTCAAAATAACAGTACAAGTAAATAATGTTGGATTTGGTATTCATAACAATTACTTTAGATCTGTGAAGTTTGCTAGGTATGTTTGGAAGGGGAAAGCATTTCCAAAGAGCTCAGCAGGTTACTTCAGCTGAACATGATTTTGAGGCATGCCTGGAGTGTATGCATTCCTAGGGGGATGAAGGCTATCATAAAATTTCTCTGTCTGATTAATGGGATAACTTTCCTTTTAAAAAGAATCCTGGATTGATGACCTTTTAGGACTGGGGAGTGTTGGGGTGTTTTTGTGGTGGTGCGTTGTTTGGGCTTTTGGGGTTTTTTTTCACTTGCTACATTTCTCAGACTATTTAAAAAAAATATTTTTGCTAGACTGTATTACCAAAATTGATTTTAAAATGTGCCTTTTTAAGCTTTTATTTTAAAAGATAAATCATTGCATTTCAAGATGCTTCATGAACAAGTACGAAGCAAATAAGATCTGTCTTCTGATAGTACAAGGTGCAAAAAAAACCCAACACAAAAAACAACCAACACCAACACCCTGCCTTGTCTTGGGACTTGCTGTGAAATTTGCAGTGACAGATTGCTTCTAATGAACTTACTTCCACCGCATTAATCTGTTAAGTAACATTTAACTTTTCTTTTCATGATTATACTATTGAGATTTTCCTAAGCAGCCTTATTTCTACAGCAGGCTGATCAGTTTATGTGTCAAATGTCAACCTCCACTGAGAAAGATCCATTAGCTTTCATTGAACTAAAGCACTAAAACAGTAATCGAAAAGTTTTGAAACTGTATACATGTGAATATATGTATGTATATATGTGTGTAACACATAGGTAATAAAGCAGGTTTATAATAACAATCTAGATAATTACACTTTCCAATTTGTTGTTTTGATGATCAGAAACACATTCCTTTTTGGATTTTGTACACTGATAATTTTGTGTTACATTGTGATCTCTTGTAGTCCATGACCTTACCTTTACCTTACCAGCACGTTTTTGGTGGGATTAGTCTGAACCGTGCTCTATAAAGCAAAAAGCACATTATTTGTATTAACTCAGAAGTCCAGTCTGGAGGGATTGTGGTCAGAAGATTATCAATTTTTAGTCTATTAAATTTAATTTGAAAGGCTTAATAATGAGCTTGTAGCTGCAGGGGTGGGGTTTTTTTTTGTCTTTGGTTTCTTAATTTTGAAAGTGAGGGGTGAATTCGTGTGAAAATAATCAGTATGGTCCCAGAAGATGCACACGATCCTCCACAGCATGATCTGTTTCTTTATGCAAGAGTGAGTGGAACCGCTATGGGCAGCAATAATAGTGAGCTTCTGTGTGATACGGTTTCAGATACTTGGATCACTCAGTGTCGCTTGTACAAACCCAGTGTGCAGCAAGTTAGAGGTGACACACTGTCTTGTTAAACTGGAGGTCTCAGATTTGACTAAGTTCCTGTTGAGAGCATTTACCTTGATATTTACCTGCCCTTATTTATGGTAGTCAAAGCAGGCCATTGAAATTAAGCATCTGCTAGTTTACATGTTAACGGGGCGTATGCTAACCTTAACCATTTTCTGAAGCCTTGAAAGTATCCTGGTATTTTTGTGCTTTTTCCGTCAGCAAGTGAGGACAAACTGAAAGTCAATTTATCTGGTGTCATGTATCAAAACTGGATGTTAAA
This sequence comes from Falco naumanni, assembly GCF_017639655.2. Lineage (NCBI taxonomy): Eukaryota > Metazoa > Chordata > Aves > Falconiformes > Falconidae > Falco > Falco naumanni. The sequence continues at coordinate 44,339,903 of NC_054059.1, forward strand.
AAAGAATCATAGCATCGTTTATGGACCAGAATAATTCTAGGGTATTTAATCGCTGTGAGCATGCAAAACTTAACCATCATATTGTGGATTGCCACATAAGTATCGATCTGTGCATTTTACGACCACTAAATTTCTTTTGAAACAAAGTGGAATTTATGAACTGCAACTGAAATCCATATTTGTTTTGGAAAAAAGATTTAAGAAATGTTTTAATGAAACATTTGTTATTTTGTGGTTATTATTTGAATGAGTGCTTTCCTAATTATATGAAATGCTTGTTTTCCTCAGGGTTTGCCTGACAGGAAACAGCAAAATGCTATGTTACAGCTTGTTAGTAATGGCTTCTTTTATATATATATATATATATATATTTCTCAGCTGTGAGGATTTCTCCCTCATTCTTCTGCATTCGGAACTTTAATTTTTCCTTTATGGAAGAGGGGTGGAAGAGAAACTTATAAATATTATAACACCGGAATGGAGTCACAGCAGAGGTGTTGACACAAAATTGTTTTAACATTTATTTACATAAGTAATTAAGAACTGAAGAGATAACCTTAAAATAAAATCATGGGGGAAAGTCTTATGCATGGCAAAATCTGCTCTTTCATTACTGCATACTTTTAGCACTCATTTACATTGTTATTTCCCGAAGTCCCTGCAACTGTTAAATTATGCAAATCAAGTTACCATAATATTCAGTGCTGAAATGTTTTATTTAATAGCAGTCATTAATTTATTTCTCTAATCGAATCCACTGGGAAATAATTTTAAATGTATCATTTTGTTTCAAATAAGTCCCAGTTCACCAGAACAAGAAAAGCTGTTGGGCCTTACAATCATGTTTTTTTTTCAACCCGTACATGACAATTCAGCAGTGATGCTCCTCTCTTTCCCTCCCATTTACCCAGTAATTTTGCATAATGGGAGAATCAAACAACATATTTAAACATGACATAACCAGGTATTTTATAATGCAATTAATAACCAGTGTTGTTAATGCATCTGCTCAAAGTGGAGCATTGTAAGAAAAAGGAGAGTTGAACCAGACCTGAGCGAACTAGGGTAGCACCTCTGAGAGATGGTGAAGACAATGCTAATGAGATTAAAAAAGAAAAAGAAAAGAAATTCTTGTATAGCTTCGGGTCTCTGATTCACGTGATCTTTAGAATAGAATACAAGGACGTCTTGAATGCTGCAACGAGGTAAATTCAAGCAGTTTCTGGATCTCCACGGGGGAACTGATTTTTTTTTTTCCCCAAGCCTTAGTAGAGGGGAAGCAGGAAATTTTCCTGTTGATTTATCCTTCTGCCATGTGTATTTCAAATGTGCCTCAAAATTCCCCTCCCCTACATAGCACATGATTTAGTTTACTGTGATCACAAGAAGGAGCATGATATGGAGTTCGATCTGCCCTAGGCTTTGGGAGAGCTAAACATAATCTAAAGGTTCTGAGATGTGGAAGTACTACTCCAGTAACATACAGAGTTTCTTTTTGTCAGAAGAAGCTATTGTATTTGAAATCCTGAATTTTAGGTATAAAATACAAAGCTTTATATGTATATATTTATAAGCAAAACCTGGATTTTCTTTCTGCTAAACTCTAAACCTTCACACCCCCTGCCCCCATCCCAATACTCTTGTGCAGCTGTGGCAGGAAATTAAATTCAGTGCAGGACTGGAGATTGCAATCATCTCTCCTCCTGTATCTGACACATTTTAACTTGTTCCATTGCAGGGAAGTTCTGGCAACTTGTTTCAAATATTTTTGCAGGGACAAATAAGGTTAACTTTGCACCATTTAAAAGCTACAGGGAGCAGAATATCCTGTTGTCTTTGAGAACGTGCAAATGAGATTCTTGTCTAATTGAAAAATAGGACATTTCTGGGTTAATTGCTGGAAATGACCAATTATCCAAACACCTCCAATAAAAGAAACGCCACCCCGCCTCTGCTTTCTTTCTTCAAAGAAATTATCATCTTTAATCTGTAGCACGTTTACAAGAAGACTACATGATTCTTATTACATTATTATTATTATTCAGCTTTGTGAATAACTGGTAAGATTGTTTCCCAGCTGCCTTATTTGCCTTTTGAAATTACATGAAGTAACAGTTCTTATGACAGTGGATTGCCTCAAACCTGTCAGTGTCCATCTTGGTGACAAGTTACAGGTCCTTAAGCACACAAAGTGGTGTGAAAAAGTAGGTAGGTGGCCATCACCTCATATTTTCCCATCTTCCCTCTAAACAATTTAATCCAGCCCTAAACAGGATAATTCCTTCAACATCCATTATTCCTTCTTATCTTTGCTTCTAAAATTGTTGCTGTAGGAGGCAGAGGAATTAAAGGAGTGGGGAACCTGACCATTTTTATATGGGTTGAAGGACAAAATAAGGTTGCTCTGGTCTCATCATCCTTTCTTTCCTCTTCCCCAGCCCCTCTTCTGCAGTTAGGCGTCTGGAAACGAGGAAGAACATTCCTGGATTTAATCTTTAGAGCAATCTATAAGTGTTTATAGGTTTCTTTATATATTTCCATGTTTTTCATGAAACCCTGACATAAAATTAATAGCATGATGGGGTGTATGTGTGGTTTTGCCTAGTTAATGATGCTTACCTCAGATCACTGAATACATGTAAAAATCAGGACTTAAAAGATATTAGGAGAATAAGTAGGTCTTTTGGAGAATTCTTATATTTACTTGATTTGAAAAGTAGGAAGTTCTTAATACTGTATAAATGCTTATCTTCATGCTTGGGAGAGATTTTTTTTAATTATCTTCTGAATCAATAATTAATTCAAAACAAGAATGGCACATAGAAAAGGTCTTAACTTTAGCCAAAATAATGTAAGCTGCCTTAGACTAGTGTCGCCATATATAGATATTATATTGTGACACAATTAAATGTTCTGTTTATTTTAACTAAAACAAAACAATAAGCAAAAGCAGTGAGCAAAATCAGTGGTCATCTCCTCTTCTTCCCTTCCTCTTACTTTGTTCTTGGCAGATTTCCCATCTGTGATTATATATTCCTGCATTCCCAAGACATAAAGCACTCTGCTGAATCTCAATGACAAGGAAAAGTCTCAGCAGGTTTATTCTAGCAATCTGACCTTTCCTCTGTCAACTTGTTTACTTACAAACAGTTCTGCATCTTTGATTCAACCTGCAGTTTACTGAAAAGCAAGAAGCAAAACTTCTGAGTCTGCCTCTACTTCTTTGGTCTGTAATTTGTTTCAAAATAATAGTTTAGAGGATTAGAGAGAGGTTGTTGGGGTTTTTTATTTCTTAGGAGCCCAGGATCTCAGGCTTGGAATTTTGTAGGGACTTTTTACTATCTTGAAATGCTGTTTGCCTCACTGCAGTGCTGGATGTTAATCAGATCAAATGGAGGCAACCAGCTGCTAACACTTCAGTTCCTGTTGCTTCTACATAGAGATAAAACACAGTAGGTGAAATGCCAGCTCATCAGTCCTAGGCTTTTTTTCAGTAGAATTTTTTGAGGGTGACCTAGAAATACTTGTACAAGCTCACCAGTGTGAGAGAAGCCACTTGTGAGGGAGGAGCAGCTGTGGGCTTGAGGAATGAGGGAAGCTTCTGTCAAACCTCTCGGTGACTCATCTGTCAGCCTGAGCCTTGCTTTCAGGAATAATAGTTTTCATCTAGATCTAGGTCCCTCATCCCCTACCATGTTTTTGTCTGTCCCCACTGACTAGGCTTGTCTTAGCTAAACCGAATCTACCAAATCTACCTAACCCTAGCACTTTCTGTGAGCATACATGATTTTCCATTGGTTTTGCTGGTTGTGAAAGATTGTAGGTATTGGGGTTTTTTAATCATAGCAACATGGTAGAGACTGAACTGGTATGTAGAAGGTTTCTTTTTAAATTTAACAAAACCATAGGCTTTTTTCTGAGTCAGAGACGTTGGCCTTTAGTCAACTGCATCATTGCTGCTAGTAGATGCCACCAGAAGACTGATAACAAAACTCACCTCCATTAAATGTATTTGCTCAGCAGGTGTCTGTCATTTGAAATGAAGTTAAATTCATGCTTCACTCTGAAATCTAGCAATATGATCTTTGGTATGCTTTAGTCCTGCAAATTGAAGTGATAGCTAACTTAATCTTCTCTGTCAGACATTTATTTACATTTTGCACATGGAGATGTTTTGCACGTTTAGAAAGCCACTGGAATCTGTTGCAATAAAAAATATTTTTTAGAATAAGGTTCATCTGTCATAAACAGGAATTATATTTCAGTGAAATGTGATGAATGCGTATTTGTATAAGAAATGAGATATCTTGATGATCTTGCACATACATCTTTGCAATTACTGGTGTACTTCTTTCTAAGAAGCAAGTTCTTTGGCAAAAATAAGATGTTGATGTGCAATGTTTACTTTAGAATGCCACAGGTACTTGATGTTCTAGTAATCCCTAAGACAACCTCAGAATCTCTTACATAGTGCAGAATTGCCCCTGGAAACTTCAGTAATTCCTAAAAAACACATGGATGAGATCTTAGGGTGGGCTAGTGGCAACAGTAGCAGGATTCCAATTTCCACATACTTTGTCACTTTGTTGGACTCTCTATGTTGATGAAGTGGAATGCCTTTGGCATTACTTTGCCTTCTATGTGACCATTGTGGCAGCTCCAGTATTAAATGTCTGCTAATATATATGCCCCATGGGGACGTTCATTCAACTGTGCAGCTTGAGCTTTCCCATCAGCTATTCATCATCTCTGAAGTAAAGTAGTAGGTCACATAGCAGTGGGACATGTTGTTCTCACCATTGCTCCCTTTGTGGTAAGGAAAGTTGAAAGGAGAAGAGCTTGAAACAGCAAAGTTTGTGTTGCCAAACAGGAATGAAGTGGAAATATCTGATTGTTTTCCACTTTAAAGTCTACTTGAAGTTTGTTTATTAGGTAACACTCAATTATCTTGCTCAGAAGGAAAAAAAAAAAAAAAGAAAAAAAAGTAGGCAAGCTGTAGAGGAATGAAGGCAGTGGGTTGATTGGCATGGATAACATGCAGCTGTGGCCTTGCCTCAGAGGCAGTGCGTTGATTGACATGGATGATGTGCAGCTGTAGCTCCTTCCACTAAGTGGTTAAATAGCCCTGAGGATTGTGGGAGAGGGGGTTGGGTGGAGGAGTAGCAGTGTGGTCTGGCCTTGCCTCTGGAGGAAGGAGATACAGCACAGACAGTAGAATCTGACCTATGGTAAAGCTTTGTTGCAGCCTTCTGGTTTGTTTGTGATGCAACGGCAAGCTGTTCTCAGATCTTTTTGTTTTGTATTAACTTGGGCTGGACTCTTAAAATATTATATTTTCTTTTGTATTTGTAAAAGTATGGTTATGTTAAATGAAGCTTAATGTATTACTTTGTTAAAAACAATAATGTAGTGAATGTCTCTGAAGTGCAAGCCCTCTCTCTGATTAACCTACTTGCCTTCATATTTAGAATAATCATATCATGTAATTTTTAATAAAGTGAAACTATACAGAATGATGTAAGATGCTTTAATAGAATAATCTGTTTTGGAACTGATATGTCAAATTATAACATGATATGGAAATATAGAAAATTGTAAATATGTAAAAATAATATGTTGTTTGAGAGCAGCAACATGTTTTCAGTGCTCTCATGTATTGTTTGATCATGGGGAAAGAAAGGAATATTTGTGGAAGATCAAACAAGAACATGTACCGGATAGATTATTACAGTTCACGAAGTCTGAGCCTTTTCCTCTAAAAATCATCTGACACCTGTAGCTTCATCTGGGGGTGGTGGTGACTTTCAGCATAACAGAATTTTTTTCTGTATAACATTCAGGATGGTCAGATCTATTATTTAAAAAAAATACACCAAAAATCTGTAAGTAATAGGTTCTAATGTATTTGGTAAACTTAAGGGTTATTTCACATTTTACTTCAATACCATTTGGAATACTAAATTTGAACAGTGTTACAGTCAATCCCACCTGTGGCCAGATAACTGTCTAGTCTGTGTACAGCAGATCAATGGCATGATATTTGCACACACTTGAGAAGAATTTCTGTAAGTGTATGTGTATATAAATGCTTGGTAGCTTAATACCTACCAGGTGCAATTTAACACAAAAAACCCCACCCCAAAAATAACAAAATCCCCTGTGGTTTGTCTCAGTTGCTGTGCATGCCAAGTAGAATAGAAATTCCCTTGCTTAACCATCAGTGAATAATATGATAATCTTTCAGCATTCCAGTATGTCTTCTCATGAAGGAAATATGTTTGAGTTAAATAAAACCAAATAACAGTAAAGTCAAGGATGTATTTCTGTTCCAGTTGGCATTTTAAGTAGCAGACTCCTGATTTGTGGCATTCAGCTCAAGTAAGGGGTGATTCCTTTTGGAAGAGCAGAGGAAATACTCTTCCCCCCACCCACCTCCCGCAAAAGCACCAGCAGAGCTGCCTTTCAGTGACCTGCCACTTGTCCTGGCTTTTGTACATAACTCCCTCAAAGCATGCGCATCACGGCAGATCCTCAGTTCCTCCAGTTCCCTGGTCTGTCTCAAGCCCTGCAAACACTTGCATGCCTATCCAGAGGGAAGCCTTGTGCCAAGTACTTGATGTGAATGTAGCATGTGGCTGCTTCAGTTCATGCTACCTAGTCTTCCTCTGAACTGCTGGTAACACTGCTTTTGCAGCTGAAAAATAGGGATGTAGAGTTTGCTGCTACCTGCTTGCTTGTTTTTCCCCTGCTGTGTTCTTCAGTTATCAGGCATTGTAGTCTGTTGTTAAAATGAGTTGTCTCTCAGCCATATTACCACTGTGTTTATTTTTACTAGCTTCTTGTAATTTCACTACAATTCATATTATTATTAATGTAGCAGCCTGTTTCCTTATAAATGGGAATAAAATGGCAGACAGCAACTCTGCCTTTTTCAAATGGCTTGCAACTGACCCAAGTGCAACACTAGAACTTCTAGCAAGCTGAACCCTCAGTATTTGCATTTCAAACCATCTGCATTTTGAACCATTTTTACTTTCTTTCTGGTTTGCGTTGCACAGGTCTGTTCCTTCGAAATTACTGTTATCCTGTGTTTAAAATACCTGATCCGATGCCTTCAGAGTCATGGCTGGCTCTGCTACAGACACAGTCTGTGTACTTCCCAGAGGGCAGGAACCATGGGTGGTTCTTCCAAAGCTTTTTAAATTGTAGGGGAGGCTGCTGAAGGTCTGGGGAAAAGCGTAGTAGAACTGGATTCATAAGTCTGAGGAAGTAACATAGTCTAGTACCTGTTCTATAGTAATTATGTCTTGTTAAATTGCATGCTACAGGGAACTTCCAGTCCCATATCAGTTTAGGCCACTGCATATAGTTGCTTTTTTCCTTTTAAACTTGTGTCATATGTCTTAAACTGCACATAATATATGATATGGAGATTGTATCAATCGTATTTCTAAACACAAGATTTCTGGTTTCCTTTCCCTACTTTGATGTCAGTGTTTTGACAACTGCCCTTTACTTGTGTGCCTACCTGCTGCAGCTGGGGGCCCAGCTTATATGCCATATTTAGTTTTTAAAGCTATGTTATTTTTCCTTTGATTTTTTCCTTCTTTTTTTTCTTTTTTTCATTACTCTCAAAGGATTTTGTTTTCATGGTATTTTTCTTTTATTCTCTCTTTTGTACTAATAGAAATGAGCCCATCCAGGTTCAGTACTTGGGAGTTTCGGGTTGGGGTTTTTTTTTTGTTTCTGTAGTTTTCCAGCTTCCCTGTTGTTTACAAGGTTTGCATAGACATGCTACACTCTACAGACATTACACTCTAGTCTGGCATTACATTGTGTAATCATTTGTAATCAAAATTGCTTCAGATGATTTAGCAAGCAACACTGAACGCAACTGCTAAGTATAGGAAGTATGGAAGTAGAGCCTGATTTAGAGCCTACTCTGAGATCTTAAAGCATAAAACTAATGGTGCTAAAATGGTAATGTGGAGACAACTATATGTTATCTGAGGCTGGCACGATAGAAGCCTAAATTACGTTATTACTGTACTGTAGCCTTCACATGTAACAAATACTGCTATGCATAAGCAGAGCACGGAGAGAAATAAAATCAGCCCTGTCTGTCAAACGTGAATCACAGATCCATCTGAAGAGGGTGTTCTGTGTATCTGTACAGTTCTGTGCCTGATGGATTCCTTGTTTTGAAAAAAGTGCAGTTCTGCTAAGGATTTTAAGATCAAAAGGGTTCTTCTCCTTCAAATTAAAATTGAGTCAGAGGACTTAATTTCCTTATTTTTATCCAACTTTTTTTCCGTAGCAATAAAATACAAATATTAGATAAGTCTTTAAAAGCATAATAAAACATTACTGTGAATAATACACTGTTGAGAGGATGCAGGTGTAATTTATTTCCTCTTACTCATTATTTTGGAAAAAGATTGTGTTAAAATTTTAATGGAAATACATTTTTGAACCTTAGTCTGAAGGACCTGTATGCAGATAATAGGATATAAAAAGAGAAGTTCTGATTCCAGTTTTAAAACAAACATTTATTTTTAAGATATAGAGAAGTTACTTGTTTTCTATAAATCCTAGTGTTACTATACATTAAAAAATGTAATGAGGAAATCATGTTTGGACATGTCTTATGAAAAGCCAGGACATTGATAGTGTAAAACAACTGCATCCAAGCTATGTTTTCATAGCTATCCTTGGGGAAAATGAGATGGCTTATCCTAGCAAATGGTTAATTTCCAAAGTGTTCAGGAAAAGTGAAGGAAAATACTGATGAGAAGGAAAAGGAAAGGAGCCTACACCTTGAGGGAGGAAATCTGAATTGGAACTGTCAAGCTAAGAAAATTCCACTCGTGGTGTCTACTTGTATGGTACCGGTATTTCAATTTCATGGTCTGCTATCCAAAAAAAGCCTTGTTCGTAGTTTTCAACTGAAGTGGTGAGAGTGTGGTACATATGGCCAGGGTGTCTGAATGGGTTCACAGACAAACAAACAATTGGGTTTAATGGAGAAGGTGAAGTACTTGAGATAGATGAGCTTGTTGGCTTTTACTGGAAAGGTAAAAAACAAAAACAAAACAAAACAACATTTACCCTGGAAAAAGAAAATTCTTGTTGAAGGAAAAGAAAACAGGGATAGAGGTGATTGTGTTTCGTGGTGCAGAATGGTGAAGAGAAATATCCTTGCAGTCTGTGGTTGAAGAAGTTAGATATGATTTTTACTTCTGAAGGTGGCTATAAGCCTTTTTCATTAGCTTCCTCTAACACCATCTCTGTATTTAATTTATAGAATTTGAAATTTAACACTGACTTTAGTGGTGCTGGCATTGATTTGCAACAATTTCAGACAAATGCAGCTTAAATGGGTTTCTAACATAAGCTAACATGTTGTTCTATTGATGTGTTAATTAAGCTCTTAATTAGATGGTGGTAGACTATGACAATATTATATGATGTGGCAGGATCCCCAAACTGTTCCTGAAAAGTTGTGTGTTGACAAAGAAAATGTGGGATATTGAAGGTGGGATGTTAATTTCTACTAAGATGGTAGTAATGCAGTTTTTAAAATCAAACATATTTTCTTTTGCCCAGAAAAGATATGGCTTCAAATCTATTCTTTTACAGTGCCTAACATTTTGATTTAGTAATCTAATTCTGAAATGTTTTCTTTTAATTTGTATTTTTGCTTATATTTATTTATTGGCCTTTTCATTCCCTTGCAGTAAGTTGTTTGCAATTTAATGGATTTTAATTTAATTTTTCAAAGTCTTTAGAAACTGGAGGTTGGCACTGCTACTTATAGAAATGTCCAGGTACCAAATTCAGCACCCTCCTGATGAACAGCATGGAAGACACAAATCTTCCCCAGGAGCATTTCATTTGCCTGTGAAGACAGTGTCTTTTCAATTGAAAGAAATTTATTATTATGAAAAATCAAAAGGCGTTCAGTCTTTTGGTGATAAATTGTCTTCTTGCAGTCAGACAAGACTTCTTCTGAAGACAAAGGCATTGATAAAATATTTATACTGAAACTTGTAGCAGGCAAAGGGATTGTGAGGTTCTAGTTGTGAGGTTCCCAAGACAATTAAGTTTTGGTGGTTTTTTTAGCTTGAGTGATCTGAAGGTGAAGAATAAGGATCACATGGAATTCATTAGTGAGTTAAGCCAGAGTCAGAAGCCACTGATGCTGTTGTTTCACTTAGTGACGAACACAGAAGTTGCAGTGACAAGTTGCTTTTTTTTTTTTTTTTTTAAACAGATGAGTAATGTAACCTGTGCCTGGGCTGTAGTACAGTAGTGACTGGTCAATAAAATGAGGGTGAGGTGGCGGCAGAGAATTTTGTTTTAAATACTCTGATTGTTACCCTGGTCCTTAACTATACTTGGATCTTTGACTATTTTTTTTTAATACATTTAAAATCTTTCCAATGTTCTTTATGTCTGCACAGTGCAATGATTTTCCATTGCTATGGAAAGACAGCTGCCCCCTGAAGCTATTTACAGCCACTGCAGCCTCAATAGCTGCTCTGGACACTTCTACAACTGATACATCCCTACAGGTGGGAGACATTGGCTGTCCCAGGAAAAGAAAGAAAGGAAAAAAAAAAGCTGTTGTAAAGAAGATAATAGTATATCTGTATAGTATTTTTGATTCTTGATTTTTAGATTACCTGCTAATGCTGTGAACTATAATTATTTACCTCCCCCCAGTTTACAACTGGACGACACTACTATGTAAGCCTAGAGTTGTAACAGTGGATAATTTCAAGCTTCAAAGCTCCCAGCATAGATGTGTCCAGAAGTCCATTCTGCACTCTGAACTGTGGTTTTCAATTACTGCACACAAAGGCCATGATTTTCAACCCTATTGTTCTGCTTTCCGCTAGCTTTTCTAACCTCTGATTTATTATACCAGAGTGAGATAAGAGTCAGTAAGTTAAAATGTGTCTATTTTGATGGGGGATGGGATGGGAGGAAAGGCTACAAATCCTTTTAGTAAAACAGAATGCTCTCTTGGTGGCTGCTTCGTTGGGGTTTATTAGCTCACCTGCCTTCAAATGGGTCCTGTAGGTGCTTTGACAAATGGATTGAGAGATTGCCTAGTAAGCTCCTCTGCTTCCTGCAAGTACTTCTGTGCCCTATGTAGATGATTTGTAACTTCCTATGCCAATATGTCTCTGTAAATTACACCAGAGACCCCTTTGCCTTCCAAAGCCACAGCATGACTTGGAAGGGGAAAGGAGTGAAAGCTGAAGAATGATGCTGACAGAAAAAGTATTAATAGAGTTTCAATACCTTAATTTTCTAAATGCATATTGAGCAAAGAGATGTCTTTTTCCCTCACTAGTTCTTGCCACTCAAGGCGGTATGTGCTGCTTGCACCTGGAGTTGTAAGACCAGTTCTCTCTTCTGCCAGCTACTGGGGTTCTAATTTGAATCTCCTCCTCATAAGTTGCATCTCTTGTGGCTTCTCCCTGCATTACCTTTGCTCCTCAATTGATACTTCAGACTTTTGAGTTTGGCTTGTCTCAACACCACCCCTGCCTTGAAAGAGAAGTTTAGACTTTGCATAAGGACTTGAATTATTTACAGCTGTTGACAAGATAACATATTTGGTATTTCCTGATATTTAGAGAATATTTTTCTCTAACGAGATGAAAGTTGTGGGTGTTTCTGATGCATGAATAAAGTGGGGAGATAATGCTTAAAAACAACAACAAACAAATCCAAACCATTACACATGTAATGATTTCATCTCACCCTGGATATACTGAGATAGGCAAGTGTGATATTTTTACAGAGAGAAGAATGGAGGAAACTTAGCATAAAGTTAAGTGTCATTTCCAAGGCTCAGTCTCAGGATCTGGGTATTCCACAGTCCCATGGTTCAATCCCCTCCCTGTTTTTAAATAACTTTTTAGTTTTCTGCAAGATCCTGCAGGTTGAAATTCAGGGCAGCACCCACAGGTGAAGGACATTTTGGTGGTACATAGGCTAAATGACTTCTGAGTATTTTTTTTGCATGCTTTAAGTCAAATGCAAAATATCTGGCTCCATACTGGGATAACTGGGTAGTTACAGTAACATCTGACTGATTTTTTTGTGGTAACAACTTACTAGGGACCTGATGGGCCACATTTTTGGGGCTGAAAAAACTGTTGTATAGAACAGGTGTTTGATTTTAATCAATTCTGGAAATGTTTCTTTCTCTATGTAAAATATCTCCATGCATATATATTTGTATGTATGTATTAAGGCAAGGAATAGTACTGTGATAACTCACTATGTGAACTTCTTTGTAGATATCTTTATCTTGTAATTTCTTCCGAGGGTTTTACTGTCAAAGCTGGTCTCAACATTTTAAGATTGACCATTAAATTATATCCAAAATGAATAGCATTTGAATGTTGAAGATACTGACAGATGTTTTTAGAAGACGGAAGTTTTTTAGAAAGTAGGATTGTCAAGTTTTAAACATCTCTGGCAAATTCTTTTGGTACTTTGTGTTCTGATTTCACAGAACATATTCCCTGCTTTTTTATAGCATTGCTTCATTCTGAAGTCAGTGAGGAGAGATTATTTCTGAGAGAAAAGATGCCTAAGGAAGTTCAGTAAAATCTTGGCTTGTTTTGTAATTGAGCAGGTTTTGGTGTCTTTTTTTCTTATTTATGCAAACGCATGGAGTGGTGGTGGGAGAAGCTTTCTGTTTCTGCTTCCTTCCTAGAAGGCTAGCCTGTTCTCTGGCTGGCCCTCAGTAATTTCTGCTTTGATTTTGGATCTGTATTTTTCTATCGGCAATTAATTTCAGAAAAATTAGAGGGTTTGAGCAATTTTTTACCTGCAGTTGTTGTTCTATGTTGGTACAGGAGGATAATTTTTTGATCCCACTTGGAAAGTATAGGTCGCTCTTAATGAGCTTTATTTTCTTCTGTGTCCTCCGGCTAGGGAAAGTTTTCTGGTAGGTCTGACATTTCTCCTACTTGTTTTATACCGTAAGTCTTAGGCTATGTCTACAATGTGCTAGCATACTAAGGTTCCTTATTTTCAAAAATGTTGGTGTTACCTCTTAAAATTACTGATGGAGGGAAATTAAGAAAGATTGGTAAGTTTTTAGTAATGCTGTTTTATTTGCTGGGAAAGTTACAGAGCTTCATACGATGTAAGTTATAAGTGCAATCCCAGGTGACCTGTAGGTTAACAGTGGCCTTTGATTGACCATGGAAGCACAAAGTCTTAATAACTGACTCCATACTGAGAAAACTTGTAGCCCACTGCATTTACTAGTAACTGAGGACCATTATAGTCTCGTGGATATTTGAAGACTTGCTCTTTCAGGCTAAACTTGTGTTGACAGATACCTTTATAGATTCTTTTATTGACAGTGGCACAGCTCAGCCAGGACTGATGTAAATTATCTTCATATTAAGATCATAAATAAGGTCATACTTCATTTTTTGGCCAAACCAAGTATTTCATTATTATTTTTTTTGTTTGTTTTATTTTGTTTCAAATCAGAAATACATGATAACTGATACAGGTATGAGTTCCAGAAATATATTTCAAAAACAGAGATCTATATCTCTATTGATCAGCATTCATTAATGGAGACAGAAGGGCTTTTCAGTTTGGAATTTCAAATTATTTTCAAATTACTGATCAGATTTTTTTATTTAATTTGCTTAGTGTCAGGAAAATCTGTAATATATTTTAATTTTAAAGGGAAGTTTCAAATGTTGGTGTAGGCCAAATACAGAACCTAGCACTAATAAAAAACCTCTTACTTCTTTCTTTATACACATATGCATACATACTTCCAGTGTTGGTTTTTTTTTCTCTTATGCCGTGTGCTAAGGAATGGACCAAGTTCTGTGTTCTGATGATGTTTGCTACACAGTGGGATGCCTGGGCTCTGGGGCTTCCTTAGATTACCTTTCTCCCCACCCTGCCTGCCCCTTCTTTTGTGTGAAGTTGAACTAATAAGATTGTCTGTCTTTGCACAAGAGAAGAAAAGGTTTTTGTATTTCAATTTGTCAGTTTTTTCTACAAGCTTGAGAGGTGACCAAAATTAACAGTAATGATGTCTTTTTCTGAAGCATTTGTTAAGGGACAAGAAAATAAAAATATTGAGTCATAATTCTAAAAAGACATATGGTGGAGCACTGCTTATCTTTCTTGATAATCCTTCAGCACTCTTAACAGTGAAAATATGGAAGCACAAAACCAGTCATCTCACCATGTAAATCAGGATATAATTTTATAAAGAAATTTCTAGATTCTTTGGACAGTCTAAGCTTTTATTACAAATACTAACTAAAACCATTTCCCATTAAAAGAAACTATTTTCCAGAGTGTACTTTATATCCATTTTATTTAATTTTGTATTATCTTTTTGTTATTTAACTCTTTGCTGTAGGCAGTCTCTTCCTATGCAGAAGAGGCCTGTGAAATCCTTCAGGTTACTGAAGGCATTTACGAGTAACAGAATAAAATGCTTTTGTGTTTATTTAAAAAAAACAGCCAACCACCACTGCCCCACCCCCACGCCCCAAAAAAATCAAACCAAAACAAACTCATGCTGACATTTGTCTTAACAAATCTGTACACACCAAGTGTAGTAACTTAGAACTAAACCAATGCTTTAAACATATTTTCATTTTCATTCTGTACTTTCAGTGTCTATAGTTTTGTACTCTGTGTGTATTTCAATGAGCCGGGCAGTTTTATAGTTAGGTGGGGATTGATAAGGTGGTAAATTTGTGTTTGAGATAGTTTAGCACTAGATCAAAAAAATCTCAACCGTGTAAATGGTGAACAGTATATTACAGTTCCAATTTGTTTAAAAGCTCTGAAAGAATAGCTTTGTCCAAGGAAAATTCAGATTGTATTGGGTGCTTTCTGCTTCCTTACACTATTTGGTATTCAGGAAAACTTTATGCTGGAGTGGTGTCTCTGTCTTGCTACAGCACAAACACCTGCACGCACTGATTAGATGGAAAGATGCACAAGCATACTTTCAGGCTTGATACATTTCAAGCTGGTGCTATGTGATGTGGCATTAATGAGTACAGTGTCATGGTATGAGAAGCCCATGTAAATAAACTGAACACCAACACAGAAAACTTTTGTTGGAACCCTTAACGTAAAGCAGAGCAAAGCCACCTTGGTCTGTAGAAGTGAAAATGACAGTATAGATGACAGCACCACAGTATGAGCAGACTATTGAAGAGCACTGAAAGCTGTGTTTGTACTGGATGTTTTCTGGATTCTGCCTCAGTGTTTACAGATAGATCACAGCTGGAGTATTTGCAGAACTTCACATCATTGGGGCATGCTCAACACTGGCTTATATTATAAATCAGTTTTTCCTTTTTTCTCAGAAGGAATTGGAATACAGGTCAAAAAGAGCATCTGATTGACAATACCCAAGTCAAGATAGCAGGACAATTAAAACAGGAAGAAAAGGGTGAAGGTAATAGCAGGACTTAAGCAATCACAAAAGCAGGGTAACCTTTGTAGTTGAGCCTGATCTCTTTGCCTTTCAAATCCCCATGTCATGCTTGTGTTTTGGGAACATTTTAACTGAAAAAAAAAAAAAAGAAGAAAAAAAGAGACATTAATCTAAGAATACTAAAATAGCTCAGCGAAATGGGGTATGGTATTGCAATCTGAATCCTATTTAAACATTGTTTTAAAATGCTAATTTTCCGGGGTTTAATCTCTCTCTTTTTTTTTTTTTCCTAACTGAGCACAGATATACCCGTAAAAAATGACACTTGGCATGCAGTGATTTGAAAATCGCTGTCTGCCCCTTGATGTCTTCATCTGACAACATCTATATGTTGCCAGGTTGCCATGGTGACTAAGTACAGTTGTAATTGCAACCCTGGAAAGGTAATTCTTTCACTCAAAGTGTGGCATACATTTAGCCTGTCTGAAGTTTCAACAAACCATCTTTTAATGACAAGTATTTTGAAAGGCCTGAATGAGGTAGTTTCTTTGGTGTCAATTTTTTTTTTATTATTATCTCATGTAGCTTAACTAGATAGATACATTGGCTTTTATTCAGTGGAGCCTGTATTTTTTAACCTTTTTATGCCTTATTTAAGTTTCAAATATACGGTATCAAATGTGAATCTGAAATTAACATACGAGAGCAAAATACCACATAAAGTGTTCAGTTACTTGTATTGGCAGTTCTGAAAGCAGAAAATCTTGATACATTCTTCATACTGTTCTTAATCGAATGAGTTTTGTTGTATGGCTGATTGTAATTTCTTAAATTAACAAATAAATGCGCATACCCCTCAAAACCAAAAAACAACTGCAAGTGTTAATACTCAGCAGACCACATAGGCTTTATAGTATCACAGAGACAATCGTAAGAATCGGCAAAACTGCAGTAATTCTAAGAAATTTCCACCTGATTTGTATTCTGGGGCAGGGGGCAGAACTGGGGATTATGTGTGCGTAGTTGAGCCTTGTTATTCATATACAATCCTGGATACTGAGAATTGGCAATATGTGGCTGCATTTTACCCTGTTGACAGCCTGACCTGTCTTTTCCGTCTGTGATGATGTACAGTCTCTCACCATCCATTTCCATTACACAGGGAAAGTAGTATGGTGGTTGACTGCACCACTTAGTAGTAGTGGAAAAAGCCACTTTCCTTGGATGTCATTTAGGGCCAGAGTATTGGGCTTTATACTCTCTGAGGGGTATAAACTAGTTCTGGAAAGTAAAAATGAATGCAGTTCTAAGCTTTCCACATTAATTTCCTCAAACTGCCGTACTGCTCCATGAGGACATGGTAGGAGCATTTCTTAGGTTGCCAAGTTCTTTCTCACTAAATGATAATACTGTCACTTGGGATTTCTGGGATAAATTAGGCAACTTCAGTCTTCAAATCTGTTAGAGCTTCAGTGAAAACTGAACATAAATACTGTGGGTTTAACTTCATACGGGATAAATGCCTGCATTTAGCTGCTCCTTTGTCTTGGCTATCCACCACACTAAAATCACTATCCATCAGACACATGCAGAGATGTTTGTGATTTTTTTTTTCTTCCCTGAAAAACAAGAGCAGGGTGGGGCTCTGTTCTGAAAATCAAGCTGGTTTTGCTACAACAGCTTTGACTTTTCAGCATACGCTTCAACTGCTGGTCAAAGAATACTTTAAATGGATCAAGGCCATTCACACTCCAGATGTATTTTATTTTTATTATAGGTCTCCTTGCAAGTCTAGGCATCCATGATCATTTCAGGACAGGTCCTCTAAAACAATTATGGCATTATACCATCTGATTATTTTTTTTTATTATTTAATCCTTTGTGCTTCAAATTATTCAAAGCATTTTTCTTTGGCTTTTTTCCACTGTCTCCTAATGAACCATAGAACAAAACCATGGTATCATTCATCAAACTACAGCTTGTGTATTTTGAAACAAGTCACAGATGTTTCTCTCAAGATGTCCTAAAGCCCATTATGACCAAAACACTGAGGTAGGCTTTCAGTATTCTAACACATAACACAATGATATAAATAGCAGAGAATGAATCAAAAAAATGATTGTTTGATTTGAAATAATTCTTTTATCTCTGAGGCCTGTGCTTTGCGTAGATGTGGTGTATAGTTTGAGCATTTTGTGTGATCTGGTAAACAGTGTTCTAATTGTTTTTGCAGATCACTAGTTCAGGTGTAGACACACCTTCTACACAGGGTAGAAAACAGCCATTCTGTGATTGAAAGAAATTGAGCAACAAGCACACAACAATACCAACTAGTAAGGCAAGTGGAGTAGGGAAAGGACCACAGCAGTGCCTCACCATCTGTCTACATATCTTACTCTGAATATCAATATAGGGAGATATTCTAGTGCCTCTGGATAAACATAATAGGGTGTGCTGGCATAATTCAGCTCAGGATTTCCTGCTTCATATATATGAAATATATTAAGTGTTTTACTTTAAAATTTAATGTTCTGCAATGGAAATGTAGGCAGTAAACTCTCATTTACTTCTTTCTCTAAAATTTGTGTTCAGGACCTTACATCCTGGTTTTTGGTTTATACTGTAATTGTTACTTTTCATTTTCTTAAAGGCATTGACATCTACAAGTTGACCGAGTATTCTTGCAAGAAAACAGGCTGTATGTGTTTTGAAAGCTAGCTATGACTGTGACTTTGATTTCTTATCCCAGTTGCTGCTGTTCCCTGGCAGAGGCACTGTATTGTGCCATCAAAGGTCAGGAGTTCTCACAATCCTGTAGCAGCTCCACACTATTAGTTTGTTGATTTTGGTCTTCACCTGCTGGATTATTGTGCTCTGATTTTTTTCTTGGCATATCAAGAGGTAGGATTCTGTCTTCACTTGCCATTCCCCACCACTTGCCCCGCTGCATGTTTGCCGAGTAAAAGTTCTTGCTCTCCCTTCATAAGAAGTGTGCTTTCAGGCTGACCTGGATGACACTTACATGCTCTAGTACTCTGCCCCCTGAATGCTCTGTATTTACATTTTATCTGTTCAGAGTGGCATGGTAGGGTATAACTTATAGATATGCTTATGGTGCATAGGATTTGAATGAAATTTTTTCTTAACTTGCCCAAGAAATCAAGAATAGGAAGCCCTTTACTGTATTTTCTCAGTTGCCTCAAGATCCTTCAGAACCCTTTCCCTGTTTTAAACCCCCTGGTTTCACCCTTTGTCTGACCGTGTACTTGGGCAGGACTCCACCTGCTAAGAAAGCAGGCTTTTTATTTTCTGTATTGTACCAATGCTCTTTAGGGGCTCTGTTCCTTAATTGTGTGCTGGTGACTTCTTCATTGACCACTTCAGCACCCCTTTGCACAGAGTTTTCATCAAAACTGGTTGCCCATTTAGGCAGCTTGCTCAGCCTGCCCGCTCTTGGGTCAGGGCAGCCATGTCAGAGTTAACCGCTTCGTCTGATCCTGCTTCCCACAGAGGCATGTTACAGTCCCTTTTCCCACAGGCACACACTCCTCCTTAAAGCAATCACATGACAACATTATAATGGTGCCAAGAATTCATAAATTATATATAGACTGCCTGTATCATCCTATTTCTCCTTTGTCAAGGAAACCTCATTAGGATAGAGGTGAGCTAGTCCCCTGGGTGCCTTTCTGATGTTCTGGCATCTCAGTCACAACACACCTGCTTATAATCCTTATTAATTGAGACTTCCAGCATTCATTCAGCGTATGGCCCCCTATCTTGAAATTGTTTTAGGTCAGTTTTAATCTACACTGTGTAAATCTCCTTTCTCATTACGTGTGGGAAAGCCATACAGAAAGAAGCGTTCATAGCTCCCAGTTATCCTTAAGTTCACTCATCCATGAAATCTGGTTTTCACACATGAATATTAAAGAAAAGAATTTACATGAGGTACATGTGAATTAACCTGTAATGCTTTTGCAAACCTCTATGTGTGATCAGTAAGACAAATGGGTGATTGCGATAAGCCTGTAGGAAAAAGACACTTAAGCGCAATTTCACCATTGCATAGAGCCATCTTGGAGAAGTTTGGAGTCCAGAGCATGTTTGTCTGTTCATCAAGTGGGACTTGTAGTTAAAAGAGAGTAAAGACTACATCTTCATATATGCTGAATGGGCAACAGAAAATAAGTTGTTTCTCACATGGAAATGTTGATATAGAGAGAGTGCCTTGCATACTCTGTAACAATTCTGGTGTTGAATGCACATACTGTGATTAATACAGTCCTCGCAGCCTTTCGTTGTAAATGAGGGAACATGGGCTAATCGGTAAGAATCAAACTTTCAAAATGTACAGTCCTTACCTATAAATCTAAGAACACATTTTGGCAATGAAAAACATGTTTGAAGGGAAAACAGTATTTAAAACAGAGGGTCACACAACATTTACTTGAAATCATAATTCAATAAAGAAATTGATGCTAATTAATGTTTAAATCTCTCATCTTGTCAGCTCTGTGTGGTGCCTTGTTTGAAGTGAAATGCTTTTTGACACAGCCTTCCTAATGCAAAATTTGTTTTCCTTAGTTCTTTGATGTTGTTGTTAAAGGAAAAGATACAAAAAAAAAGCTTGTCTTTAGCAATAGTAGCAAAGGAGGGGAACTGATTTTTTTTTCATATCAAATTCTCTGGGGTTTTGCATATAAATTATCAACATCCCTGACCTATCTTCATCAAGAATAGAGAAAAAAATATTTATTTTTTGTATTGTAGTAGCACCTAGGCGTTCCTTTCAAAGTCAGCTTTATCGTATTTGACATTACACATGTTGATGAGCATTTGTCCTCCAAAAATACCAAATTGGCCAGGAAAAGACTACAAGTAAAATTGGTGTTGTGGTAAGCTGAAAGGAGGTACCCAAAGTCATTCATAGATCCATTGCAGACCTGGGAAAAATGCAAGATTACAGAAGGTAAGACCCAGCGCAGCACAATCATCCCCACCAGTGTGCTAGCACCAGTACAGTGCCATTTGCAGGGGTCTGGGCTACCAGACCTCATAAACTCTTCTGGGCTGCTTAGGTGCTGCCCTGTCAGGATAGCTTGGTGGAAATCAATGGGGCAGTGGCAGCTTCAGCCTGAGGTGAGCTGAAGGAGGAGAAAATTGTGAGAAGTAAAGGCTTCCTACAAGAACATTGATACTACACCAATTTGCACTATTTCTGTACTGTATACTCTTAATGTAGTGTAGTATAAAAACACATGGGCCTTGCTTTAAATGCTGCGATAGTACAGTGAGTTGTAATCTGCTGTTTATCTTGCACCTGGCAGATGCATGAACCAAAGTATTCCAGGTGTAAGTGAAACAGAAATAATAAAATGTGTGCTATGAAATAATCCTGTGAGGATGTATTTGTTGGGGAATGGATATGTGCATGTAGACACAATATAAGTCATAAATAAACCAAGATTACATAGTATCACACACAAAAGCAGTGTTAAAGTAGCCTTATTAAGGTCATAAAATTTAGCTTTCAGGAGCTAGGAGATGTTGTGAAGGTTTTCTTCATGGTCCCCATTTAATCTTCTTGTGCACATACATTGTAATCACATTGCATACGCTATGTTTGTTTGCCTCCAAATTCTTAATTCGTTCAGAAAGGATTGTTCCTTTTTTCTTCCCCTCTCCTATTTGTTCTTTGTGCACAGTCCCTTTACCTGCTTTACTGCATGTAATTCAAACCCGTTCAAATAGGAGAATTTATATCCTTGTGAGTTTTCTAAGGTGTTTATGATTACACAGTCAAAACATTTAAATATGAAGAAACCTATCAACAATACTATTCTGAAATGGCATTGGTATCATTATCCTCATTTAAAGATTAATTTTTCCAGAGCTGCACTGAAAGCATCAAAACGCTGTTTGAAGACTAGCAGGAAGTCTAGAACTGAGGCAAACAGATGACCATCACAAATACCAATTGAATTTATTTGCCTAATCTGAGATGTCCAGGATCATGCTTCTCAGGGTATTGTTTCATTCAAAATATAACTCTGCCTGGATCCACAGCTAAGAAGTCTGGACCTGTGTCACTTGTACAAATAAGAACCAGACTCTTCAGCTGAGAACCCAGACAAGGAAAAATGCAAACGTTTAACCATCTATGAAAGTTAAGGTTCTGTTTTGTCCAGTATTCTAACTTTTCTCACTCAGTGAATATGTAATGTGGAATTAAATTCACCATGGCAACATCCTTAAGACATGACTTTCTGAATTTATATTTTTTTTCTCTGCAGTATCTCTCCAGCTTTTCAGGGAGCGGGGGGAACCCCAAGCCTGAAACACCACAGCAATTTTGTGGGTGTTAGTAATCTTTATGCATCCCCAAGGGGAGGTACATGATATCCAATGCCATTTCACATATACAGTGAAAAAGAATAGTATCTGGTCATTTTACAGATATATTATTCAGTTAGCAGCCAATGTGACACATCTTGTTTATTATGTACTTTATTCGCTGTCAGGAATGGAAACTGTAGGACTACCCACAAACGATGACTGAGTAAACAGAACGCCCAACAGTAATGGAGAGTTATTTTTCTTTACATCAGAATGGAAGATACTGAAGGATCGGTGGTGGTGGCTCTTGGTTTTGGGTTGGAGGGGTTTTTTTGTGGCGTGGCGTGGGTTGTTTTTTTCTTCTTGCAACACAGTACAGAAGACCATCTGAGTCTTACAACCAGAGGTCTTTTTTTAATAGTGTATTTTCCGATTTAATTTGTCTATATGTGCATATTGTCCTCCATTTCCTCAGTTTTAAGAAGTCAGATTTTGGTAGTGCATAGTGGAAGTTTTAAAGCGTTTTCTCTGAAACTAAATATAATAAAAACACTAAATGAAAAGAAGTTATGTAAACTCTGGGTGTATCTTTTCTTTAAATATAATATTTTTTTTCAAGTCACCCTGATGATTCTTGAGTAGGTACAAAAAATCATAATTTTTTTTTATGATCTGAAAAATAGAAATCAACAGTAAGATAGATTATTCTCTGTACGTAGCACAGAATTAACTAGAATGTGGCATACATCTGAAGAGTACTTCAAATACTGCTTGTATTGGTTTGCTTCATTTCCGGTGTCTTTAAATTATAAAGTGCATGAAACTTCACATTTCTAGATTAATTGATTTATTCTGTCTATGTTATTAATGTTGAATTGCAGTTGTAATGCAGTTGTAATGTTTGTTTATATTAATGGTGCATCTTCAGTCAATAAACAGCTTCCAGCAAATATTTGAAAACTGCAATCAAATCTGTTGGTATTTTCTATGGATTAATTTCTATTGTATGGCATCTGACTTCTGCTCAGAAATTTCCTCTCAAAATAATGATTATTTTATTGTGAACTTTGTGTGGAATATATTCTAATATGAAACCTTATAAATATTGGCTTCCTTATGATACTAAATATTTTCCTTTATCAGCACTACTGTTTGTGAACTTGACAACTTAGAAGTTATCAGTCCTCCCTTGCATTCTAAGGCAGCCCTAAATGTAGTATGATAGTGCTGGAGAGCAGTGAGCGTGGAGAAACCATCTCACGGAGCTGTCGGAAAATCAGTGTTATTCATTAAAAATAAATTCTAATGTATATTGCTACTCCCAGACATTTTTCTTCTTGGATTAAGTTATGTTCCATCTGGGGGTGTGTTCCTTCTTTGCTTGCTGCCTGCTGTAAAAATGTTAAAGCATTCAGACTGTTTTAATAATCCTTTTAAGTACTCCTACTACAGTTTGTTAGATCATCTGTAGTGGAGCATTATTAGTCAAATGAGCCATTTCCCATGTTCTAGCAGTAAGTGTAATATTTAGAGATATAAATTTGTGTAGGTGTTACACTGTTATTTCAGTATATGAGTCACCTGGAGAGACCGTAAGTCTCACTTCCATAGGAAGAAATACTTTTTCGATCCCCAGGGCACACCTCTGCCAGCAGTGCACTTTGCAGGAGTGTGCTCTTGGGTTGTTGGCTGTTTTTTCTTCTCATGTCTTGTGTTTGTGTCTTTCAGTCTATGACTTCTACTTAGGTCAAGGGCAAGCTTTGTCAAGGTAGTGCATTTCTGTAACTGGAGCTAAAGCCTGCCTGTTAAAGTCTAAAGGAGCTCATTTTATTGTTGTATTGAGTATGGTATGTCAAAACATTTGTACAGTCAATAGTCACAGATTCTTTAATATAGAGAGGTAATTTTTAAAAATACATGAGTAACTGAATCTGTAGAACTTACATCATGCCTCAGTATTTCTGAACTTTAGCTTACTGGGGGAAATGTTTGCATTCTGAAACTCAGAACACTTGCTCCTATCATTTCGTACTTTGCTACTGAATTATATGAAGGAAAAAGAAAACTAAATGCATCTGAAGCAAGTTTACAGTTACTAGTTTACAAGTTACAGAATTAAGAAACAACCACAAGATAATGCTTTAATGCTTTATCATTTTGTGGGGTGTTGACCATTTAACAGTCATCAGTTTGAACCCTCCAGCCCAAGATAGCAAAGAATTTTATTCCTGTCGAGCTATTCAATAATGAACTGGAGGACTGGCCAACTGACTTCAGTCCCCACATTTCACTGGTAGCCTTAATACGCTAAATCTGAATTAAGTCTTTAACAGCTGGAGAGGTATTTTTCTGAATTGGAATATGGTACCGTTTCTAATGTGTTTCATATTGACCTTGTCTCCTTTGGACAGAATGGTAAGGTGCGAAGTCATGAGAGGTTGGAATACAGATACTAATCTCAGTAAAATAACCTTTTTTCCCCTTTGAAAATTATTGTTTTGTCTTTCTCCCACTTTATGGCCAATGCTGATTACATTGGTAGTTAGTAAGCCTGTTACCTAGAAAATCAGGAATGAGTCCAGTTGCTCTTCAACTTGAAAACTGAATAAATTAATTGAAATGTTGTATCTGAGCACTCAGTTGGTAGAAAAAAAGTATTGATGCAGGGTTTAAATTTTACACATTCTGAAACTTTATTAAAAAAATAGATGTTTGTTTTCTTCTGGGGATGGGTTTTTAATGTTTTGGGGTCTTTTTGGCCAGTTTTTAGGGTACTAATTTGGAGTTCAATCTGCCAGGTAAACAAGCAGAGGGGCTTAAAGGAAACTTGCCTTTTGGTGTCTCAGGAGACTTCAAGATAATTCTCCTCTTCAACCCTGACAAAGAAAAGGAACTAAAAACATGCAGGGAATGGAGGTCCTGGCAGCCCAGAGAAGGTGAAAATCTGCACCTCTTTCTTTTGTCAAGGAAACACTCCTCTGTGGGCTGGAGGGAAGGAAACTTGAGCGGAGTAAGTGCATGTGGCAGGAGGCAAGCAAGTGTAGGCTTTTGCAATTTTATATCCACTGATAGAGGGCTTTAGTTTGGAAAAGTACATCTGAAGCTGCCTTTACCTATGCAGTTAGCAGTCACAAATCAGAAGAGGGAGCAGCACAGATATATATTCTTTGGGTAGACTGAACGACAGAAATCCAAAGGCCCTTAAGCTTCAGTCAAAATTCTGGGAAGGCAGAACAGAGTTTGGATGTCGCGCCTCTGAAGGCAGTTGGGGCATGTCATGAATAACTTTGCATCGAAAGATTTTTGAGAAAGCACAGTCATCGGGCCCAAAGACTTTAAATCCTGATTAGATTCAGGCTTCATGCGCTGGGCTCAAAATAAATGTATGTATTCGGTGCTAGAAATTAAAATGAAAGTCATCATTTGTTGAAGAATCTATTTAATTATATTCCTAGTTTACTTGTTTTTAAAAAACAAACAAACAAAGTTATTCAGCATAATCTTCACTGCTGTGTCCAAAATAAAACTTGGTTTAGTTAATTGGCTGCTGAAAGTGAGCAGGCTTTTAGGCAGTTTCAGCATGACCCTTTCAGTGATAAGATGGGGAGTAGAGTGTATACTCTACGCAGAGCTATCAACGTGCATATTGCTGCTGACAAGAGCTGCTGTGCTTTCCATTATAATATTTGTTTTACTTCTGTCTATATTCCAGACAAGCATCAAATATTTGTATGTGTTTTCACGTACAGCTCTGTCAGCATATTTTGTCAGTACACAGGCTCCTCTTATTTCTCTGCAATAGCTGCTAAACATCAATCGGCATAATGTGTTTTTGTGATGAAGGTGAGATGACAGTGATTTGTCTGAAGCCACCAAATCAGTTTTCAGCTTTGGGCAGAAGTGGATTTTTAAGCTAGTTCACGGTGATAAACTTGCGGAGTAAGTTGTACAGAAGAGTTGTAGGTGGTATTAAAGCAATAACTTGGTAATACAGTTCTTGTTATTGGACTGCATATCAAGTTGCAATAGAAACTACGAGAGAAATCTTTCATTAAAGAGAGTTAAAAGGCTGAGAATTTCTGATCAAATTTAGTTGCATGATTTTAAATACTTCAGAATAACTTCACAATAACTTATTTAAGAAAAGATGGGTCCTTTGTGAAAAATGTTATTAGTGGAGTCCTTGAAGCAAGTGCTGGAAAATGGCTTTTCCATTACTTCAGAGGCAGCATTAAAGTACCATGAAATTCAGAGCTTCTGGGTTTATCACAGACATTTTTATATCAGTATTTAAGTATTTCTCTTATAGACATTATCTCTAACAGCCAGCATTTTAAGAGAACTGATATACTTGGAGATGGATCACCAAATGATGGATAAACAACAAGTTATAAAGATTTTTCTAAGTGTTGTAGATGCTTATATATCATTAACTGATATTACAAAACATATTTGGGTTTAATTAAAATTCCAGTATATAGAGAACTTGCTTTTGTAAAAGGAAGTTGTAAATTTAGCTGACCTGAAGCCAGCTCTTGGATCTTTTTATTATTTTTCCTGGTTAGGTGGGCCTTTACGAGTTAAATGAAATTATTCATTTGTTTCTTATATAAATTAATAAACTTCCAGACATCATTCCAATTGTTGTATTTGGTCACAATAGGAAATTTTCTTTCCTGTTGCAGTGTCACCTGCAGTCTGTAGAAGAAAAGATTTGCATTTTATTCCTCCCTGGAGACAGATTATAAGAAAGAAGAATTAGTGGGTAAAGCAGAGCAAGTCTGAAATAAAGCATTTATGCTGACTGCCCACCGTACCATCAGTCTCCTCTTGCCAGAAAATTCATTGAAGCAGTATCTTTTCAGACCTGCAGATTATTTAAGGTAGCTGTGGGCGATGACTCCAAGAACACAGCTGCTAGCACCTGGATTATAAATAGGAGTAACTGCAGAGGAAGAGCAGATACATACCTGTCTCCAAGACAAAATATTTTAGTGAAGGAGCACTTTCAGAAAAAAAACCAGACTAGTACAATGGGAACGGTTTCAAAGGAATATGTTTGAATGGCACTATCAGGGCAGGGCAAGAGGGGTTGCAAAATAAGAGCAAATACTTTGCTACATATCCAGAGCTATGGCTTATAGGAATCCAGAATGAGAGAGGAGCTGGGCATCGCAAGAGATTAGAGGGTCATTGTCACATCTATTGTTATAGCACTTTTTCTTTCTTAAATAGGGCTAAAGAAACATGGTATTACAAGCCTCTTCCTTTTCTGAGATATTTGAGTGCCTGCCTACTACAGAGGCAGGTGTATTGTTCTGTTCTTCAATTACCGGCCAGAGGACTGCTCTTTGAATATTACTGGTCAGTGTTAGTGTTACAGAAAAACATAGTATGTTGTAGCCACAGTGTTTTGTTGTCTTCTCTCAACGTGATAAAGGGCATGGCACAGTGAAGGCTTGACAGCACTTGGCTGCTAAATCTGTCAGGAGCTTGAGGCAATTTATAGGAGTGTTTGGTGAAGGCAAAGAGGGGTAAATGAGTGCATTAAGAGGACGTTACATAAAGTTTGTTCTCTTGGAAATGTTGTAAAGCTGGGGTTTGATCACTTAAAGTTTTGACATTCTGTTTCACCTTTCATAAGTTACTTTCAGAAGTGAGAACTGGTGATGTCCAGACCAAAGCTGACTTCATATAATTGTCCTCTGACTATGTTACAAGCATTGTGAAATAGTGTAATAACATCCTCTCCCAAAATATGGTCTGATGTTATTGCATTTTATAAAATAATTGTTCCTTTTTCCCTAAAGCATATGTATTGAAGGTGAAATAGGAAAATTGCTTCTGACAGAATAATTTTAGGTAAACTAGCAGGGAAGTGAGGTTGCCTCTAATGCTCTCCATTATTAAAGCCTGCTTCCTGTAGCTTATAGTTTTACCAGACTTAAATTTCTGGTTCGGAGTTCTCTGTGCTTGATCTCTGTCTTAGGACATTTTTTTCATCACATTGAGAATGAAACTTCAGACTGCAGGTATAAACTGTTTGCACTGAACAAGGTTTACAGGTATTACATACACCTGTAATCATAAACCTGGATCGTTGGAAATAAATGTAGTTTGAATTGGTGACCTTACTGTTAAAATTTCATGAGCTCTTGCACACTTAACAAAGTGAAGCATTTCAATAAAATTAATGTGGCAGACTTGTGTTTAGATAATGTAAGAACTGAGAATTCACAAGTTACTAAACATTACATAATAAATAATGTTCTTTCCAGAAATTTGAAGTCAGTTCTTAGCACGATGAGGTCATAAGCTTGAAAGAAATTAATCTGTTCGGTCACCAACAAGGTAGGGGAACCACCCAGAGGAAGAGCGATGGCCTCTATTTCATAACTTTCTTTCATTAGATCACATCATTGTAGTTAGGAGACAAAGTTATCTAGATTTAATAAGTTTTCATTTGTTATGAGATCATATGAAATACCACTTGAAATACATTTCCAATTGACTTAAATATCCTTTGATAGATTAAAAACTGAGAGGCAGTAACCCAAAACTTCCAAATGATCCATGGCAGTGCACTGACTGTAGGATCTATTGAGGGTGTCACTGGTCATCAGTAGCCCTGATTATCCTGCATGAAGAATTTCAGCAGTAATTTCTTGGGGAAAATGTCACATATTTATAAAACACATTGATTACAGTAAATTGGAAGAGAAAATAAGAAATGGAACACAAAGTGATTATTCATACAGACTGGCAATAACAAATTTAGTTTTGTTATATGGTGTAAGTAAAAAAAACAGGTGCCGTTTTAGTTTTAAAAGAAACCTTGTCATCGTGGGGATATCTTTTTGTAGTAAGGATATAGTTTAGCACTATCGGATTCTGGTGAAACAGCATCAAAGCTGGACAGCTTGGTATTAGAAAGATGCACCTAAACAATTCTGATTCTGTGAAAGAGGAAATCATGAGTTGAAACTACAATAGTAAATGATTGATTAAGATTGATTCCTGGCTTGCAGAATAAAGAGGTTCAGAGTGCCTCAAGTCTACAGCATTCATATTAATCCCCTCTAGAGTGACTTGATGGTGCTCCCACCACGTACACATTGACCTGCCCTAGTCTATGTGGGGCACCCCTGTCACTCCCAGACATACTTAGATAAGCATTGGATGTGGGACAGAAGGGAAGAAGTTAAGCTGGTAACCTAGAGAGAGTCACAGCCCACCAGAGGGGTGGTTTATGGCATGATGTCAAGAGCATGACAGACAGCAGTAGTCAACTTCTCCAACAGGAGAGCTGGTCCTGGCAGAAGGTAACATTAAGTGGTGCTGCCTTGATCATACCTGCCTCTTGGAAGGAGAAGCTGAAGCAAGTCCCCACAACCTCACCTCCGTTGTGTCTGGGTGATCATTTTCTCTTTCTTCAAAGAAAGAGACACAGATAGTCAACAAGACATGACACATCATCAAACTGGAAA
The DNA here is from genome assembly GCF_017639655.2 of Falco naumanni. Lineage (NCBI taxonomy): Eukaryota > Metazoa > Chordata > Aves > Falconiformes > Falconidae > Falco > Falco naumanni. The sequence goes on from NC_054059.1 coordinate 44,369,192, forward strand.
TCTGTGTTATTTGGTGGCATACATGTATCCTCACAATTGTTTGTGTTGGCTGGAATGACATTGAGTCTGATTGTTCTTTATATTATATTTAGATTAATATATATGCTAAATTAAAGTAGAAAATTATGATAGCTTGTGCTGGGCTAGTTCCAAAAAACTTATGACCTGATGGGTTATGGGCCTTTTTCTCTCTCTCCTTTTTGTTTTCTCTTTTTATTTTTTAATATAGCCAAAGTCTCCCACACCATTGAGACTGTTAGCATATGCTAAATGCCTTGAAGAAACCAAGAGTTACTGTATTGGTAAAAAATTCTGTCACTCTGATATTTATTGTTATTCCCAAGCTAATGCAGTTGATGACTGTTAACCTGAGAATTATTAGTTATGGACTCAATGTTGTGTGTCATCTGTAACATTGAAATTGTAACTTTAAATGGCAGAAAGCATTAATGTCTAACACTGGGTATTAAGAAAAAGGTTTGCATTAGAAATACTATAATTGACAGAATCAAGATACTAATGAGATTTCACATCTAGTTCTATTAATTTCAAACATCTAGTGTTTGTTTTAGAATCTAAAATAGAGATCTAAATCTAGATATTTCCAAGCAGGAGTATCAGTGCATATTGTCAAATTTTAGCAAAGTAAAACTTAAAAATGTTTTTACAAAACCAATAAAGTGGGGGTTTGGCTGGTTATGGGGGTTTCTCTTTTCATTTTTGGTTTTTTTTAGCCTCCACTGTATTTCTCACTTTTATTTTAAGAGTAGAGCTGTTGCTGAAATTAGAAGCTATTATGGGATAAACAAATTCTTTGGATTTTCTATGGGTTTAGGATTGAATAAGAGTGGACAAAAAAGATCTGTTGTTCAGTCAGAATTGCTACTTGAAAAATATTTCAAGAGTACGAATATACCTGACCATTTGTTTAAAAAAATATGTGAACAGGTACTTAAAACTAAAATACAAAATATATTGGTCATTAAAGTTTAGGATGTTCGTTATAGAAAACAATCCACAAGTTGATGCCAATTTATATGAGGTTATTACTGTATATTGAGGCAGAATTTCCCAGGTGAAAGCTACTCTTATGCTGCATTTTCTGTGCTGTCTTCCCTTAAGATGCTTCTTAGTCTACATGCAGTTCCCAGTGAGTCCCTTGCTGCCATGTGAAAAATGTATTATGCAAGTTGCCTGTGAATATGTTCACGTCAGTCATTTTGTATGAAAACAGAAATTCCATCTGAGCAATGACCTGCAGAGAAAGGGGCAAAGGAATGAGCAGTAGGATCTATGCCAACAGTATGTCTTATACCTTGAGGAGAATGACTTTCTAAGATTAATTCATTTTAAGCAAGAGGAATCACCTTGTTTTATGGCCAAGTAGTAATCTCAAGGTCTGTACATTAAGTTTTGTCATTATGAAAGGAGGATTCTGAAGTCACATAAAAAAACACGACCTGTTAAAACAATCCAATGCACAAAGTCTATTTGCAAAGATTGTGTTATAAATCATGATTTATTGTGTGATTGTGATCAGCATGTAGTAGAAAAAATTAATCTTTTTCAGTGGCATATTCTTTTTATGGCCTTCTTTTTATACAGTTAAATTGCTTTACTGCTTTGTTCTTTATCTGAGTTTAAATAGCATTCACATCTTTGCTTGTGTATTTTCACAGTATCTGTTTTACAGCACTGAAACCTTTAAAAGAAAAAGGAAAGCTTTTTTCTTTCTTTTGTTCTTTATAGAATTTTACATTTGCATTTATGCATTAACGTTTCAAGCACAAGACTAGGCACCTAATAGTGAAGTACCACCTTGCTTATTTTTTGACCCAGATAGTGGCTGATGCCTGTTGCAAGAGGAAGAATCATATAAAGCACCCCTAACTCTTCTGCAACACTGGCCTGGGCTGTAAGCTGTAGCCCAATGTCAAGCAAACCAGTGCTGCTAAGCATGGGTGAGAAATTATGTAGACACCCTTCCTCACTGCTAGCCAGTGTGCCTGAGCTGACACGGAGGTGGAAATGATCTGGACCACTATAAAGCTGTCACTGCCTATGTCCCTTGCCTTTGAGTTACTACCTGATACATCTGCAGCTATGTGTTTCTCTCTTGGGTTTTGTGTCAGAGGTAGAATTTAGTCCTTTATAAGCATAGAATATGGGTGTTTGCAGTCTTTGTGAAAACTGCATTTTCACTGACTCTCAAATGATTTAAAAGTATGGTTCTGATCTAAAACATGATGACATTACAGACTTGTAACTTCCCTTTACATGACATGAGCTCAATTTACACCCCAAGTTTTTATGTTCTTCTGTGCTTGAAGTACTTGAAAATATTTTTCTCTGCCAGCAACTGCTGATAGCTTACAGACCCTCTGTATTTAAATACCCCGTGTATTTAAGAGTGTTGCCAGTTACCAAACTTCAACAGTGTAAGAACAACAGATGGAGAGCATAATAATTTTACTATCTCAGTAGAAAGCCAAAAAGCATCAAACTGTCTGACACATGGGCCCAAGAGCACATAAATGATACAATTTTTTTTTTGCTAGAGAAATTGGAATCTGAGATCTCATTTGACCCACAAAATGTTAAAGGTACAGTTGGACATCTACAGTTTTTAATATAAAAATGCATTTGCAGTAACTTATCTGCATTCAGATGATCATTGAATGATCTTATAACCATAATAATTTAAAAATAAGTGGTTATTATACTTCACTTTAAGTGTCTGTGATATAGGGTTCTCTATTATTGAACTGAGTAAGACTGTTAGAAACCTTCCACTTGTTTTATGTGCCGAATCTTGAACTCTTCTACTGGAGACTATCAAACCAAATGTCATTTGGATTTTGCATACCATGATTAATAATGTGCAGGCCTGTGAAACTTTGAAGTAGGCTTTCCTAAACATATTAGTGCATGATTTTTGTTTCTTTTTATTCCAACGACATGACCCCTGAATGAAATCAGGCAAGGCTTGCCTTAGAACTACGCTCTGTTGCTTTGGGACCAAACCAACAAGGGATGTGTAAATTATGCAGAGAGCAAATCCCAACTGTGTGCCGTTTACTTGCACAACAAGCTCAACTTTAATTAAGCCCGGGCCTAAGATCCTTTGCCAAGTTGCTTTCAATACTGATTTTACAGTTCATAGAGCAACATCCTCACCTATATGAAAGCCTTTTTAACCCTTCAAAAACTTGCCTTTGGTAGAGTGTGTGTTATAGTGGGCCCTCATAATTCAGTGGCTGACAGAAATGCTCTGTAATAATAATTTTAGCAGATTGCAGACTTGAATTTAAAAATGCAGATTCTTAGATTTCTCCGGTGCAACAGGCGTAAAGATTGACATGACCTACCACTATAGTGTTGGTATTAAATCTATGAGATTATCACCTGCTAACATCAAACTGACAGGATTACAAAGAGGTGACCTAAAGGGCACACCCAGGATTTGGAAGTGAGATAAGTTCTCATAACTCAAGAACACTGAACCTCCCATGTGAACTGTGAAGGTATTTCCCAGTGAGTGGAATCCGTTCTAGGAATGCTTATTACTGTGTGAATTCTTTCCTCCGAGAGGAAATAAAATATTAATCCATTTGGCTTATATTCCACAGAGCTATATATTTCAGTTCTATTACAGCTGCCAGCTAGTAACTGTGACTGTTTCACTTCAAAGGGAGTGTGGCTGCTGTAATTTTTATTCTAGTGTGTTAAACAAGATTTCTAAAAATTACAGGGTTTAATTTCCAGCACTAAAATTCACTGTTGCACCTAACATTAAAAAATCTAAATCTAAAATCTAAAAATCTCATTTTAACAAACAAGAAATTGAAAAAAATTGATTGCCTTACAAAATTAATTATTAGGTGTGTATGGTTAAATTTGTCATGTGGTGTGGGATTAGTCCTAGGTATTGAAAGAGACCAGTTTCACCAGATTAAAATAAATTATCAAGAAAATCAGGAGAAAGAAGTGTTAAAGAAGAAAAATAAGACTGGGTGATTTTCTGTGGGTTTTTTTATTATTATTGTTGTGCTTTTTAAAACTACTGTACTAGCCCTGATAAAGGACTTTGTTCCTCAAAGCATGTGCAAAAGCAAATCTTAGAAGAAAAAAAGGTTGTATAAAAACTAGTAGTTAGTTGGGAGGCGTGACAGAGGGGAATGTGTTTTGGTTTGTGCTTTTTTGTGTCTTTTTTTTTTGGGGGGGGGGGGGGGCACGACGTTAAGTTTTTTGAAAATTAGACACCTCTGTAATGTGCAAGAGCTCTTCCTGACAGTCTCTAATGCGCTTCAACAGGCTCTCTTCACTTAGTTCATTTCTAATTTCTGTTAGTCCTCTGGCAAGGATGGGAATTTGGGCTTCTAAGATTAAAGTGAAATGTTGGTGCTGACAGTCTGTTCTAAAGATGCTACTGTATGTCAAATACAGCCAAATATGGTCTGTCATTGGATTTCAAATCCTTTTATTTATTTATCAGCAATTTCAGAAATAGTTTAAGCTCCATTATACCTCGGGCCTTTTGAATGAGGCTGGCTGGGACTTAATGGTGAAGGTTAAAATTGCAAATTGCTCGAAGTCCTGGTCACTGAGCTGGAAGCCATTATCGGGTTCTACTATTTCTAGCACACTGATCATATACAGATCTAATGCATGCCACGATATATTTTTACATGAAATTCCCCCTTAGTGCAATCTCTGGAATTGTAAGTAATAATTGAATAGTAAAATATAACCCTTGTGTGTAAATACTAATGCCTGGTTCAGATGATATCTTCAAGATTATCTTATGTGCCAGCATTGTTTATTCTCTGAGTTTTCTAATTCCTGTAAGACCTTCAATGGGTTGTTTAATGTGTATGTTTCTGTTGGTATTTTTAAAACTCTGCATGGTACTGAACAGTAATAAATATTTTTCTGGCGGCTTTTAATTTTCAGCTCATGGTCTTACAGTAATTCAGCGGATGTTAGTTCCCCAGTAGACACCCTCAATTTTACTGAACTTTTCTCTATGTAAGTTTTTTTTCTTCTTAAGCTTGCTATTGGTGATCATATAAATGTTAGGCCTGAAAATATTTTAGTTTCAATATTTAGTTATCAGATATAGAGACAGTCTCTACATGTATTTTTGTTTCCTTCAGAAGGTCTGCACACACGTCTATATCTTTTCGTATTTCTGGATTTTCCAGGCCTTTCAGTAGCTTTTTTTGTATCATTGTTTCTAGTCATTATGTGATTATCACAAAATCAAAAAAATTGTCATGTTTTCCAGCCTTGTATAACTCTTGCTCCCCCCACCCAAACTGCGGGCAGTATTCTTCAATATACTCACTGTAACTTACAGCCTAACTCATCTTGACTTACTGCATAGTGATTTCATAGCTCTGAGTCCTGTGACGTTTTATAAAATTACTGAGTTTTCATTCTTTCTGAGCCCACTTCCTCGTTTCTGGAACTCGAAGCTTTGCACAGATATTTTTTCAGTGAAGTCTACAGATGAGTCCTAGCTTTTTTCAATTTCTCAGTGCTCTGGTTTTCTTGATGTTGTTGTCAGCAGTCCTCCTATTTGGTCTTTTTTGGGGGACCATCTTCTCTTCTTCTGATATCCCTTCTTTTTGAGGTAGTCAGTCCTTGTAAGGTAGTGTTTGAGTAAGGACTTCTAGTAGTTCATAGAAGTTTTGATAGAGATCAAACCTGCTGTCTAGAAAAGTCATATGTTGGAGACCCTGCAGCTGCCTGACTGTGGGTAAGAGATAATTCCCATAGCTTCATATGTCCAGATCACCAGAAGGGCAATCTAGTTAAAAGATTTAACAGAAAAGTTCAAAACTAGTTAAAAACAAAAGTGTAGGGTAATAGTAGCAAATATAAATAAACCAAATATGCATTATGGAAAAGCTACCAACCTTTTTAAAAGAAGCTTTATCCAGCACATGCCAAAGAAGACTTCCCAGCATTGCTAGCACTTAAAACTATGGCTTACAGCTCTTTAAAACACCCAAGTGCATGTTTGTTGGTATGTAGTCTACAATAACATCACCCCCCAAAAAGAATAAAATTTAGGCATGGAATGTATGTAATGTTAACCTAGTTGTTACTTAGCTAGTGAATCTTCCTGTAGAAATCTTATGGAGAGCAAACAGGTCTACCCTTCTGGGCTCTGCTTCTAGGACACTGAATTTCAAAGCAAAACTTCAGACGTATTTGCTGAGCAAAAGTCAGCAGTGGCCTTGTTAATCACACTCTACTTGAAAGATGAAGCAAGAATGAAATAAAAAAAGCTTAAAAAAAGCAGAGGATTATTAAAATGTGGACAAGTATAACATCAGAAAAGAGGCTGAGAGAGGTGGGGGTTACAGCATGAAGAAAAGAAAGATAACCAGGGATATTATTGTAATTTTCAGTTAAAATGGGGGAGGAGCGTTTCAGAGAAAGAAACTGGGTTCCTCTTGGGAGGCTCACAGGGAAAGGACAAGTGGGAGCAGACACGTGGTTGGACATATAGGGGGAAAAGAATCTTCCCTATGAGGGTACAGCACTGGAACAGAAGCACTGGGAGGCTGTCATCTCTCCACCCTTACAAGTTTTCAAAGCTTGCCTGGACAAGGCCCTTTGGAACTCGATCTAGCTTTGAAATTGCATCTAAACTTGAAAGGCATCCCTGCTTTTGGCAGATGATTGGACCAGGTCACCTTTAGAAGTTGCTTCCAGCCCAAGTTATTTGGTGGTTCGGTATTAAATCTTCTGTATACCATTTAGTTTGAAATCATGTGATTAAAGGTTCAAAATTAATATGATATGCGCATAATAGGTTTAAAATTCCTAACCATTCTTGCATCCAAAGTAGTAACATGTCTCTTTTTCCCACATCCCGTGTCCCTCCCAAGCCCTGGACTAGGGAAGGCTGAGACTGGAAGTGAGTTTGGGGCTGGATTGTGTTCCTTTCCTACTGCAGATGAGAATAAACATGTTGGTCTCAGGGCAAAGTATTCACAACATTTCATTTATTTCTGTAAGTTTTAATTTACTTTATGTGCAGTAACTATATTGCCCTCAAAGGGAAGCTATGTTTTATCTATTTGTAACTTCACTATCAAACAAAACACTAGGACTAGTGGGCTTATCTTAAAAGAAAAAAGGAAAAGAAAAAAAAATCCTGGGTCATTTGTGAGCAAAGGGAGGGAATACCAGAGATCAACAGAAGAGTGAAACTGAAATGGGCCCGTCTTTGATGTGTTGCTTAGGGAGAAAAGGAGGGAGTGAGTTTTCCAGCTCCTGACTACATCCTCTCTCTTTCCCTACACATCTTAAATATTTTTTTCATTTAAAATTCAACCAGTAAGATGCTCATTTTAAGCTGTCAAACATTTATTTGAAAACTAGAATAAAATTGTCAGGTTTATGAATTTTTTTCTCCATTTATTTATCCCATTATAGAAGGTAAAAGGTGGGGGGAAAGAGGGAGAGAATGCCCTACCAATTGTAATGACTGGCAGAAAGGTCCTTAACGTTTTTAAGTAAGCATTTTCATGCTTTGCTATTGCAGTCTATAAAAGGACAGTGAATTGATTCAGGACTGTTTGTTGAAATGCAAGTCAGTCCTTGGATGAGCTGGGATAGACCTTGGACAGATGAAATGCTGGTGTAGTTCTTGGTCCCTTTGCTGAGCTTTTTTGACAGGGAATAGACAGAGAGTTATCCAATACTCAGGTAACGTTGGCCATTTCGTACCTCATGCTCATATGTGGAATGGACTTGAATATGCCCTGAAGAGACTATCAGACATCTTTAGTGCATTGGATTAAACCCAACTTAGGTCTCACAGGTATTACCAGCAAAAGGAGAGGCAGGGGGAGAGGGAATAAAACCTGAAACCTTCATAGGATTCTGCTTATAGGAGCAAAAGATGCCTCCAAGAAACTGAGTTACACTCAAGAAAGAATACTGAATTTGTGCTGGGGGTGGAGGGGTGGTGGTGTATAATTAATTGGCATTATGTAGCAGGAATTTCTATTTGGTTTGTTTTTGTTTGGTTTCATTTTTCATTCATGCATCACCCCTAACCTTTAGGGTAAAAGGTATTTCACATTAGCATAAATATCAAGCAGATGCCATTTCTGCTACGTAAAGAACTTTCAGCTAATCATTTTTCTATGCATTTAAATAGGAATATTAGAATGAGGGTAATTACTTCAGTTTTCCATGAGTGATCCATCAAGACATTGAATTTCACTGTATATTGTTGCACAGATTAGTAAGTGTAGAATTACATTAGAAACCAGCGTTAGAATATCTGAAGTGTTTTGACAAGTTTGATATTTTTTAGTTTTTAAAAAAATTAGGGTTTTATTTTTAAATCGCATCCCCTTCTTATGAAAATGTTATTTTGTCAGGAAAAGGTACATCAGATTGGATGATTAGGGAAAATTTTGGTTTTAAGATATGACCAGTTATATTATGGAATAGCCTAGGAGAAGTGAAAAAGTGTTAGAGAAGTTGCTTTAACATTAAAGATTCCAAATTGTTATTGTTGTTGTTATTTTATTTCACATTAAAGATATCACTCTTGGCCTTGGGGAAGGACAGTACAGCATTGTTGAAGCAAATGTAATTGTAACAAACAAGCATGACTTCAACAAAAGTGTCTCTGGGCTTTCAGTTAACAGCTATTATCAAATAAAAAGAGCTTTTATTTGCTTTTCCCATTTTTGGCCACTGTACCTAGATAATTTTTATTTTTCCAAGTCTTTACAAGAGTATTCCACATTCAAAACATCACAGGGAAAAACTTGTAATTTTATATACCAAGAGGCTAAGCAGCTGTCTCAAAAAAATGTCTTGCTGAGCTGGGCTTGTAAGGAACTGCCAAGAATTACGCACCATTGGGTACTATCCACCTTGCCTAAGTGCAAGGATGTACCCTTCATCCCCTGTCCAGGTATAGAAGCAATGTGGAGGTTTTTGTGTCCCTCTGCTTGACTGTATGCTTGAAAGCTGATCATTGGCTAAGCAAGTGATGGGACATGGAAAGAAATTTGCTTTTTTGAGTAAAACATACTGTGTTGCCAGAATGAAGTATCAGAGGAACTGCTTATTGCATGATTGCAGATCTGATATTAACAGGATGCTTTGTCAATGGTTGGAAAAATCCTAAGTAGGCATCGACTTCTCTTGGCAATATCAAGATTTATTGGCACAAGAGATATTGACTTCAACAAATCCATGACATTATTATATCTCAAAGATTAATAAATCTTGTTACCAGCCAAAACCATAAGTCAATATAATTATGCTTGATGATGCATGTTTTCCCTAAAGGTCTCAGCTTCATTTTATACTTCCAAGAAATATCAAAGTAGCGAGAAAAAACAACTAAGGGAGAAGTCAGTATAAATAGCCACGTTCACATTATCATAGGCCTCTTAGTCTCTAAGCCTTCATGAAGGGCTTTTGCCTGGTTTTGTGCTATTTCATATACTTTTTGAAATGGGTTGTTCTGTCTTGAAAAGTTGGACTCCTTTTCAGCAATAGGATTTAACTTTTATTATTGAAGAATAACCAGATGACACATATGTGTGTCCACAAGAACTTCTGAATTCTCAGATAATCTTGTTTCCAAATTATATTGTAAAGTATGTAGGCCTAATGGGCTGCATATGATTGTGCTTTGTTGAAGTGACCATGTTTTACACTGCCTGAAGGAAAACAGTGCTCCAGTGTGCAATTTAGGTAAAAAAGTCAAAACCAAGCTCCTTAATAACCTGCTTATTTTGAGCCTGTTTATTGGTTTTTTTGGAAAGAGTAATTTTTATTTTAATAAGACCTTCTGCCATGGCTGTACCTAGGGTTTATTTTCATCAGTTTTTTGTCATGGATTGTGTTCTTCAAAGCAGAAGGAAGGTGGGGGAGGCCCAGGAAGGCTGCTTGGTTTCCCTTTGCCTGTGGCGGGAGGGAGCCCCGCTCACCATCCCTCTTGGGGACGGTATGGGACCCAGCTGAGATCTGGCACACAGATGCTCCCTGTACAGGGCACAGACAGCAGAACTACTCAAGATTTAAAATTTCTGCAGTGAATAGTTTGTCATAGAAACAGCTTTGGGACTATGTGGTTGTACAGTGCTTTCTGGTTCTGTCTGAAGCATACTGTATGTAAGAAGCAGAGAACAGTCATGAAAACTCCTTTGCACTGAATTAGTTTTGATTTCTTTCTGGATTTATAACTTATTTTATAAATCTGAAGAAGCTTCTGTCTGAAAATATATAAACACTTTTAAAAAGAATTTCCTAAACTGTCGCATGATTTCAGATATTTCTTTTAAAAGAGCCTCTTGCTGAGCTTTTTGATTTCCTCTCTCAACTATGGCATGTTCTTTACCAGGTGACAGTTATCAGCATTAATAGATTTTCTTTCCAATTTACAAAGTAAGAAGTTATCTTATTGTGGAAGTTTTGTGTTGATCTGTTGTCTTGGAAAAATATTTAATATCAAATGAGTAATCTAGTAAATTTCTGAAGAAATTAGGAAGGTTCACAAAATGTAGCCATACATTAAATCACATTTTTGTGTTTTTCAAAGAGGATATAAAAAAAAAAAAAAATCAGTGAAGACCTACAATCACATAGCAGTGGAGGGAATAGCTCTGCACAGGAGCTGAATTAACTTTTGTAATAAACCAGTTACTGAAAATGCACTTTAACAAAATGGACATGCTGATGGGGTTGAGGAAGAAGGTAAATTTTAAGTTTGTCCATTCTTTTCAACAGCTTTAATTTCAAATTTTTTTACTAATTTGAGGTGAGAGGGCTTTAATAAAACATCAGAAGGTCACCTTTTTTCTGAGAAGTCTAAGCCGTTTATCAAAGGAGGAGGACAGCATTAAGAATTAGGTGCTTTGTCACATCTGATATAGTTGGGGTTGCAAAACAGTTTCCGTATAATGTGAGGGGATGTAAAGTATTAATGGCTCCATAAAATCAGGCAGCAAAATCCCTTCCCATAATCTCACTTTTGCTCCCACAAATTAGTTGGAAGATTGCTTTACTTCAGAGAAAATAAGAATTGTCAAGCACTTTTCAAAAGCACAGATTAGGTCAGGGAGATTTATCATGTTACAGGATCATATCAATTGGTATTTTAATTTTTTTCCCCCACACATGATGTGGTTTATATATTATTCAAAAGTTGAGATAGTTGGTCTTACACGATTTGAAGCAATTTATAGAGATGAGGGTTGCAGAAAAAAAACAAAACACCAATAACCCAACAAAAAGCTAGTAGTAAAAAAGAAAAGCTGCATACAAAGGCTTGCAGTATTACAAGAGCTTTTTAAACCTTGTCTGTCCTGTGCTACTCAGGATATTTCAAGCTGGCATGCCTCCTAGAACTGAGGCCTTCTATTAACAGACAGTGCTGGCATTGCAGGAAGAAAACAGTTGCCATTTCATCTGTAGATCAAACAACATGTTTTTTCAAGTTAAATTTGTATGTGATCTCCAAACCAATTTTTTGTTTGATATACTCTTTTTTTAAGTATTCCAGATATTGTGTTTCATATTTTAAAGGCAGGTTTCATAAATGTAGTTTCCCCCTTAATGTGGTGCATTCATCACAGCACAGAGCATAGCGCAGGCAATTGTATCAAAAACAAGAGGTAACAGAACCTGTGGTAAATGAGTGTATAGTAAAGTCTGACTTTATCACTTTCTGTTTTGATAATCTTTCTCTCTTCCCCTTCTGACTAGATGCACACTCATCTTTTTTTTTAGCTGGTGATCCTCTGTACCCCCTACAGTCCTTTGGTAGAGATCACATCTACAAGTTTGCAGGCTAATTTGGAGGGAAACCATGGCAGTATCACAGTATCACATTGTCATTGAGTGGACCACTGTGTTTTGGGGAAACGCAAACACATAGATTAACTGTTGTCTTCTCAGAAGTTCCTAGGAGTGCAAAGGAACATAAAACTGCATTGGAGGAGAGTGAGGAGAGCTGTGGCAGAAAAGGAGGAAAGCACTGTGATAAGTACAGATACAGTCAAAAAAGTTACGCATTTTTTGTGAAGGTAGTAGGGATTAAAAAATACCAAAACTGTACATCAAGAGGTTTCCATGAAAATTAATGACAAATGTTTCTCTGTCTGGAATGATAATAGGGAATTGTTTTCTTTGAGACTGCTTTGGCTTCCCTGCGCTGCTATGGAGTCTGTTGTGTATCTCTGATGTAATGAAGACAGAACTGTGACTTACTGAGGTACACATGACACATTTTTACAAAGCAGGTAGATCAACCCTCTGTCCTAGTACAACTTTAATGAAAAATCTTGCAACTGCTGAAATCTGTAGCTAGGCTGTATGTCTACAAGGAAATAATTTTTCGTATTTCTAGTAGTTGTTTATAGCAAGCTTCACTGAGTCATCCTAATTTTCCATTTCAAGTTGGTTATAATAAGGATAGTGTGGGATGTCTGAGACACTGTTATAATATTACATTATCTTAATTTTACTGACATATATTGCCCTTTCTGAGGTGAAACACGAGATTTTTGAGTAGGTTATACAAAGATAAAAGCAAACTTGGCCATTCTTTAAAGTGTTTAGAGTAGCATGGCTGGAGCCAGTTTATACTGCAAATACCAAACCACATGCTCTGATTTCCTGATGAATTAGTGACTTGTCGTCTTGCTTATGCTGTATGGACAGAGCTGAAACACAAAATTCTGTAAAATTTCCCTAATGTACTGATCAAATAACTTTGTTTATGAGCAATATAAGATAATGGTTTGTTGTACTGTGTTCATAACTGAGCTATAAACCTTTGCTGTTTGCTCTGATAGGGGTTCAATTTGTAATCTGTGATTCAAGCCATTGCTCGTTCTTTTTGTATTCTTCCCTCTTGGCTGGCTGAGTCCCAACACAGTTTATTCTTTAAGCAAGCACTGAAAGCAATAACCATTAACCTTTTAAAAGTGGCTTTTTAGCATGTCGTGAGTTTAGATGTCTTGCTTCTTTTTACCATTAACCTTTCTGATGGGACAGTGTGCTGTGTTTTGCTTACTTCAGCATGTCATGCACATTTTCACCCCTTGCCCATTTGCAGACACTGTATATCATGACAAGAAGGATGGGGGAATGTGGTGGGGAAGGAACAAAGGCAGTTCATGCCATACCTTTTCCCTAGGCACATGAGAAGCTAGCATGACCCTAGTTAAGAAAAATAGCCCATTAAAAAGCATCCTTGTTCAGGCGCAGAAGCAGCTCCTCTAACACTATTACTGGTGCTTGCTACAAGGCCTTAATTGTCAACCATGATAAGGCATTGCAACCAAAGCCCTCAAAACAAAAGCTGTTCATCTAAGGCCAACATCAGTGAAAGGTTCTGTTATTCTTGCTTTACTGAGCATGAAATGGAATTGAAAGGCAATATTAAATGGGTTATTAAGCTTAAGACATGGTGCCTTGTGATCTTCTCTTGCAGTTGCCCTTACTACATGCATATATAATGTGTGGAATATTCTCTACAGAGCTAGTCATTTGTATAGCCTTTAAGTTTCAAGGAATGTTAGCATTGCAATTATTCAGTCATCATTTTATGATAAACTAAAAATATGGTTCCTTTGGAAACAAAATGCCTGGTTATTTTCATCCTCTCTTTATGCAGGCAGGTATCTACCACAAAGAATGATTCAGAAATTGAAAAAATATACTTATTTCTAGCACAATTTCCCTCCCTCTCAAAAATTTTTAACGTGAGAAAGAGGAGTTTGAGTTTTTTTCTCTTCAATATAAACAACAGTCTCTCAAGTTTTGGGTTTATGTTACATGGAATTATGACTTCCCTCATGTCCTATTGAAATGGTTCTAGGACAATTGATGTATGTTTCCTGAAAATAAACCAAGCATTTAAAAATTAATGCCATCATCTAGTGGCGTTTTGATCGGAACCTTTTCTCAGATGAGCACTGAACAGCTGCTTCTGTGGGCTTTAGCTGGCTTGAGGGCAGGCCCAAGGGAATTGCATGAAAGCACGCTTCTAGTGCTGGATTCAGTGTTTTTTCAGCTTGCCTAGAAACCAGAAAGGGCTGGAACATTAAACAAAAGGAATTAATCTAAAGCATTTACCAGTTAAACCCAAGAGCTGGTAAAGGTGCCTGGTGACACAACATTTTCACTGTTTGCTCAAAAACTACAACCAAACTGGACTAGGAAGCTCCCTTGTAACCCACCATCATTTGCCTGGCAACAAAAGTACTTTCTAGATACTAACCATCTCCATTACTAGTTGAAAGACTTATCCAGACTGGTTAATTATCATTGGACAGGAGCATTCAGTATCACTTCACTAACATGAAGTAGAAATTGGAGGAACTGACACGGTGCCTAACTGGCAATCAGGCAGAAGATAGAGCATCAGTTAATTTTGTTAACTGAAGCTTAGCTGATATCCAATTTGTTTTTAACCACATACCCGAGTGCTTGCTAAAGAACTGCAACATTTAGAAGATGGGGGGGGAGGGGGAGGGGGGGCAATATTCCTTGTGAAATGAAAGAAATGTTAGAAGATAATTCTCAAAAGATCTTGCTAGGAATTTAAGGAATGTAATCACTTCCACAAGGATTTGTCTGTCTTATTTTGGCAGTTTGTGTTGAAAACAGCAACTGGATTTAGGAGTGGCTAAGAATCGTGGTATAAATGGGTAATCTGTATTAGAATTTTTAGTTCCTTTTGCTGCAAGGTATGAATCTATTTCTAAAACAGTAGTAAAGAAATTCACCTTTTTCTTTAATGAATCTGAAAATATCTTTAGTTACTGTCTCTTTAATAATGCACCTAACTCTGGATTATCTGTAATTATCTGCAAAAGAAAAAGAAGTGGTGATACAGTTAAAACACTCACGGACCTAGAGCAAGCAAAAAATTGAATGTAATTAAAGATGCTGTTGGGGAGGATTTTTATTTAATCTAATTACTTGGTTTGGTTTATGTCTGCTGACAGACAACTACCACAGATTCATTTTAATACTTTACAAAATCATCTTCCAAATTGCTAGAAGTACGAAGAACACTTAAGGGCAATTTTCACCTGAAAATAATTTTATTTATCTGAAGAAAAGTAAGGCTCAAATTAAAAGCTTCATCAGATCAGGTCTGAGTTGCTTGGAACAATGCAGTTGCTGTAGCGTTACTCTAAGCATGCTCTGAAATTAGGGTTCCATCTTACTCAAAACTAAAACTATTTAGTTGCAGATATTCAAGGTCCTGACAATTTTTTTTATGTTTTATGCCTGGGATTTTGGCTTATCCTAATGGTCTTTCACAAGAACTGTAGATTGACTTCTGATTGTGGGGCCACCTCAGCCTGTATCTAAATCCTGGATGTGCTATTCATAAATAACTTTTTGGTCATATTATTTTATGGCTATATATGGGATAAACGAGGATTTATGCCAATGATTTTATGTGTTTTCTTCTTCCAATTTACAGTAATGAAATTCTATGTTCTGTTTTCTTCATGCCAGGCATTTAATCCCCCTGCCATTAAATCTTCCATTGTTCTTCAGCACAACACCTAGAAGCCAGGGAAATGAACAAAAGTGCTTTTTATTTCAAAGAGTAACACTACGGATCCTATTCTCTGTGTTAAGGAAATAAGTAAATTCAATCTTCCTGCATGATTCAATCAATGTCCTTCTGAAAGGGAAAACCTGTACTTCTTTTACCTTCAGACAATAGATGTAGTATTTCTACTGTCATATAGAGGCAATGGATTTAGAGGGATTTTCTACCTATAAACAAACTAGACCCGCCCAGACTGTTTGCTCTGAAGTTCATGCTTCAGATATACATACTGCAATTAATGCTTCAAGGACTGGTTTTAGCATTGCAGTTTGTGCTGCTTGTTAAGTGGGGTTGGCTGTTCTTACTACTTTTGCTCTCTTCTTTCACAGTGATTCAAGGACCTGCCATGTAGATTTGCACCAGTTGTGCAGTGCTCTATGCAACTGGTGATACTTGGTGTGTTGTATCTTCCATTGACTGTGTTGACACAGTAAAGAGCAGGTTCTGAGCGCTCTCCATAGTGATGCCAGTAGTCTCTGTGTCTAAGCTGCAAGTCATTCACATTTAGCTTGCTGAGGTCCAGTGAAAAAGTGGCATTTCAATACACAAACATGTTGGAGTCCTTCGTGATTTTGTACAATAATCTTTTGCAGTCTAATTAAGACATGAGATCTGAGCGATTCATACTAAATCTGTCAGAAGAACAAAGTTTCTGGTTTGTGGGAAAACAGTTTTGACCTAAAATTTGCCTTAGGTCAAATTGGGCTAGGATGCTTCAAATCCACTCTTCAGCTTCTCCATAAAATATCAGTTTACAATAGCAGGTGCAGGAAGCTCCAGCATCTTTCTCCCCATCCAGCCCAGAGGAGCCTATAAGGAAGCCAGGCACACTTTTGTTCAATAGCCTTGTGTTCAAGAAATTCAAAACATAAAAAACCCCAACTAAACAAACAAAAAAAACCCTCAAAAACCTCCCCCCCAACCCACTCCCCACCTCAGTAAATAGACTATAAGGCCTGAATTTTTAGCAGTTTATTGTTAAAAGAGAAGTTGTTCTACCCTGAAAAATCTTCGGGCCAGTTCTGCTTGAAGTGACTTGCACCTCTGTGATGCTGGCAAGGGCAGGGCCACAAAGAGGTAGAAGTACTGTTGTCTTCATATGCAAAAACTTTATGGTGACAGCTAAGAACTGAAAATAAACTTTTATTTTATTTTTACCTCTTAAATCTTATACTTTATTCATCTGGTTTCTCTTTTATATTTTACAAAGCATATCTCTCAATCACAGCAACTAAAAGATGAATAATTTGTACTAGTCTAACTGCATATGGCTTTGAAAACCTCAGTCTGCTGTTTGAAAAACTCCACTGGGGACAGAAGTAAAAGTACAAGTTTATCTTAGTTTTAAGGTCTAGGACAGTATTCCAAAGAATATCATAGAATGGTTGGAAGGGACCTCTGGAGAACAACTACACCAGCTGCCCTGCTAAAGCAGGTTCTCCTACAGCAGGTTGCACAGGATCATGTTCAGGCGGGTGTGGAATGTCTCCACATAAGGAGACTCCACAGCCTCGCTGGGCAGCCTGTGCCAGTGATCTCTCACCCTCAAAGGAATGAAGTTTTTCCGCAGATTCAGATGGAAATTCCTGTGTTCCAGTTTGTGCTCATTGCCCTTTGTCCTTTCTGTGGTTTCTGGGCACCACAGAAAAGAGCCTGGCCCATTCCCTTGACACCTGTCCTTCAGAGATCTGTACGCATCGATAAGATCCCTCTCAGCCTTCTCTTCTCCAGGCTGAACAGGCCCAGCTCTCTCAGCCTTTCCTCACAAGGGAGATGCTCCAGCCCCCTCACCACCTCTGGACCCTCTGCTGGACCCTCTCCAGTAGCTCCCTGTCTCTCTTGAACTGGGCAGCCCAGCACCGGACACAGCACTCCAGATGGGGCCTCCCCGGGGCAGAGCAGAGGGGCAGGATCACCTCCCTCGGCCTGCTGGCCATGCTGCTCCTCACGCCCCCCAGGATCCCACTGGCCTTGGCCACCAGGGCACAGTGCTGGCTCGTGGGCGACTTGCTGTCCACCAGGGCTCCCAGGTCCTTCTGCACAGAGCTGCCTTCCAGCAGGTCAGCCCCAGCTTGTACTGGTGCCGGGGCTGTTCCTCCCCAGCTGCAGGACCCCACACTCGCCCTTGTTGAACTGCATCGGGCTCCTCTCTGCCCCGCTCTCCAGCCTGCCCAGGTCTCGCTGAAGGGCCGCGCAGCCTCTGCTGTATCAGCCGCTCCTGCCAGGTCTGTCCCACCAGCAGCCTTGCGGAGGGTGCGCTCTGTCCCTGCACCCAGGGCACTGGTGGATAAGCTGGACAGGACTGGACCCAGCACTGACCCCTGGGCCACACCGCTGGCCACAGGCCTCCAGCCTGACCGCGCCGCTGGTCACAGCCCCCTGAGCTCTGCCGTTCAGCCAGTTCTCAACCCACCTCGCTGTCCACTCATCCAACCCACACTGCCTGGGCTTCCCTCTGAGGGTGTTATGGCAGACAGTGCCAAAAGCCTCGCTGAGGTCAAGGCACACAACAGCCTCCGCTCTCTCCTCACCTACCCAGCCAGTCACTGCATCATAGTAGGCTTTTAGGTTGGTCAGGCACGATTTCCCCTTGGTGAATCCATGTTGATTACTCCTGATAACCTTCTTTCTCCCCACGTGCTTTGAGATGATCTCCAGGAAGAGCTGTTACATCACCTTTCCAGGGCTGGAGGTGAGGCTTACCGGCCTGTATTTTCCTGGGTCCTCCTTCTTGCCCTTTGTGAAGACTGGAGTGACATTGGCTTTTGTGCAGTCCTCAGGCACCTCTCCTGTCCTCCATGACCTTTCAAAGATGATGGAGAGTAGCTTAGCTGTAACATCTGCCAGCTCCCTCAGCACTCTGTAGTGCATCCCATTGGAGCCTATGGATTTGTGGGTATCAGGTTTGCCTAAGTGGTCTATAACCTGATCCTCCTTGACCGAGGGAAAGTTTTCCCTTCTTCAGACTTCTCTTGCCGCCAGGGTCTGGGATTCCTGAGGTGAGGGCTGGACTTGACAGTGAAAACTGAAGCAAAGGCAGCATTCCATAAGTCTGCCTGCTCTGTGTCCTTCGTTATCAAGGCACTCACCTCATTCAGCAGCAGGCCTGCATTTTCCCTAGTCATTTTTTTCTTGCTTGAAGAAGCCCTTCTTGATGTCCTTGCCAGATTTAATTCCAAACAGACCTCAGCCTCCCTCGTTGCATCCCTGCATGTTCTGACCGCATCCCCATATTCCTCCCAAGTGGCCTGCCTCTTTTTCCACATCTCGTGGAAACTTCCTTCTGCTTGAGTTTTGCCAGTAGCTCCTTGCTCATCCATGCAGGCCTCTTGCCCATTGTTCGATTTCTTACTCACAGGGATGCACACATATTGATCTGGGAGAAGTGGTGTTTGAATATTAGCCAGCTATCTTGGACCATGCTACCTTCCAGAGCCCTAACCCATGGGATTTCTCCAAGTGGGTCCTTGAAGAGGCCAAAGTTAGCTCTCCTGAAGTCCAGGGTTGCAGTCCTACTTATGGCCCTGCTTCCTATACGCATGATCCTGAACTCCACCATCTCATGGCCACAGCAGACAAGGCTGCCCCAAACCTTCACAGCCCCAGTCAGTCCTTTGTTTGTTGCTATGAGGTCCAGCAGCACACCGCACCTTGTTGGCTCCTCCACCATCTTCGTCTAAAAGTTATCATCTGTGCTCTGCCAGAACCTCCTGGACTATGTGTGCCTGTCTATGTTGTCTTTCCAGCAGATGTGAGGGTGGTTGAAGTCCCCCAGGAGAACCAGGGCCTATGGTTGAGAGGCCACCTCCAGTTGTCTGTAGAAGGCCTCATTGACTTCCTCTTCCTGATCAGGTGGCCTGTAGCAAACACCCACAGCAGTGTCCCCCATGCTGGCCTGCCCCTTAATTGTTACTCATAAGCTCTCTGCTTGTTTTGCATTCACCCCTAGGCAAAGCTCAATACATTCCAGTTGCTCTCTCACATGAAGAGCAACTCCACCACCTTGCCTTGCTGGCCTGTCTTTCCTAAAGAGTCATCATCCATGACAGCATTCCAGTCATGTGAGCTATCCTGCCATATCTCTGTAACTGTGATGAGATTGTGGCTCTGCAACTGCACACGGATCTCTGATTCTTCCTGTTTATTCCCCATGCTTCAAGTGTTGCTGTACAGGCATTTCAGAGAGGTAATTGAGCATGCAGGGTTCCCAGGAGGGGTGCAAGAGCATCCACCATAGTTATGCACACTGTTGAGGTGGTTGGCCTTCTGGTTCTCATCTTTGGAGGCAGCTAAGGAACATTTGTCACTGCTCTGGTTATCTGGCTTTTTCCCTGCATAGATGCGATGATGTGAGCATTGCCACTTTGGACCCTGCCCCCCCCCCAAGTCCTTCACTTTCATCACCTCACCAAGTTGGCCAGCTCACTGCCAAGGATTCCCTTGCCTCTTCTAGACAGGTGGATTCCACTCCTCCCTAACAGGTTGTAGTCATCAAAGAATGTCCTGTTTTCAGTGAAGCCAAAACTCTCATGACAGCACCAGCCATGAAGCCAGAAATTTATTTGTATTATACATCTATTTCTGGCTGCACCCTTTTCTCTAACTGGTAAAATGGAATAAAATATAACTTGAGCACCAATATTTTTCACTTGCACTCCCTGGGCTTTATAGTCTTCCTTGATTCTTGTCAGGTTCTGGCTTGTGGTGTCATTTATGCCCGTGTGAAAGAGTAGCAGTGGATAACAAGTAGTCTGTACAGTTGACAAGTTGTGGCACTCTCTTGGCAGC
The DNA here is from genome assembly GCF_017639655.2 of Falco naumanni. NCBI lineage: Eukaryota > Metazoa > Chordata > Aves > Falconiformes > Falconidae > Falco > Falco naumanni. The sequence goes on from NC_054059.1 coordinate 44,389,611, forward strand.
ATCTGAGACCTTATCTCGCACAGGGTTGGGAGACTTTCATATGACTATTTGTCAGGCCAGCAGATGGGTGTCTCAGTGTTCTTTAAGAGAGGGTCACCCACTACAACCAGCCAGAGTTTCTTTTTATGCTGTCCACTGTGTGCTGCTGGTACAGTTTCTCCTGTCAGACCTCGCTTATGGGTGTTTATATTTGCTAAACTTTCATATCTGTTTTTGGTTGCAATGCTTGAGGGTAGAGACTGAAGTTCTGCTTTTGTGAGTCACCATGATCCAAGGTGCCTCCTTCTCTGCAGTCTGCTACAACAGCATGGTGGCAAAACCAGCTATCTACCTCCACTTTGGCTGCTCTGATACTGTGCAGCCTTTTAACTGTTTCCTGCAACGTGTCCACGTTGGTAACAGATCATCGACCTGTGCACACCTTATGCAGGTGTTTACCTTTTATCTAGGAGAAGGATCTGGGCACTCATTTAAATTTACCACCTGTACTGAAGTCTCCTTCCTTACCAGTTCCATCTGGGTGGAAGCATCAAATGTCTCAGGTGCTTTCTCTGTAGAAACACTGGTTTTAACTCTGAGGCGAGTGGCCATCATTATGACAGAGACCTACAGCATTTCCGCGGGCTGTTAGCCTACTAACAGGGTGCAGGGCTCTCCTGTGTGAGCTGCCATACCACACCATGGCTGCAGCACTCCCGAGGGCCATTTAAAACTGCCACGGTCACCCGTGGCAATGGCCAGGCTACGTCAGCCTCACTCACAAGGGCTGCCGGCTCCCGGCAGGTCTCTCTGCTCTTCCTTGGGGTTCCCTGGCTCAGGGAGCACCCTGTCCACCTCAGTCTAGTGCTCAGCCACAGGACTTACTGTTGCCAGCACTGCATGCCTCACCAACTGAGAGAAAGTATGGAAGAGAATATAAATCAGAGTATGGCTGTCAATCCATCCTACCCCTCACTGGGTTCCCTTGGTAGAATGGTGGCTTCTGTAACCCGTTAACATATTAAGAGGCAGTTTAAGCTCAGCAGCTTTTAAAAGATCGAAGGAGGGGGCTATTTTTCTTTTTTTTTTCCTTTTTTTCTTTTTTAATCTTTTTTCTTTTTTCTCTCTCTCTTTTTTCTTTTTTTTTCTTCTCTTTTTTTAAAGGCACTTCTAAACTGCACTGGTGTCTGCTCTTACATGCAACAGGGATTCTTTTTAACTCCAAGGCAAGGCCTGGGGCTGTAATCCATGTCTCCAGGTGACCTGCAGTTAAGGCTTGACAGCATAATTACATCTTGCTGTGGATGGGCATAAGCATTCTTTGTCTTTTTTAAGATTTTGCCCGGTAACCTACCTGACCTGAGCCGACTACCCTTCACAATGGGGGAGGCGAGCGTAAAGTAGAATTAGCTATGCATGTCCTGCTGTCAGCCTGAGATCTCCATCATTGACTTCTGTCAGCCTCCTTGGCAGGAAAACGACCTATTCTGCCTGTGCTTTGCTTTATGAAATCAATGCGTGCTCATTAAAATAAGGAACAAGAAACAAAACAAAATCCTCCATCGTATATTAATTTACATTAAATTGCCCCAGAACCAAATCCCACATGTTTATTAAGATGTGTGTCCCTGTTGCTGTGACCACCTAGCATTGCCTTGAACTGGAAAGAACAGACAAGGAGTGATTGAGTGTGGATTTTTCCTTTTTATGTATTATACTTGAGTTTAGTCTGGTTCTGGCTCCTAAATAGAATAATCAATGCCATTATCTCTTCCTCCCTTATCTAAATCACATCAGGAGATCAATAGCTACAACAAAGACGGCCAGTGCTTTCTTTCCACTGGGACTCATTACTTTGCTGCCCAAGATGGGGGTATAGATATTCTCAGGAAGGTTATCTGGTGTTCCCTGGTAGTTAACAACAACTGTCAGTTATTAATGGTGCTCTGCAGCCTCACCTTTACAGCGCTGTGACTGATAACAGGACATGTTTATAACAAAATGAATCTCTGCCGCCTTTTTTCCTCACCCTCCCAATTCTTGTTTGTTCTTTAGTTTCCTTTCTCCCCTCCTGTCTGCTATTGCAATCTGAGGCAGCATGTCTGAGAATATCAAATGTTGGGGGCCTTCTCATTGAGATTCCTCACAAAATGCAGGTTTGCTTTTGTACAGGCTAACATCTGCTGCAGTATTACAAAGACTAATTAAAATAAATTTAGATCCTAAATTAGTCTTTTCTATAACATTTATTACACAAGACACTGGGTGATAAAGTACATAATATGGTTAAGCTGAAGCAAAAGTCCTATTTGGTTGGGTTTGCTGGCGAGTCAGGAGCAATCTTTCCAAAGAAGTTTGCATTTGCAATATAGTATTTTTCAATAGCCTAATAACGAAGTCTGCCACAATGTTCTCATGTTTATTTATACATATCAACTAAATGTAAAAAATGATGCTTAAAAAAAGAAGAAAAATACACTTCTCCTGTCAGTTTGGGCTACACTCAGTTTTTCTTGTCAAAAACAGACAGCCAGTTTGCAAATTCTAGGTGAGTAGTATGACAGACAATTCACACATCAAGTCATCAAATCCTCAAAGGGGTAGTTTAGCCACTAATTTAATGGCTTCACTTTCTGAAGTGGTAGAGCCTCAGTTTAAGCGTAGATCCCATCCTACTTTGTAATCCTGCCTTGGGGGGCTGGGCATGGAGCTTGGGTAGCCCCAAATTTCTGTGGAGTGATGAGCAAAGATAAACAAGGCAGCTCTACCTGAAGTACATTTTGTATGTATGAAAAGTGTTCACAGCAGTTAGAAATACATGGTTGGCCAGGATTGTATTTATTCCTTATAACATGCTTCAGAGAATCAGTACAGGGTGCCCAAAGCATGACATCATCACTTTTCTAGCCTGCAAGGCTGTAAATGGATGGAAGTGGGGGGACAGCAGTTGTGAAGCTGTGCTCTCTAGACACACTAAGCTAAGGAACCAAAACACAACGCAGTTGTGCTCCATCTTTTTTCTAAGACAACATCCAGGATTTACTTATCGATCTTATGGGCCAAATGTTATGCCAAGTGAAAGTAACAGGAGTTTAGTGGTTGGATTCGGGTAGGGACAAGAGTCACTTTTCTCTGCAGAAAAACTAACGTTTTTCTGATGTATGGAGGAGAAAAGAATGTGTGATGTTTCAGGCCTTCGACTACCAGTGAACACCACCATGATGTGAAATATGTAGCTGTAAAAAGGCTTATCTTAATAAGGAACTGAATTACTCATATCTCCAGTCATTTGTTCTGCTTAAGATAGGTTATTATGGTAGGGGGTTTTGTGGCTCTATGTTAATAATTTCTTTTGGACTTCTTGTTGGCTATTTTATCTGCAATCACTCCTCATTTTCCCTAAAATAGACTAAGAAAGAAAAGAAAACACTTGTACTTTTGTTTTGCTTGTCTCTTAATGTACCTAAGAAAATTTTGGGAAATGTGGAGTGTGGGACTATTGCTTTCCTTTTGCCTGCGCATTTCAAGTGCAAGACCTCCTGGCCTGGACAATTCCTGCTTTTATTTTTTTATGCCTTTTAGGTGCTTCTTTTGGTCATCTTTTTCTTTAAAGATTTTGGGGCCCTTTTGAACTAGTAACTTGGCATCTGTCCTGCTACTCACAGGCTTTGTGCACCTTCCAGTGGATGGGAAACAAGCTAGTTGGAAAGAACCTGCATTTCTTTCTGTATGATTGAAAGAGCATCCTTATGTATGTTGTTTGCTTTGATAGTTTTTATTCAGGACTAAAATATACCTTAAAGATATATTTACCCATAGCTTTCCCTTGGCCACTCCATTTTTCTTACATGAAACAGCAAAGTAGTGCAGGAGTTAATAAAAGACAGGTCCATAAAAAGGGCATAATATGTTACAGACAACTCAGCACCAATATTTATGTTTTCTTTTACTTGGTCAGTCCCCAGATTATAATATAGAGATTGAGTATTTCCAAGGACACCACAGGGAAATGCAGGGAAATCAAAATGGGCTATGGTAAGGCATAATCAAAACAAACAAAAAGTCTCAAAAAATATCCTTGAAAGCAACCAAGCTTCAGAGTAAGATAATCACATCAAAACAGTTAAGAGGAACGCAATGAATGAGAAAGGTAAGCAGCAGAAGTGATTGAGGCTGTCTTAAATTAGAAAAACACAAAGGAAATTGAGTTGTCTTTCTGGATTTCTTGAGAAATGTGTGTAAAGTTCCTTTTTCTCTGATAGTTTCTTTGTGTGGCATAAATAAAATGGCTTGTATGTAGTTTGCTGCCTAAAATCAGTCTAGGAGAAAACATGAACTGGTAGTTAAATTCTGGAATGGCTGATACCAACTTCTTTCATCTTTGTTACCTGGATGACATTGTGTCTTCATCTCACATGATGATGAAAGAATGAGCCTTTGTTAGAGTACGCTGTACTTTTCTTCATCTGGCAATGTTTTTGAGCTTTTCTCTGCTGGCTTGGGGGCTTGCTTTATGCTAGTAACCATGCACCACTGTCTCTGCATTACTATGGCCGTCATCACTGTTCAAGACCAAGAAGAGATTAAAACATTTTAGTTACATTTTTATGTTACTTAAAAACATATTAGTTATGTTTTTAAATCAAAGTGTGATCATTAACTAACATGAACACATACCCTCGCTGTGTAGAGCTGGTAAACTACATTGATGCACACCTTCACCTTTTGCCATGCTGAAAAGTGAGTGGTGCTGGAATTCAGGTTCAGTCTCACAGGAACTCCTAAAATAGTGAAAGTTTAGTCATACAGTTCACAACCTAGTGTTTGGCTACTGTTCAGCAAAAAGACAAGAAGGGAGGAGCAAGGCAGCAAGATAGGCACACCATGCGGGAACGCTGATGCTGATGAGATGTTTCGCTAAGATGATTAATGCCCATTTACAAAATTGGGCTATTTAGAAAATTGAGCATGTAACTTAAAGACCGCCTGGGTTAAAAGAAGCTGTCCCTGCCCGCTGACACTGCTTTTATCGCGCACTGTTCCCTCTGTACCATTGTGCCATAATTATGGCTGAGCCTTGTGCAATGGCCTGTCTCAGGTGGCATTTGTCCAGGCCCTGCTCACTGCAATTGCTCCTGTTTCTCCCGGTGTGTTGTGCCAGGCTGCAGGAGCAAGGGGACAAGGGAGCACTTAATGGAAGGCGAGAGGTTTCCATTTGCGGCTGTTATTCCACTCTGATTCTGGGGTAAGAGCTGTTATAAGGGTGTTTCAGAGCACAACAGGTAAAAACTGCCATAACTAGGAGTAATGGGATAAGATTGAGCAAAAGCAAATGGAGGTAATTTCCTGACAGTGAGATCTATTAGACTGTGGAACAGATAAGTCTCCCAAGGGAAGTGGTAGAAGTCCAAGCACTTAACTCATTTAAAACTACAGTGGACAAAGAGCTCCAGAGTGTATAATAGGGAATAATCTACCAGTGGCCACAGAATGAAAGACTGACATAATATGTCCCTTCTATCTCTAATTTCTGGAATACAGAGAGATTGAAGCTTTCCAGCTTGTAGTTTCCTGCTAAACATTTTTTTAGAAAGTCCTGTTTCTAGAGGAAGAGTAGTAGCTGCAGATGTCTCTTAAAGGAACTACTGCTTGTTTTATAATGCTGTTCCCAACCCTTTCTGTAGGTATCTCCTCTGAGTGTGACAAGTTTCAGTCATTTGCAGTTGAGTGAAGTCCAGCTCTGGGGAGAGGTTCCCTTTCAGAAATACCATTTTCCATTCACCCTCGTTGTTCATCACACCCCATATCCAAATATGTATAGTGTTATTAATATTAGTTTTAGGCTTTTTAGGATGCTTTGTACTTTGTTTAACTATTTAAGTAACCCAAAACATACAAATAAGGTTTCGTCTCAGTGGTAGTCATCTCCTTCACCTTACAGCCATATGTTGGCATGGTGGAGTGGGCCTTGCAGGAAGAGAAGTCCACGGTCCTACAGTTTAACTCAGGAAAGGCACCTTGTATATGAGGGAGAGTAAGAATGTGAAGCACAAAGAAAGTATCTATGAGAGGCATGGCAAAGTCTAGAATTACTAGAAGAGATGGGGAATGATGTGGTACCAGAGGAGGACAGTAAAGGTAGGAGCAGCAGAGTTCTTAGGCGTGTTTGAGCATGAATGTGATGCAGAGGGATAATGGTGTGAGCGACACCGTGCCATAGAGAAGTAGACTTGAGATGCCAAGGTTTTGATAACTTGAAGGCAAAATTAAAGGTGTTGAACAGGAGTCACTGGGGAGGGCAGAGAAACATGTTAAATACTTCTGGATTTGGAAATTCTACTGCCTCCAGGAGACAATATTGATCTTACAATGCATTGAGTAAAAGCTGCATCTAACCTGTCACTTTGTCCTTCTTTCACTGTTGCATGCATAATGTAACCTTAGATTAAACCATGGATCACAGAATTCATGAGCAGGTTGTGCAATGTATCTGCAGCTCACTCCTCTCAAGCTATACCCCTTAGTGAGTATTGGCAGAACAATACTACTAGCATAAGAATTGGATTGATTTAATTTTGCAATGTTGTTTGTGCTAGAAAAGTGGAGAATAGTTATTGAAATGGATTATGTTCAAGAAGCCCTAAGGGTGGGCTAATATACTAAGAAATCTTTAGCACCCTGTAATGATTTGCTGTCTTCAAGAGGTTGGGGTTTTTTCTGTGACTTTTTGTTCTTTGAATGTTGCAAGATGAATTTTTAACAAATCTGATCTGAAAAATGTATTGTTTGCTCCATATTTTTTTCCTTTCCCTGTTTTCTTTGCAACGTTGATATGTATCGTGTTTGCCATTTATGTCTAAGCCTATGTGCTTTGCTATCTCAAGATTCTTTAGTTAAAAGCCTTAGCCAAGAACTGAAACACACTCATTAACCCACTCTGATCTATATCAAATTAAGTCTTTTTTTATGTTGGGCTGTGTAAATGCATGGATTTTTGCTTTGTGCCTGGATAGTGATGTGACTTTTTTTTTAACTAGCTACAATGGCTAATTCCAAAATTTTGACGTCTCACTAAGATGTTCGTTTGATCAGCACCTCCATATTTCCAATTAATTGATGTGGGTGGTCAAGATATTAAAGATAATGTGCTGTGATCCAACTTGACGTGTCAAAAGAAGTGAAAAAATTGTTTATTGATCTTTTTTGAATTCAAAACCTCTGTTTTGCTTGATGTGTCACATCCAGTTAATAACAGCAGTTTAAGACAATTTTATGTGTTTTCTGTTGCCTACACTAAGCAGACAGATCTGTTTCTTGCTATTCTGTTTTGTTGTTGTTGGGTTTTTTTTTTTCAGAGAAAATCCATAAACTTTCTTTCTCAGAATTGATTTGCATAGGATAATAATAAAGCTTAAGTATCAACATTGTACCAGAATAGCTGTTACTTTGTGTTTTATATTTATAATGCTGTTCTATATTTAAAATAATAAATGAGCAAAATTCAAGTGACTATACCAGTGTTTATCCTCTAAATGAACACCTTTATTGTATCATTTAGGTGAAAGATAGGTATATTAAAGAGCATGTGTTATGGTAGGATACAGAGTGTGTATGCATATTATATACACTCCAGTAGAAAGCTATGCTGAAACATGTAAATGGATGAAAACAGCTTATATAACTAGTCTATCAATATATATTTTTCCATATTATTTGTTGTGAAGCTTTTCCCAAGTGGGAAAATTAAGAGCGTGTGAGTGGAACACTGTTTCTACTGGAAATAATGGCATCTGATCTACAGAGATGGCTAGTAGATTCAAATTCTTGTCAGCTCCTGCCTTCTAGGCAGCAATCTTTCAATGCAGGATTTACTATAAAGATCAGAAAAACAGCTGGCAACTAGCAACTTGTTATATAAAAGACCTTTAAATGTCTTGTACTATCTAGCTGTGATGTAGACTGATTTATTTAAAACTGTAGCTATTGAATATACAAACTTATTCAAGACCCAGACCTCAATTTAGCTGGTTAAATCCAGTTATGGCTTTAATTGTTTTAAAGTTTCTGTGGGGATGTGAGCCTGTGAAGAGCTAGAAGGGGGGTGGGGGGCAGGGGAAGACTGAGTTCTAGAATTTCAGTTTCCTAACTGTGTCAAGAATGTTTCACTGGATGCATTTGCACTGTCATTAGTGAGCAGAAAGCCACACGGCAAGTATTAAAGAAGGGTAACATACAGAAAACTGCAGAAAAATATAGTTGAAAGGTAAAAAAAAAAATGGGGGCTGAAGGATATGTTGGACATTTGAAGCAGGGGAATAACTGAGATAATGATTTTCCCTGTCACTCAATTAGTGCACCAATGCAAGTGTACAGTCCATACAGACCCACGTACACTCTACATTGCTGGTGGAACTGATGCATCTGCACCACAGTCACTACTGTGGGAATTAGATTGGGATGGTTTTGAAGGTGAATTTTCAAGGTACCTTCTTTACAAAGCAGAAAGCTATGAGAAAATGTAGTTGCCATCAGCAGGGGTTTCTATTTCTTTTGTAAGGTGCAAAGTTGTTCTTCAGTCACCTGTACTTACCCCCTCTTTTTTTTTTTTTTCTCCCCTCCTCCACAATTCCTGGATCTCTCTCCGTATTACCAAGTATCTAATTCAGCTTTCATATCTGTTTTAGCTATCTATATCTCTGTTATAGCTACTATAGCTATATTTCAACAAGCTATCCTGCTAAAATATCCTGCCTGAAAACTCAGACCGACAGCTTGGAGAGTGAGTTTGGATGGATAGATAGATAAACGGTTATCCAGAATAGCTCTTAGAGCTGTCTATTTTAGCAAACTATTTAAGCTGTCAGCCTCTGTGTATTTATAGCCTACTTATCACACTAGCATCTGAACACCTATCAATTTAGCATTAGAAATCCAGTCCAAGTCTCAATCCAATTGTGGAGACTCACTGGCTGTTCTCTCCTTGCCTTAGATGAGTAGAATAAAAGATGTGATATCCAGCCATGCTTGCCTTTTTGCTTCCTAGTCTGTTATCTGAAAGCTTGATCTAGGGTTTTCTGAAGCCAACAGAGTCAGAAGAGGCTTTTTTTTTTGATGATTCCTTATAAAAGGTAGTTTTCTTAGAGCTGTTTCTCTGTTTCAGAGAAGTTTGCCTTTTTCTGAAAAGGAATTTCCATTTAGAAGTCTTGCAAATTTTCAAACTAAAATTTTACTTTCCATTTTGGCCAAACTTTCCCCCCTTTTTTAGTGTTTTACCCTTTTCCATGTCTTTTATCCATGAAGTTGTTTTTGTCCTTCACATTACTAGTTGGGCAATGATTTCCTTCCCCCCCCAGTTAAAACAATGGATAACACTTTGTTGATATATCACCAAGTGGTAGGGATATTCACTTGGCAGTCAGAAATGCTAAGCTTTGAAAGTGAAGTAGTTCTCCAGTATGCTGAGTTGAGTTATCCAGAGAGAAGGAAAAGCAAATGTTAAACAAAAGTGAAAGTTCCACATCTAATAGCTTGGCACCTTTTTTTTTTTTTTTTAAAGAAAAAGAAACTAATAATTTGCAGTGATATGTTCCCAAGCATGAGAAGGACATCATAAGCATGTGGTGGACTGCTCTTGAGGTTTATGCTGATCACAAAACTGCGTCCCATTTGTATCAAAGTGGGCATCTGCATCTTGTCTTTAGAAGTGGCCAGCATTATTATTATAAAAAAGGTTTTCATTACTCCCTAGGTTAAAAGGCAGAACAGAGTCAGGATATGACAAAATGCGGTATGATAGCACAACCTGTGATACTGATTGTTAATGCAGTCATACATCATTAGAAGAGCTCAGTCCATTTGTACTCATGGCAAGTTCATCACAAAGGCACTTCTGCGGCACTGGAAGGTTCTCATGGTACTCCAGCTGCCCTGAGGAAGCACCAATAAAAGAAACCAGGTTGGCATGATCACGAGTTATCCATGTGGATACAGATATAAGTTCACATCTCCATTACTGCTCAAGTCAGACAATTTTCTGGTCATGCCTCTTAAGAATGAGCAAAGAAGAAGACCAGGTGTGTGCAGCCAGAGGCATGCTTGCTTTTGTTCAAGAAAGAGTGATTGTTTTTCTTCAGGGGAGAAAAAGCTTTCTCATAGGGTGGTCTCAAGGAGCAGAGGTTTTCGGTTTTTTTGTCCTTGCTCAGCCCTAGCTCCAGGGCCTTTGAGACTGCAGTCGGTCTGAAATATATGAAAACCCATCCCTTGGCCAAAGGGAAGTGGAATTTGTGGCTGAGTTCAGAGTTTGCAGTTTCTTGGCCTTTGTTGCCAAATCACACATGCCCCAATTTTTCTGTGTCAACGTTTATGTCCTGTTTCCACTAGGGAGGTCAAAAAGGAAAAAGTTTGGATTATACTGTTTCTCTTTCACTGAGTATGAGGTTCTGGTGCAGATAGGTGATTAATTCATCGTGGAACAATATTAATGTATTTGGTTCTTCAGTTAAATGAGAGAGGTCATAGGGCAATGTACTCGATGTTTTTGTAGACTTAGCAGGCTGCTTTCTGATGCAGCAAGGAACACGCATATTTTTCTCTTTTTTTTTGTTAATTTGATTATTTTTTTCATATTAAATTAAAATGAGATGTGTTTGAAATACTAAAGCACATGGGTTTTCAGGAAAACAAAAAAAAAAAACCAAAATACTTAACTGGTTGGAGAAATGCAGGTTATAATTGGGAAGACACAGCAGAATTGTCTGGATATCTGTTCTCCTGAAAGAGCTGAGGGAGAGAGCAACCAGAAAAGGAGGCTGCGGCAGGATTGATTTTTGTATTGGGTCTGGTTGGGATGGCGTTAATTTTCTTCAGAGCAGCCTGTAAAGTGCTGTGCTTTAGATTTGTGGCCAAAACAGTGTGGCTACCACACCAAGATTTTCGCTATCGCTGGACATGGTTTGCACCGTTTTAAGGCCTTCTCTGTTTCTCACTCTGCTGCCCCAGCCAGTAGGCTGTGGGTGGGCAAGGGGCTGGGAGGGGAGACAGCCGGGACTGACCTGAACTGAGCAAAGAGATACTGCAGCCCATATAACATCAGGTATCAGTCTGCTGCTGGGAGGTAATGAGTGACTGATTTGTATCACTTGGTTATTTATTTCTTTTTCTTTATGTGCTAGACTGTCTTTATCTTGACCGGCAAGAGTGAGAGCAAGTTTTTCTTGCTTTAGCCCTTCTGAATCTCTCTCCCATCCCACTGTGGGAGAGTGAGCGAGTCAGCAGACTGGATGGGCACTTAGCTGCCAGACAGCATCAGCCCATTACTGTCTGTGATGACCCAACTTGGGAAAAAACAAAAAAAGCCAAGTCTTTCCTGTTGGAGATAAGAGCTTGGTATCAGCTCCCCCCTGCTATGCACCTATATTTACTACTAGCATACTTTTTGTATTCATGTTGTTTGTAATAAAAACATAACAGGGAGAAAAGGACATGCATATAAATCTCTAGAGGTGTTAGTGACAAGTTGCTCTCAAAGGAAACAGCTGACCAATGTATAGGAAAGATGAAAGGGTGTGATCATGATCAGACAACAAGGTTAGCAGTATCAGCCAGGTCTCCCAGAATAGATGGAAGAGTTGCAATTTCATGTCTTCAGCTACAACCTGGTCTTGTTTGCTGGTTTCAAATATAAAATAGCAATAAAGCATCCATCTACTTGACATCCTTTTATGTTCTCTTTCAATCATGTGCTGCAAAATGTTTCTTTTCAGGTTTACTCTGGTTTGGCAGCCTTGTTATTGCCTATCACTTTAAGGAGTTGAAAGGCTGAGGATTGATTTCATTTTCTTTTAGCTTGCAAGCTTTTTTATGTGGAATCTGTTTCTCACTTGGTTTGCATTTCATCTAGGATAATGCTGGCTATCAGTGCTTCAATAATAATTGAACTGAAGCAAGCTGTTCAGCCTAAGGTCTCAAGCTGGGAATGCTATGTATGTCATGTGAGTATTTCAAAAGAATGTAACATTCCAAAATTAAGTTGCAAGTACACACAAAGGTAGGGGAAATCTGTGCAGCTCTGGCTATGCAGCTACACTGCTGTCTTCAGTAGCTCTTCACTGTATCTGAGCTAGTCCTTCATGTTCTTTAAAAATTTTCATCAATGGTACATAGTAAAGCATTACAGCACTGAGAATTGGAAAATGGCATATTGGTCATTTTGAAACATGGATGAGCCTCGTGGAATTGTTACCCCCACACCTTCATATGCTTAGCTTCTGTTGAACGGGCCTTTAATAGCTACCCTACTTGAAATTGCACTTTTATTTAGATACCATTAGTGCTGCTAAAACATAGAAGCTGGTTGTAGCTTTTGTAAATTGTGACGCTGCACCTTAAGTTTACAGTAACACTATACCATTATTGCTCCACCATCTGTAATCTCTGCTGATAAAAATTTGAAATTGTGGCTCAGCTGGCAGGAAAAGCAAGCTTATTTTACAGTATTGGTCTGTAAATGGATTGGTGAATATGCAATTTGTAGATCACTTCTATTGAATGCCACTGACATTCTACTTGAAATTGGCAGATGTTGGCAGTTGGAGATAAGTGGTTTGGGGTTGCAGTTTGATGCAACCCCAAGTGAGGACTGAATGATGGTCCTTCTGTCTGTAACAGGCTTGGGCTGTGACATGGGGGCAGGGTTTTAGCTTGGGGTAGAGGAACAGAAAATTGTTCACTTCGTGAACAGACATCTACAAAACTACAGAATTTTTTATCTCTTTTTCATTAGATTGCTGTTTGAATCATTCTAATCCTTTTTATAGTCTCCTGTATAAACCATTTTTTCTTCAAGTTGATGGAAAAATTACACTGATGGTCCAAATACTAATTACATTTTGCAAGTCACAATCTGATTACTTGAAAACATGGGTTAATTAAAACTTCACAGAATGTTTTTGAAAAGCTTTAACCTTCTCCTACCCTACACTAATCCAGACATGGCAGTGAGACTTCACCAACATATAAGAACTTTTATGTTTTACTAGCTATTCATGTGCAGGTACTGTGCTGCTAGTTAGACAATGTGATTTCTCTGCGCTCTGGAGATGAGAGACAAGGAAGGATGTATTAAATATTAAGGAAAGGTCTTTCTGTAAGAATTAATCCATTTGCATAAAAGATGCTATAAGATGCAAAAGTGTGAGTTAATCACAGAGGTTAAACTATGAAAGAAAAAGTTACGCTTAGAGAGAGACATTCCTGTTGTAGCTATCTGTGAATTTATGGTACTGCTGATGGATATCTTTTAAACTTCAGAATTAATGAGCACCCTGAGGACAATGAATAATATTTGGTTAAAAAGGAATAGAAGAGTGAAGGGACAGTATTGAATATAGGGGGTTTTGCTCTGCAGGGGTAGGGCAAGCTAAGATCCTTTTGCTGATAAATATATAATAATGTAGTTGGAAAAAAATGCTTCAGCCAAATAAGAAATTGCACAAACCAGTTACAGTATAGCTCCTGCAGCTCAGAAGAGACAGCTAAATAGCATAACTCAAAACAAAAAAAACCAGCTTTTTCTTTACCTTTGAAACTTCAAGGGGAAATGCCAAGCTTTCAATTGTCAGATCATATCCAAACTGTTACAGATTTCTTTTTTTAGAAGAGAAGAAAGGAATTGGGCTGTCTTGGGACTGTATTTTACCATGTACATAAAATTAGGAGAGGAATGTGTACGTTTGAAACATCCCTTCCTGTGTAGGTGTCTGCAGAATCCTATAGCATGTACATTTGCAGTCTTCTGAACTGTTGAGATGTTGCAATTCAGTGTGAAGGACTTGCTTAGTATTTTCTTTCTTAGATTTAAAGCACTTCTCCTTAGTTCTGAGCACCCTAAATCAGAGGTGAAGTTTGCTACTTTCAGCACTGCTCAGGCTGATCCACATGGTCTTGATGGGTTGATTGAGAGTCAGACAAGCCACTGACCAGCACCTCTGGGTTTTGAGAGTCCTGCTACAAAGTGAGGTAAGTCACACATACAGCAAACCTCAAGAGGTATTCAACCTTTTCAAAGGCTGCAAGCAGTTGCACAGGCATCTCCTGGTGGTGGATGGTCAGTGTGGATTCAGTTTCTCTCTTGTGGGTACACACTTTATTACCACTCTTGTGCAGATCTTTGGGTTGCACCTGGTCTCTCACCTGGCTGTGCCAAGCCAATGGCCATAAATTTGTCAGCAGCCCAGCAGTAAGTGGTTTTTTATGTTGTGAATCTGGCACCAGCATTATGGAGGGAAGGGAGCAGCGTATTTTAGAGTTGTCTTAGCCTCATAATACTGTAGGTTTTGTCCTCACCAGAGGCCTTCATCTTTGCTGTGTTTGTAAAATATTTGGGCAATTGTCTGCAACTTCCAAGTTACATGGCATTAAATTTTGAAATGTACTGCAGTTTTTGCTTGCCTCTAGAAAAACTTTTCCTTTAACCTTTAAAAATCAGTTCAGCCATTTCTTGAAAAGCTCTGTATGGCTGACAAACTCCTTTTAATCCCAGTTATCCCTCCATTCCTCTGTCTTGTCAGCCCTTGTCATAAAGAGTCCTCTTTCATATGAGTATTTTGTCATTATCGGGGCAGAGTGAGTGCCTTGCTGTTTAATATAAAGCCCTGAGACTTCCCTGAGTGATGAGCTTAGACAAGTAATTTCACCTGTCGTCGTACCTTTTCAGTCTTGGGCTGATCAAGTTTTTCTTTACAAAAACAAACTAGGTGAGCAAACTGAGGAATGTGTCACTGCAGTAAGTAGGACAGAATCTTCCCTCCCCTTGCAGAGGTTGAGTTCAAATGGTAAATAGGAGGAACATAAGCAGTCCTCCTCTGTTTGGGGGATGTTATCTGGGGAAACATCAGTTCTGCATCTCAATCACAGCAGATACTGGTTGAACATAATCTCCCAAGGCAACAGCGAGGCTAATATGATCTGCAAGCTGCGGACACTTAGCAACTTTAGATTTTGAACTTGGTATGACCGTTGCTGGAGTACTGTGTCTAGTTCTGATGTCCCAGGTACAAGAAGGAAACTGGAAAGTTGGGAAGGTCTAAGGTGAGAGTGCCTTGCAGAGGCTGAGTAAAGGGTCTTAACTGGTTCAGTTGGTCAAAGAAATGGTTGAGAAAGAACTAAATTATCAGTTTATAGTATTTGCGCAGAGAACAGAAGCATGATGTTAGAGGGCTTTGCAATCCAGCTGACAAATATATCTAACTGGAAACTAGGCAAAAATGAGAGAAATATATAGCCTGCTTTAAATAGTGATAAGCACTGGCAAAATGTACCACAAATCCATCCAAAAGGATGGATTCTCTAAACCACATCAGTGGTTGAACATCACTCAGTATTTTCTAATTCAAACAGGCATGAGTTCCATGAATATCAGAGGTTCCTTCTAACCTCACAAGAAAGTCTTTTAAAAATCATCTGTAATACACCCTCCACCTTACCTTTCTCTTTAATTCTGTTACATACATTCTTTATACTATGCAATAATGCCTTTTGCTGTCCAGACTCTCCAGCAGTTTCTTTTTCTGCTAGGTACAGAGTCTGTACTGTGCATTGGGGACAGTGATGTGAAGATCCTGACTGGGTTTGGTCTGAGTGCAAAAATAGCAATATACAATGGGAGAACAATTATTTGATTTTCCTGAGCTTTCAACCTGCTGTCTTAGAGGACAAAGCAGAACAGAGGAACGTGAGAGCATTTCTAATCTCTGGCTTGTCACAGCTTCTACTTGATAAACAGGTCTATGCTACTGGTAGGTTTAAAGTGTTAGCATTAGACTGCCCTAGTAGTAATGTAAAGGTAGGTATAGCCTTATGTTAAGCTTACTACCTTAATTAAGTGTGGGGATTTTTAGTAATCATTCCTGAATCCCATTCCTTTACTCTACATTTCACTTATACTCCTTGTGTGGATCTCTTGAAAATGAGCCTTAGTTCTGCAGTCTCCTGAGTCTTCACCAGGACTGAGGATGGCAGCAATGCTGTGTGATTTTTTTTTTCTTTTTTTTTAAATAAAGGTGTTCAGTGCCTGCAGTACTTCATGCTCAGAATTGAGAAAATGGCAGTGTGCTCCCAGCAAGCATCAGAATATTTAATCCCCAGGGCTAGGAGATGCAGTATTTATATCTGTACTTATTTCTCAGGTGGTTTTAATGTCTTGGGTTCCTTTTACAAAATAGGGATGCTTGCATTGGATATTTTTTTTTTTTTTTATGAGGAGGAGAATACAGCCAAAACAATAATAACTTTCATTTTCATTAGCTACATCTCTGCCTGTCCTGACATTTTCTGATTAATACTTCCTAGAATTTCAGCAGCAGCAACAACAGCAAAAAATACTGGCTGTCCTTGAGGTATCTTAGAAGGTAGAGAAACAGGGAAGGAGAAAAAAGAATATTCCAAGAGTATATTGACTGTGGCAGAATTTGGATCTGCTTCTGAGTGATTAATATAACCAAAAATACACTTGAGAAAAAATTAGTAGGAAATTATTTATATTCTCCCTTCAGCATATACTATTTGTATATCCTATCTCCCAGGTTTTAGAAATACTTTTATACGTAGCTAGTTTGCGTGTTCTTCCCACGGAACATGAAACTTCTGAGAATGAGACTCACTGCATTTTTAAAGCTTCCTCTGCTCTGTGTGTAAATGGTATAGACCAGCTACAACTGGTGCCGTTTGTTTTAAACACCCTGTTGTATAGAACCATTTTATGGAGAGCTGGCTGACAAGTGTCTTCAACTGATGGCAGCAGCCGGGAGGGCAGCTACAACTACAAGTTTCTCAGCAGTGCTGAGTGGCTATTTGGTCTGAGTCCTCAAGATAAGTATCAGCAATTCTTGCAAAAAATTTAGTGGATGGACAAGCCTTCACCATTTTAAAAAAAGTATTTCCAAATTTGATCCGCACATTTATCTATCTGTATCAGTGTTTCTGTCTCCAGCAGTGGAGAGTAATAGATCTCAGAGAAAAGTGCTAAAACTCCCACAGTGGACAATTATGGAATAAGCTGCTCTAAGGGAAAGTTCCTTCCTAACCCCAGGATGCCTTGAAGTATTTCTGTTCTGTTTAATGTAATTGTAGATCCTCATATTAGTCCTGTAAATGCCAAATCCCTTTTTTAATCCTTCTGAAATATTAGTTCTTTTAAAAGTCAGTTCTGCACAGTGGCTGTTCAAAAGAAGCAGAAATTAATCTTAAAAAAAAAAAAAAAAAGAGAGAGAGATTCCTTCTGTATTAAAAGCAGGACAAGATCTAACTGATAATTTATAAACATACTTCTTTTCATGACTAGCCTGATACATTCTAGTTGAAAGAAAGATTATTCACCCTGGTTGTGGACAACTGAGTAAATGATGTTGCTGCTAGAATATGCTTGAGAGTTGTTTTTAATATTGTTATTTTTTATTTACCTGTTGCAGTTATTCCTGTAATTCTTCGTAAAACACTCATTCCATAATCCTTTGAAACATACCTCAGATGGTCTTCAGAGCATCCTACACTTTTTTTTTTATTCAGGTTCATGATCTAAGTTTTAAACATCTAATTCACTACTAATCTTTGTAAGAAATAGGATCATAAATTCAGGCATTAAAGATAAATATTAGGTAAATTATAAGGCTAATGTGTTCCCAACTAAGTCATTTTCTGATAAGCATTGACATTTCTGGAAGACATTTAATTATTGATGTACAATATATCAGGAATGATTAATCAAAAGGGTATCGTAAGTTCAAATGGATATAAATTATATGTTTTATAATGCTGACATTATTTAATTTACTAGGATTTTAGTTTAGCAGTCATCTTGGATTATGTAGGGGCACACTGTGGGAATATTAATTTTTGTCTGACTTCACAGAGACTCTGAACCGGCAGGAACTGGGCACAGTTTCTAAGGCTAAATCCTATGTAGAATTTCAATATGAATGCATGCCTGACAGACGGTTTAACTTGTGTAATGGTGTCAAACACAAGCAAGCTTTTGAACTAAAATTACATTGGCTTCACTTTTCTGGGACTGGGGTGGGGTGTTTAACCTTTTAATGATCTTACCAGCAAAACCTATGTTGTACCATAAAGTGGTGAAAAGTACCGTCATCCATTTCTATCTAAGATTTAATATTCTGAGGTTACGCTGAATAGTTTAGATGCTGTAGATTTGATTTTTCTTTCTAACACAAATTCTACTTTGATAGGGTAGTGCTGATACTGCACTCTCATGAATATGTAACAGCATAAGGAAAGAACTGGACAGTGTGTGTTCTATATTAAGAAATCTATTTTCTCTTCATTCTAAAACACAAATATGTTCGTAACAGAACCATCCATACTGTAAGTATGTTTAAATCAGCTGTTATACACTGATCTTATGCAAAAATGCAGTTCTTTTATATGCGGCTTCTGAACATGTCTATTGTGCAGGCTATGTGCTATCTGACAGATTCATTGCTGGTAGAATTGGGTCTGTAGTGATGATTTCTCAGCCCTCGTGAATGTTGTATAAAGTTTGTGGCCTTTCAACTCCAAAATGAGTTTGCTTTTCAAAGTCAAACACATCTCCAAGATGCCTTTTTCAGCTGAATAATCAGCTTACTGAAAATTCTCTATGGTAATACAGTACCAAAGTAATTGTGAATCTAAAGCGTGGTTTGTTTTATTTAAAATCAAAACAACACAAGACAAATGGAAACATTTTAGTGGCCTTCAGGAAAAATGATGTTTTCAGTGAAAATCTGGATGCAGTTATAACAAGCGAATCTGTATTGGCAAATATCGGCAGATAAGAATGTTTTGGCAGTTTGGTATTTTCTCTTAATATGACTTGCTCAATCATTCAAAGCAGATAGAAAGTCCATTATTAGGGCCTTTGGTTATCAGGTCCCTTAAGTGTATTGGGGTAATATTGCTCTTCCCACAGCTTCCATGGCAACTGAGGAATATTTAGAGGTTCAGTTCAGCGGCACACATCAGTGCTGATAGCAAAAATACAATAGCTGCCTGACAGTAACCTCTCTGTTCTGTTACCCCAGAGAGCAAGCTAGTGGAAGAAGAAAAGAAATACCCTATCTCCGCTACAGGTGAGAACAGTCCTGGGTTTGCCTACGTCTGGTGCGTGGAAGTATAGGTGACTTCTTGGGCCTTTTGCTTTCCCAGCATACCATCCAGCCATTACTGGACGCCATACAGACACATATCAGTGTATTACTTTTTTGGCTTTTTTTCTTGAGAGAGGTGACAATGTCAATAGTACAGCCAATACTGTATTAAAAAAGGAAAAGAAGGGCACCTTCTCAGTATGGCAGACTTCAGAATTTATGATGATGCCATTGCTGAAAATTCATGCAATTTCTTTTTTAGTAGTGCAATATCTGTGATAGCATCTTTTGTTCAGTTTGGAAGAATAAAAGATCAAAGTATCTTAGGTAGAATTTGCTGAAAGGCTCTTGATGGGTTTTGCTTATGTGCTGATCATTTTCAGTAAATTGGTTGTTTATAGTGGAGGGGTGAACACTGCAGTAAGTTAACTGTTCTTTTCCTTTTTCTGATTTATCTCCATCAAAAAGAGGAGTATGTTTCAGGGGTGGAGACCAGTGCAATTTTAAAGAGAAACACTTGCATTTTTAGAAGAAACAGAGTTCTGTATCAAAAGATAAATCATCCAACAGCCGAAGTATTGAATTTGCCTATAAGTTATTTAATCAGCTGTAAGGTCATGACTGTATAAGAAACCTTTCTGTTCTACAGCTATTGATATGTTTAAAAAAAATAAATGTTTGGCTTCTACTACGTTTTCTTTAGGCTCATTGTACCTTTGGAAACATCATGGTACAATAACATCATTTTGAGCTGGCGAGTTCTGTACAAATGCATGTATTTTAGAGATGTGTGAGGGAGATCACCACTGCGACCATCCTCATGCATCTGCAGATGCCTTTACAGAGGTTCCCTGTTGTCTGCTCTGACTCCTCCATGCTCATCAGGTCTGCTCCTAATGTCCAAAGTTGGGTGGTTACCTTCCTGACTAGCCTTTTACTGTAGGCATTACTTGATTTTTCTGTGTGTGTGCTGTTTTCCAAATTGTGTGTTTGAGCTACTGTGGTGCAGGCCAGCATGACTGAGATTTTGTTCAGGATCTTAATTTAATTTGGGATAAACAATGATTTTGTTAATAGCAAAGCAAGAATGTAAGCAAATGTAGTGGAGCTTTAAGTAAATGAAGAATAGAGAAACATAATTTCCTCATGTACATCACGTGGTTCACCTGGCTATGAAAGACAAATGGTGAAGTGGTGCATATTGGGGGCATTTTGTGCTTAGTGTCACCCAAAAAGAAGTTCTGATGCCTAAGGTTAGAGAATTCAATTGTCATGATCAACTTATGGCAAGGAAAGGTTGGAAACACCAAACAATATTCAGTGGAACAAATCTTGAGGGTTGCATATAAGTTTGTATAGCATCATTTTAAAATCGCATATTTTAATACAAGAAATACTAAGATCGGTTTGTAACTTCAGAAGGCACTAAGGAAATTGTCACAAGGTATTTTTTGTATTTTATAGAGTACATATTTTCTTCTTTCCTCTTTATTAATTACAAGAACTTAAAACCTTAAAAAAAAAAATTTACTTCCTTGGCTAATGAAATTATTCTGTGGGGAGTGAACCTTGGAAGCCCAGAGCAAAATCCACAAGCTACGCATTGCATTTGGTCAAAGAGTTAATTTTTTTATTTAAACTTCTCTCTGCAAGGGTCAGACAGCCACAGTATTCTGGAGTGGGTCACATTTATCAATAGGGGGTTTTGCCATTTTCTCATAAAAAGGCTTGAGTGCAGAGTCTACAGCATGCATTTGGAATGGGGAAAAGTACAGAAAAGGAGGAGAGTAAGCATTTCGCATTTGAGAAATATTGGTGTATTCAGGGATGATCTTATTTACCAGTAGAGAATTTCAACTTTCTTTCCTCTTAGACATCACGAATGTAGCTTGATCTATTGCATCAGTTTTATGCTGGCTAGCTGCCTGGTTAGGCATAGAGGACAGTGTGCTTATCTGAAGGCAATCTAGTAAGGACTCATTTTGCTGCTGCTGAGTTAAAATTAATCTGTTTAGGGAGAGAATTCATCTTTCCACTGTTCTTTAAACAGATGAGAAGAGGCCTCTTCTTGCGAGGGTTAGAGGCTTTTCAGTAGTCAGAGTTGTCAGCCAAGTGCTCTGTTGGCTTTCCCTCTGCAGGGGCTTGTGTGCAAAGTGGATATTCAAGGTTGAAATGGGATCTCTGCAATCATTTATGTGAAAGTTGTACAATGATGCCCCTAGATGAAAGAATACATAAAAATTCATAAGATATATGAGGAGCAAATTTCATTAATATTTATCAGCCTTCTCCTTTGTGGAATATACAGATGTTAGCTCATTGTTGCATTTAAATGCAGTATACTCAAGACAGGAAAGAAGTAATGGGCAGTAAATTTCAGCAACCTAATATTTCTGAGTATATCTGTACATGGCCATGCAGCCAGAATGATAGTATCCCTGCTTTAAAACAGCATTTTCAGCTACTCTCTTCATGTGAGTTTCCAAAAATTAATCAACTTTATTAACATCCCAAATTAAGGACTGCATTAAGACAATTTTGTTTTCAAAGGCTGACTTCAGACTGTTACAATTGCCTACCATCACAACCCCAGCAATACTGGAAAATTAAATCACGATGGTGAAACAGTATTTCTGTTAATATAAATCATTTTCAATCTCTTGTGCTCTTTCTGAGAGAGGACAAAAGTTCAACCTGTAGCTCATCATTTAATTCTGCTCCAGAAGTGTAGCTGAAGTGGAGCAGGTTATTTGGAGTTACAAATGTGCTTAAGACTGTCAAATTCTGCTGTGGCTACTGTTGTTCTCATGCTAGGGAATAATTACTTGGAACCGAGGTTCTTGGCACATGTACTTTGTGCCATACCAGAAAATCAGGCTGAGCAGTGCAGTGTAATAAGCAGTATTGTATAACATGTTGTTCCAATTAGCTTATGCCAGGACCTATTAACAGGACTTTCTCCCATTTTTATTTCCCAGCCAAACATAACAGTAATACCACTGGAAAACACAAGAAAACTATTACAATCAATCCATCAGTTCTAACTAAATGGCAATATATAATCAGTTACTGAGGGGTCCTGCACTGTTCTGTGTTGACTGACAAGGCTGCCCTGAAGTAAAGCCAGAGTGTGAGCAGTCTTACCTGTGGCGATTCTGCTTGGGCCTCAGACTCGGTGGTTTCACCTGCACTGGCTCTTACCTGAGTCTTTCTTGAGCAAAACAGCGTCCTGCTTTTCTGGGATGTGGGAAAGATCTGCTTCTGTATAAGAAGTGCCTATCTTGGCTGACAACTTCGTGTGGTGCCACCTACTTCTTGTGATGCCCTGCTGTCTGCATTCAGTTCCCCATTGTAAGCCCTTGTTTTCGTGGCAGACTCCAGGACCCACATGGTATTGGCTTTTGCTTTCTCTCTCTCCTTAGCTGCTGCAAGACCTGGCTGGGTCTGATGTTGTTTTCCAGTGGTGTATGCCTTCTTGCAATTTTTGGTTAAGCAAAATGCAAAAGCTATTGAGATAATTTCTTTTCAGCCCATGTTTTAGATCAGATGTTTGTGCAAATCCAAGATATACTGAAGTGCCAGAAACATCTGTGTGAATTTCTGCTGAGTGGGCTTCCCAGTTTCACACTGCATTACTGAGCGTCAACTGTCAGCTGTAAGATAGCAGCTAGACCCGTGCACATTCTCCAGGCAATTCAACGGGCTTCAGAGATTCACAGCATTAATCTCTGTGTCAAAGGTGGGAGGAAAAATTAAATAAAACAACCAAAATTGATGCAGTTCTCTCTGTTGTGGAAGCTGGCTCTAATGGACTGTCAGAGGCACACTCTGGTGTGGAACTGTGTGTGTCAGACCGGGGCGATGCTCGCCACACAACGGGCTGTTACACAAATGCTACCAGAGGAGCAGTTTCAAATGGCCCTGGGAAAAAAAAAAATCAATGATCTAGAAAAAGAGTTGAAGAAATGATGATAGAACTGTAAGAGTCCTGAAGGAATTGAGGGCTCTGACCCTGAGAGGATTTTAGCTAAATGGCTACTTAGTTGATTGGATTTACTTAGGGATAGAGGGTTGGAGGGGCAGGAGGAAAAAGCTTAAATGAAGCTGGATGGGGAAAAGATTCTCTAATAGATCAGACTGAACAATAGTAAGAGCTTTATTACAGTCTTGTTAAAATTCCCCCAGCTGAACAGTTACTCAGTTATCGTGTTAAGATCCCACTGTAACATGTTCCCAAGGGTGTTTTTCCGTCTCAGAGGTTGTATTCATGCCATAGTAGAAACAAGTCGGTAGTTCTCCATCTTTTGTGCCAAGGGGAGACTGAACTCCTTCCTTGTGACACATCAGCAGAGCTGCACAGAGCTCTGCCCAACATGAGGCAGGTACAGACCATTTAGGCCAGACTTCTGCACCTGCCTTTTCATGCAGGCCAAGAGTGTTTCTGATTTCTTGCTCTTGCCTAAGTACAGCCAATTTGCTTCTTTTGCTGCTATTAAAATGTCATCCCTTGATTTTCCTTCACTGAATGGCATGTGTCTGTCAGTCCTCCCAGCAACTCTTGGATCTTGCTTTTTAAACCTGTTCTAAGAGCTACTGCTTTGCATTCTGAATATATTCCACTGCTCCAAACATGACTCACCTCTCCCACCTTGTCTTCTAAACACTTCACTTTTGCTGTAGCTCAGGCTTATTCTAATCTTACAGTAGGGCACTTCAGCTCAAGTGATGGCTCTCCAGTTCTGATGACCTTTTGCTTTCTCCAGCCAGGAAAATAACAGGTAGAATCCCAAGTGTACGTGATGGATTGCATGTGCACCAAGACATTGTTAAAGAAGCACTTACTGCTGTACTTCATACATTGCATACAGGCAGATTCGTGAAACTGTCGTATTAGGTCTAGGAGGGGATGATTAGATGTTTCTATATAAATGCAAAGATGAAATGTAGTGCAAAGGACAATATCAAATGAAAATGTGTCAGCAGATGGCAAACTGCTGCTACTCGTACTACTGGTTTATTTGTTTCCATAGCAAAAAGCATGTGGGAAAAAATATTCTCAGTCAACTCACTGAGCACACAGCAAGCCTTGGGGTGGGAGGAAGTCTTTATCACTGATTTGCAAGAAAAAATAATTTATATCATGCAATTCCTGCTATCACAGATCTGATCAAACTGTTCTTCATGGAAGCAGCAGCTAGGTCAGACCAAATCCTTAGCTTGGTGTCGCAGGAATGGTGTTAAAGGAATCATCTGTCTGTGACTTTATCCTTCTGAGAACTGATGCCAGTGGCTGAGCTGTCTGTGGATTAGTAGTGACCCCTCAGACCAACAAAATGAGTCTTCCTCTAGAATGACATATGGATTCTTTGGGGCAACTTTTTACCTCTTTAGAACTGTCGTAATGGCTGAACTCGTCATGAGATGACACCACAGGGTTTCTGTTTATCCCCACCTTTTTGTTAAGAAGGAGGGCTAGGTAAGCGTAGATAATTTAGAAACCAAAGAATCATGATCAAAGTTCATTAACATGATGCTTTGCTTTGTAGTTTACTTTTCCTTGGGAGTCTAGCTTGTTCAGAA
The DNA here is from genome assembly GCF_017639655.2 of Falco naumanni. Taxonomy (NCBI): domain Eukaryota; kingdom Metazoa; phylum Chordata; class Aves; order Falconiformes; family Falconidae; genus Falco; species Falco naumanni. The sequence goes on from NC_054059.1 coordinate 44,414,312, forward strand.
GGATGGGTCTCTGCTTTTGCTTCAAGATCAGAGAGTAATTTTTTTTTAAGCAAGTAAAACAGGATCCAAATTATCCATCTCTGATCCATTTCTTACCCTGCTGTCATAAAGTGCCACGCTCAGCACCAGAGAGTGATTCCCAGCAGACTCCACTCAGGGTTCTGTTCTGAGTGACCTCTACTCATGGACACCAGCTGTCAAGGGCAATGCCAGCCTGCTGCTTAGCAGGAACCAGTTTAAATTGCTTTGTAAATATGGAAGTAAAAACCTGCTTCATATAGAATTTTCACTTTAAAAAAAAATTCGTTCTTAATCTTGCTTGGAATGTTTTTTAGTCTTTGAGGTTTTTCGCAGCTGGATTCGTAATGTATTTTCATACAGAGTTTGACTGACAGAGGTACAACCAGAGCACAGCTGCTTATGAGCAGTATTTGCACCTTGCCTCGGTACTTCTGCTTGTTCCTGACCCACTGCATCTTATGTTACTTAAAAGCCTTGATTTTGGAGACATTTATGTATGCTTTTACTTTACTCACATAAGTAGCCCATCCTTCAGAAAGGTGTTGTCGTATGCTTAAAAGAAAGCTTTTCAAGGCTAATCATAGGTTCCTTAAATAAATCCTTTTTCAGTGTAGGAGCATGACATACATTTAGTAAAAGCTGCTGAATGTTCCGCATGTTTGAAAGTAAGGCTTTTATTTTTATTAGTGTAAAAAAGTTTTCTTGTATGAGTAGATAGTTTTCTTCAAAATCTTGGACGCATTTGCTAGATGAGGACATATAATGCTGGAAGCGCTTGGGAGGCAGGGGTGTTTTGGATAGGATAGAATGAAAAATGTGCAAGGACATCCTCGTGTCCCACAGACACTGAGAAGTTAAAATTCTAGGGTCAGAAAGGGACCATATAGCAAAATAGATTACTGTAGATTAGTTAAATAATTGCACATCAAGTAACGTTTGTGAGCTTAAAGGGGTAGCAGAATATGGTGCCTGCAAGTAAATCATCTTTGTGTGTTTGGAAGGTGAAGGATTAAAAGATGAGCCTTTTCCCAATGAAAATACAGTTGGAATTCCTGACTGTGCTGCTGCTCAGCCTACACCTCGATAAAGGGTGGGTCTGCTGTGCTGCTGTTGGTGTGTAAAATCCCTAGAAGATGTTCTGGGTTGAGACAGCTTGCTTTGAATATTCATTCACTGAATTCATATACATTCAGATAATGGTTGTCACACCATTTAGAAAACAGATTGGAAAATTATTTCCATAGTTCTAGCAATGGTTAACCTTCAGCATAAGAATAATAAAGGGACCAATGGACCTATAGTACATTTTTTAGGTTTTCCATATTTTTACTGTGCCTTGTAGTTTATTAACTGTAGGTACTTCTTACCCTCTAATATGTAGTGTTATACTTAGTAATTGGTCTTTTACCCAGTTTGAAGTTACTGAGCAGTTTTTAGAGCATATTCTGCTCAATAAAGGACACCTTTACAATTATATCCTCCTTTTCATGAATTTAAAAAAAAAATCAACATGACTAAAGTTCTGGTTATAAACTGAAACACAGAATTTTGAGAAGAATGTAGAAGTTGTTGAATTATTGGTATGAAAAGAAGCATCAATCTGCCTTCCTAGGGGCAAAAAAGAAGTTTCTTTCTATTGGCTGTTTTTCAGCTTTTAAAATATTTGTGAGGATTGTGTATTGTTTAAATATTGTGGAAAAGTTTGGAAAAAATATTTGAATTACCCTGTTATCACTGACAGGTTGAATTTTTGCGCATTTAATTTTGATCCTGGCTATAATCACTTTGACTGAAGGCTCTTTACTAAAGCTTCTTCTGCAGCTTAGGTATTTAAAGTCATTTCAGGTTAATTTTTCTTCTAATATAATTTTTCTGTTTGCTTTAGTGTTTTCTGGAACACAGATGGACCATTATATTGAAAATTAGTTTACAAGACTTGTAAATACAGGGGTGAAGTCTGTGAATTTAAATACTGATATAGGAATTAAGCTTTCCTTCAACAAAGACAATTCATGATAGTTCTTTTGGAAATGCTGCAATCTGTTAAAGCTGGAATGACATTAAATATGTATTAGATAAATCTTAAGCCAGAAATATGGAAATATTAGAGCCTGTAATTGCATCTTTTGTTTTTCCTGATGTGTCTATTGATTTTTTGATGACACCAAATTTTCCTCTTCTGATCTTTTAATACTTTTAAAAAAAAAAAAAAAAAGCCACACCAAAAAACCTCAACAGCCCTACCAGGGTTAGTTGCATTATCATCAAATCCCCAGTGGATTGCTCTTTTGAACTACTGACTCACCTCAGCTTCAGTATTTACAAAGTATATTTGTTATATCTTTGATATTAAGAGAAGTAAATAGCTATATAAAACCAATTTCCAGTCAAATGCCATTTGAGAATTTGGAATAAATACTGCATTATTGTATGCACTATCATTTATTATTTGCGTGGAATAAAAATAAGACTTTGACCTTCAGGGATTCAGTTGTTTTCTGGCTACAATGAAGGCTTTACTAAATATAATTCAGTGTTCTGGAACGTGGGTAAAAAGATGTGCAGATACAGACTGTAAGGAAAATGTTAATTATCTTAAATTTAATTACAGAAAAAGATCATGATGAGAATACATAAAAATGCTTGAAATGCAGCCAAAACATTTTCCAAAGAACATTAAAAATGATTGCTGTTTACTAATCATAGATGATGTAGACACGAAGCTGAGGTGAAAAAGATGTTTAAATTTCACCTGTGTGGGTAGCAGTAGAAAACCAAGGCCAGATGTAAAGTAAACTGGAAGAACCTTAGTTTTATAAAAAAGTAATTTGTCTAAGGCTGAAGCAGAGCCTTCCCCGTTACCTCTGAACTTTGCCAGCTGGACATGTCACCAGCCTCTGCAAGTGCCAAATGTCTCCACATTAACTTCCTCATCCCTGAGTACCAAACACACAAATTGCATGATCCTTGTGAGGAGTCCTGCAGCTTTCAGTGGTCTGCTTTTGTGTCTAATGTGAAGTCTGAAGATTACAGTTAGGAAAGAAGTATGGTACATGGCAGCAGCATTACCTACTTGATAATTGTGGGTGTTTAAGGTTTACTCTCTTACACGCAGCTGGTAGCTTCCTTCATTGTGGCAAAGATGGGAAGTTTCACAATCCCACATTTTCAGACAAAAAATGTGTATTAGACAGGGATGAAGCAGAAAAGTATTTATTGGAAGAATTGTTTGTGACTATTGATTTTTATCTGAGCACTCTGACTCCCATTTCCCTTGAAAGTACTGCTAATTTCTGGCAAACCTCGGGTTTATATTATGTTATGCCAAGCTGAATGTTGCCCGTTCAGCCAAGTAGAATTCCAGAAAGCTAAATTTTGTTCCTACTAAATGTAATAGTTGAGATTCAGATAACTCACTAAATTCAAATGAGCATTGGAACATGCAAAAGTATTGTTTCCTTTCAGAATTGTTTGAGCTTTTTCCAGTTTTACTTAAGTTGCTCCATTGCCCCCACCCCCCACTCCCCACCCCGCCTTCCTCCAAGGAAACAAAGTGTAAGCAATTGGTCTGGCCAATTGTCTGGCTAGCTTCCAGTTCTCCTCCTTAATTTGAGGTGAATAGGCAGAAAAGACAACAAATCAAAATATCCATGGAGACGCACTAATGAAAATGGATCAGGCTTCTCACTGCTCCGTAATATCCATGTGGTTTGTATGAACCTTTATATTCCAGAGTATAACAGAGAGTACTGCAGTTTCTCAGACTGCTAGGAAATCTGAACTTAAAACTTCCCAAATGTGAAGGTGAGACAAGTGTAAATTTTAAGGCAAGACAAAGGAAAAGGATAAATCTTCAGGTAACACAAGGACAATCCTGAGACAAGGGTTCAGGAGCATCATGATGGTCTGTAGCGTAGTACTTGGAAGTATCAGCTTCTTCATCCCACCCCCTTCCTTTTTTATTGCCTTGATAAATGAATGAATTACTCCAGTGCCGATTGATCTTAAATTGAGAAAAGAGGCCTGAGATACTGCAGGAGAGAAGGGAAGGGATGGAAAGGAAATAGAAGGGACCAGGAATGGGGCAGAGGATGGAGTGATTGGGAATGCAGAGCAGTGCAGGTGAGCCTTGGCCCCAAGCCCTGCATGTGCTTTCTGCTGACAGCGAGATCTGGACTGTCGCTAACCTACCCCGGACATCTGTTGGAAAACTGAACTGGAGAGTAACAAGGAGTCTGAAACGTCACGCTCTGTCCCACTGGCCGCAATCGCAAACCTCACGCAGCCTTGGCTGTGGATTTGGCATGAGTTTGCAAGCCGTTATCAGGGAGGTTTTTGTTCTGACCTCTCAGGCAGTGAGCGCTGTGAGCTGGCTTGGGGCTGGCCCCCATTCCCAGGTGGGAACAAAGGGAGTTAGGGGAGCGAAACAAGTGCCCGGCAGAGGCCCGGGAAGGCTGCTGGGCCTGGCATGTTTGAGGAGAAAGGATTAATTATATTTTAGGCAAATCAGAAAACACTGTAGCTCATAGACCTTTCAGGCTGTGCAACAGATGGTGTTGTTTTGGCTGGCACAGGAGGCAGGTGTTGAAGCAACTTCCAGAGATAATGGAGCTGCAACCGGCAGAGTTGAAAAAAGCACAGAGAATTACAGGGCATAACACTTTTATATGCAGCATAGGAGAAGTGGAAGTTTGAAACTGAACTCAGGCTTTGGAGGCAGCCACCTGACTTGTCGCTTCTTCTGCGTGAAGTCCCTGGTGACTGGAAAAAGGGAAACATTGCACCCATTTTTAAAAAAGGTAGAAAGGAGAGGACCCTGGGAACTACCACCCTGTCAGCCTCACCTCTGTGCCTAGGAACATCATGGATCAGATCCTCCTAGAAGATATGGAGGACAAGGAGTTGTTTCAAGACAGCCAGCATGGCTTCACCAAGGACAAGTCCTGCCTGACCAACCTAGTGGCCTTCAGTGATGGAGTTACTACATCAGTGAACAAGGGAAGAGCTACAAATGTCATGTGTCTGGATTTCTGTAAGGCCTTTGACATGGTCCCCCAGTTAGCAGCTAAGCACCATGCAGCCGCTTGCTGAGTACACCTGATGGGATGGAGGAGAGGATCGGAAGGGTAAAAGTGAGAAAACTCATGGGTTGGGATAAAGACAGTTTAATAGGTAAAGCAAAAGCTGCCCATGTAAGTGAAGAAAAACAAAGAATAAATTCACTGCTTCCCATTGGCAGGCAGGGGTTCAGCCATCCCCAGGAAAGCCGGGCTCCATCATGCATAATGGTTACTTGGGAAGACAAACGCCATAACGCTGAGTGTCACCCCGTTCCTCCTTCCCCCAGCTTTATATGCTGAGCATGATGCCATACAGTATGGAATATCCCTTGGGTCAGTTGGGGTCAGCTGTCCCGGCTGTGTCCCCTCCCAGCTTCTTGTGCACTCCCAGCCTACTCGCTGGTGGGGTGGGATGAGAAGCAGAAAAGGCCTTGGCGCTGTGTGAGCCCTGCTCAGCAGTAACAAAAACATCCCTGTATAATCAACGCTGTTTCCAGTACAAATCCAAAACATAGCCCTACACCAGCTACTGTGGGGAAGATTAACTCTATCCCAGCCAAAACCATCACACACCCACAATATCCTTCTCTCTCTAATTCAGAGAGATACAAATTTGATGGGTAGACTGTTTGGTAGATGAGGAATTGGTTAGATGATTACATCCAGAGGGTAGTGGTGAACAGCACAATTTCCACATGGAGATTCATGACAACTGGTGTCCCTCAGGGGTCCATATTGTGACCAGTACCTTTAATATATTAATCAATGATATAGTGGAAATCAGTACACCCTCAGCAAGTCTGCAGATGACACCAAGCCATGTGGTGCAGCTGACATGCTGAAGGGAAGGGATGCCATCCAGAGAGACCTGGACAGGCTCAAGAAGTTGGGCCCGTATGAACCTCATGGGATTCAACAAGACCAAGTGCAGGGTCCTGCACCTGGATCTGGGCAACCCCCTGCATCAGTGCGGGCTGGGAGATGAAGGGATTGAGAACAGTCCTGGGGAGAAGGACTTGGGGATACTGCTGGATGAAAAGCTGGACATGACCTGGCAATGTGCACTTGCAGCCCAGAAGGCCAACCAAATCCTGAGCTGCATCAAAAGAAACGTGGCCAACTGGGCAAGAGAAGTGATTCTGCCTCTCTACTCCACTCTCATGAGACCCCACCTGCAGCACTGCATCCAGCTCTGGGGCCCCCAGCATAAAAAGGACATGCATCTGTGTTGGACTGGGTCCACAGGACGACCGCAAAGATGATCAGAGGGCTGGAGCACCTCTGCTTGTGAAGATGGGCTGAGAGAGGTGGCATTGTTCAACCTGGAGAAGAGAAGGCTCCAGGGAGACCTAATGTCTACATCCCAGTACCCAAAGAGGGCCTACAAGAAAGCTGGGGAGGGACTTTTTACAAGGGCACGGAGCGACAGGACAAGAGGTAATGGCTTTAAACTGAAAGAGGGTAGATTTAGACTAGATATTGGGAAGAAATTCTTCACTATGAAGGTGGTGAAACACTGGAACAGGTTGCCCAGACGGGTGGTAGGTGCCCCATCCCTGGAAGTGTTCAAAGCCAGGTTGGATGGGTCTTTGAGCAACCTGATCTAGTTGACGTCCCTGCTTGTTGCAGCAGGGTTTGGACTAGATGATTTTTAAATGTCCCTTCCAACACAAACCATTCTATGATTCTACCAGTATACTAAATGCAAATTGAAAGAAAGAAAAATCTACTTGACTAGACAATGAGAGTACAAAACCCTATGCTTTTATACAGCCTGACACTTTCTTTTAAAAAAATCTATTTTTCCCTGCAAAAAATTTAAAACATTCTTTGCATTTTGTTTCTATGCAAGTTTTTTTTTTTTTTTTTTCAGAGTGAGTGTTGAGTTTATTTTGTCATTTGGGAAGTCAACGTCAAATGTTGAAAGTCATGGGTTTGAGACTACCAGGCAGCAAACAGCCAAGAACCATATGCACAGATCAGAGATAATTCAAATATTGTATTGCTTACTCTCCCACAGACATGTCTAAGAGGTACTCCACCTATTTTAACATGGATGATATCACAACACTGCTGTATTTAAACACAAAAACTTAGACATAATGTCCTGTTGCAAGATAAATTCCTAAATCACTTAAAATGTAGAATTCTGTACTTCAAGAATAATACATATTTGTAGCATTCAGTCACTGGAAAATAAGCAGCTTTGTATCTCTCTGTAAAGGAAGACTTCCACGTGCCTATTTAGACAATCTGGGCCTCAATCTTCCTGGCATATCATAACTGACACTTGGTACTAACCTTGGCAATTTAAATTAGAAAACCGATAAATTGTATTTCCAAAGAGATTATTCTATAGTCTGTTCATCTGTATACACCGGTTATAATCCATACATACTTTCAAGAACAGATAGAGTGATTTACAAATCTGTAAAAAAAGTTCTAGCGATTTAGAGGTCTAAAATATTTTACAAAACCTGTTTACACCAATCCTTAGATGACAAGGATCCCCATGACACAATAACCTAGGTATTACATTTTCTAACTGGGACACAGCTTGCATTTCTTTACACTATCTGCCAAGTGAGCAGCTAACAAAGTCAGAGAGTACACCTTAAACAGTAAGCGGCATTTGAGACGTTCAATGACTCCTCATTAAGTTAGCGAAAGGAAACAAGTCGAATAATATTTTTCTATTTTAATTATCTGTATACAGTAGCTATTATAGCAACTGTGTTACTATTTACTTTCATGGTAACAATGATGAAATATGTCACAATGTCATGGAAATAAAATTAGCTAAATTAAGATATAGAAGAAATAGAGGAAATAGTCCTTGAAATTACAGCTTGAAAGAAATACCTAAAAAGTCAATACCTAAAAAGTCATTCTCCCAGCCAGGGGCTTGGAAGCTGAGTTTGCACCAATGGCAGTACGTGCATCACATGCACTGGCCTCTGCACTTTTAAGGTTTGCTTGACCTGGTGAAGTTGCAGCAATATCTGTATTTGATCTGCAAGAAAACTGTGCAGGTACCTCCAGCATTTCTTTGCCCTGGCAGAGCCAGCATGATAGCCTTTCTTTTTCATTTCAAGTGTCCCTTTAGGGGAAATTATGTCTAAGCCACAAAATAAATTGGGGAGACTGGTAGCAGGTTTTTGCCAAGGGGCAAATTAACATGAGCAGAGAGTTAATAAGATTTAATGTTGCCCTTTTGTTAAGCCTGAACCACAAGCCTCTGGAATTCCACTTGAATATGATGTATGTCTGCCCAGGTTGCACTACAAGTAGTCAAGCGCCGAGTCAGGAAACCAGTATGATTAGCTAGCCAGCACCATTTGGCCACTGCAGCAAATGGCTAAATATGGTTTAAATGGTGTCTGTCCCAGAGCGGGCTCCCCAGGTGGTGCCTAGCTCTGTGTGGCCACCTGCCCCCATGGCTCGCAACCCAGCAGGTCTGTCATCCATGCCAGCAACTCTGGCGGAGGGGTGAAGCTGCAGTGCAGACACCAGAGAGGTCAGGCCAGGCCCATCACCAGAGCAGGACTGGCAGAGGTGTGCCCAGCAAGGGCTTACTTATATGAATCTGAAGTTCAGCTACAAAAAACAAACCCAGAAACTGACAGGTTGGGATTCACCACTGAAGATGAGAACGTCTGCAGTTTGAGGACCTCTTCCCTGGCTGAACGCTGTTTCCCCTTAGACTGCTCTGGTGGATAAATACTACCATGCTCAGGGATCATCATCAACCCATTTTTCCACAGCTTTTACTACTCCCAGACAGCCCATCTCTTCTTTCAGTGATATATGAGGATGGAAAACATCAGTAATAAAAGCTGATAGCCATAACATCTCAGCCCTGACAAGGTTACATATTTTCTGCAATTCACACCATTCCCAAGGGAGCACAAAGCAGCACATGGCATCGTATCTCCTTTCCTTCTAGAATCATAGAGTCATAGAATGGTTTGTGTTGGAAGGGACATTTAAAAATCATCTAGTCCAAACCCTGCTGCAACAAGCAGGGACATCAACTAGATCAGGTTGCTCAAAGACCCATCCAACCTGGCTTTGAACACTTCCAGGGATGGGGCACCTACCACCCGTCTGGGCAACCTGTTCCAGTGTTTCACCACCTTCATAGTGAAGAATTTCTTCCCAATATCTAGTCTAAATCTACCCTCTTTCAGTTTAAAGCCATTACCTCTTGTCCTGTCGCTCCGTGCCCTTGTAAAAAGTCCCTCCCCAGCTTTCTTGTAGGCCCTCTTTGGGTACTGGGATGTAGACATTAGGTCTCCCTGGAGCCTTCTCTTCTCCAGGCTGAACAATGCCACCTCTCTCAGCCCATCTTCATAAGCAGAGGTGCTCCAGCCCTCTGATCATCTTTGCGGTCGTCCTGTGGACCCAGTCCAACACAGATGCATGTCCTTTTTATGCTGGGGGCCCCAGAGCTGGATGCAGTGCTGCAGGTGGGGTCTCACGAGAGTGGAGTAGAGAGGCAGAATCACTTCTCTTGTCCAGTTGGCCACGTTTCTTTTGATGCAGCTCAGGATTTGGTTGGCCTTCTGGGCTGCAAGTGCACATTGCCAGGTCATGTCCAGCTTTTCATCCAGCAGTATCCCCAAGTCCTTCTCCCCAGGACTGTTCTCAATCCCTTCATCTCCCAGCCCGCACTGATGCAGGGGGTTGCCCAGATCCAGGTGCAGGACCCTGCACTTGGTCTTGTTGAATCCCTTGAGGTTCACACGGGCCCAACTTCTTGAGCCTGTCCAGGTCTCTCTGGATGGCATCCCTTCCCTTCAGCATGTCAGCTGCACCACACGGCTTGGTGTCATCTGCAGACTTGCTGAAGGTGCACTTAATTCCGCTGTCCATGCCACTGACAAAGATGTTTATCAGCTTCGGTCCCAATACGAACCCCTGAAGAATGCCAATTGTCACCAGGTTTCACTTGGACATTGAGCTTTTGTCTGCAGCTCTTTGAGTGTGTCTATCCATCCAACTCCTTATCCACTGAGTGGTCGATCCATCAAATCCATGTCTCTCCAATTTAGAGAGAAGGATGTCATGTGGGACAGTGTTAAATGCTTTGCCACAAGTGCAGGTAGATGACATCGGTTGCTCTTCTCTTATCCACTAATGCTGTAACCCAGTTGTGGAAGGCCACTAGATTTGCTGGGCATAATTTGTCCTTAGTGAAGCCATGCTGGCTGTCACAAATCACCTCCTTATTTTCAATGTGCCTTAGCATAGTTTCCAGCAGGATCTGCTCTATGATCTTGCCAGAGGTGAGACTGACTAGCCTGTAGTTTCCTAGATCTTCCTTTTTTCCCTTTTTAAAATGGAGATTATGCTTTCCCTTCTCCAGCCAGTGAGAATTTCACCAGACTGCCATGACCTCTCAAATATGATGGTGGCTTAACCACTTCATCCGCAAGTTTCTTCAGGACTCATGGATGCATCTCATCAGGTCCCAGGGACTTGTGCACCTTCAGGTTCCTTAGAAATTCTCAAATCTGATCTTCTCCTACAATGGACTGTTCTTCATTCTCTCAGTCTTAATGGGAGCTTTGAGAAACCTACTGTAATTTAGTTTGACATGTAGTTTGTATATGCTGCACAAATTTATAATATGTGGCACTTAAAACACACTAAACGTCTCAATTGTACTGAGGCAAAGAAAGATGAATAAAATAATCTCATCATGAGTTTTTGGAAGTCAATATGTGTTCTTCCTTCCAAGTAGTGCATTTGTCTTGCCTGTTGGCCTGAATTATCCATGTTCTCAATAAAATGTGAGAATTTGCATGGCAGTTGGTGTGAAGTTAGCAAAGTGTCTAATTTCTTGGCAAGTATTATCAACAAGAGATTTGAATATAAAAGTAGACAGTTATTATCATTAGTTTAAAAAATTTGGGGGGTTTTAATATTCAAGATTAGATTGGTCTTATGTTCCTTTATTGCATTTTGAATGTATCACAGCATAATTTAGGAGGCATCTACTCCACACTCCTGTTCAAAGTAGGGTGAGCTATGAGTTCAGATGAGGTTGCTCAGAATTTTGTCCAGTTGGTCTTGAAATCCTCCAAGGATGGAGACTGCACAGCCTCTCTAGGCAATCTGTTCCGCTGCTTCACCGTTCAAGCAGTGGAACAAACCTTTGATTTCCGATCTCAACTTCTTATTTCAACTTATGCCTGTTGTCTCCCATTCTCCCACCATGTATCATTATGAAGAGCTGGATTTATCTTCTCAGTAACTTCCTTGTAGGTTAGCAGGAGCTGCTGTCAGATCTTACCAAAGCTGTCTGTTCTCCAGGCTGAACAAGCCTTGCTTCCTCAATCTCTCTTTATGAAGCAAGTGTTCCAGACCCTGACCATGTTGGTAGCTCTGTTCTGAAACTGGTTGATTGTCAGTGTTTTTTGTGTATTGGAAGGCCTGAAACTGTGGTCTAGGGGGTGCTGAGTAGAGGGGGGCTGTGGCCATGGGGCTCCTGTTCACACAGCCCTGGGTGCCACTGGCTGTCTTTGCTGCCAGGGCCACTGCTGGCTTCTGCTCCCAGGTGTATTCATGGCTCCCACCATTTTGGAGTGAGCTGCAAACCTGATGACAGTGAGCTCTGCCACCTCCTCTGGGGTCACTGGTAAAGGTGTTAACCAGGACAGGTCCCAGGACAGGGCCCTGCAGTGTTCTGCTTGTAACCAGCCTCCAGGCAGAGCGTGACCCATTGCCCACCACCCTCTGAGCTCAACCAGCCAGCCAATTGTGTACCCCTATCAGCTGTAACATCCTAACACGGATTCAAGAATATTGTGAGTTGTGTTGAAAGCCTTGCTGAAGTCAAATGGGCCCACTTTGTTTCCCTATTTGGCCTTTTACTTCTGAAGTATCTGTATTGTTTCCCTTACTTTAAAGGCTTTTTTCTGACATTGTTTATCCCTGCTCTTTGGAAATTTCTGAAGTTCTCTTTTGACTGACTGGACCAGAATATTTTTCTTTTAATGAGTGGCCTTTCGCTTTTGTTTTATTGAGTAAAATTCAGAATGAGTAATATTTATTATTTAATAAAAGAAGTAGCAGACAGTATTAAGGAAAGGAATACTAATATTTAATAGGTTGTTCAATAAGTAAGAATTTGCTGTGCCCGACTCTGAGTTAGGCTTTTTAAAAATGTGTACCTGTGGTGGAAATTATTTCTATTAAATATAAAGACAAGTTATAATAACATTCTAATGAAAGCTTTGAAAGATACTGCTATGAAAACAAAAAGGTCATCCTTCAGCCTCAGAAAATGCCTTCGAGTAGACTCTGTTTAGGCTGTTTTTTAAATATGTTCTTACAGATATCCTGTCCAGGTAGATCCTATTAGAATACAAAAGTTCATTTCTAAGTAGTTGCAGTCCCTAAAGTATCACAGTTTAGGGATCTGAATGTAATCTCTGCAGGCAGGAAACTCCACTATGTCTGTATGCGCATGCACAAGACCTCGCATCTTTGAGACCAAAATACTGAAGATCCTGAATTCCATTTTCCAATGTGGCAGATACTGCCGGTCGTGTTTCTAAAGCTGCCTAACCAGAGGATTTATGCAAGCAGTGGGATTGTTAAAAGCATCTGGATATCTATCTTCATCACAATTTATCTGTCTCAACTTTAGTCATCTTAAGCATGTAGTCAGCTAGAGTATCCCAGATTCCCCCAACCATCAGGAGAGAGAGACAGATCCACCACATAGTGAATTTGTCGATGCAGTCCAGATACCTCCTGGGCTGCTTATGCCCTGTACAATTTTAGATTGTATAGTGCTGACATGATTAAATACATCTTTATATTTGGGCCTAAATAACGCGATTGTATCTACTTAATACTTTAATATCTAAGGCCTGAAAAATCAAACTCTTGAAAGCATTTATAAAATGGTGTTTAAGAATTTTTCAGCCCTGATTTTTATTATCCGTATTTATTCCAAAGCCTGCCCTTTAAGTCTGAAGGACTTCACAGACTACTTTTGCATGTAAAAGCAAAATGGAAAAATTAAAAGCATTCCTAAGTTATGTTAAAACATACTTCTGTATTTATCTGGGGGGAGAAGGTCTTCTTTCCATAGTATTTGTCCAGCAGTTTTCATGAAGATAGCTGTCTAGTTGTCCTCTGCTATGTGTGCAAGGAAACGGGAGCGGGCACTTTTCAGTTCAGCAATGGAAATGAAGCCAGGATATATGCACAAACTGCACGACAGCTGCCCTGGGCAAAGCCCACTCTTACTCTAATTTCTAATTTCTTCAACCTGTTAAAAAAGAAATATGTATGAATCAAAGACTAATATTTTCTTAATACTAAATTAAAAAACCGTGCTTAGACAGGCCTACAGGTAGTAAATGAAAATACTCCAGAGAAGTATTTCATATTACAGAGAAATCTTTATGCATATAGTAAAAGCCTGCCTAAACAGTCTCCTTTTTATTCTGGGTGGTAAGTGGTAGTGAATTTCTTGTAGAAGGGTGTCTATCGGAAGCTATGGGACAGGAAAAATTATAGAAGGACCCTTGTTTGGGGTTTGAGCTCATCAAAATATCCAGATTGTGGGCTCTTGGTCTGCAGCCATTTTTCAGGGCACAGCACCTTATGCCGGAAGGTAAATAAGAACAGCCCATGTCAGCACACAGTGAGGAGAGGCAGGCAAGTGCCCGGGCACCTCTGCTGTGAGCAGAGTTCACAGCAGCAGCCCTGGCCAGGAGGGTAAGAGAGGAGGGGAGTGAGGAGGGGACACACTGCGAGGTACCTGGAGGCACACTGCGATTGGGATGAGCAGCCAGTTCTCAGGCTCCTTAGCTCCGCCACCCTTCACCTCGAAAAGCCCTGGGAAAAAAGGTAAGTCAGTCAGGCAAACAAATAATTATATTCCTTCAAAAGTGAGTGAAAGTGGCACGTGTTCAACATGGATCCCCTCCACCCTTTCCCCCCCCCCCCCCCCCCCTTCTTGATCATAACAGAAGATTTGGGCGAATTTCCTATTCACAGGCAATCAGTGAGTGTGGAGAGCCAGGGATGCAGCATGCCCTGGCTGACCTTCAGAAGAATTATTGTTTCTTTCACTCATGGTTTCTTCCCCCATCTCCCTTGTACAAGGCTTGGGAGCTACAGAAGCTTTCTATTTAAAAACAGGTGCATAAGTGGAGCTGTCTGCTGCAGGGATGTAATTGATTCAGGACAACAGTGCCCCTAATCAGACAGCTGCTTTTGTCATCTTGCCCTTTTGTATGAGGGAATAGGAAAATAGCTATCACTATGCATTTTAGTCAGGAAATATTCAGCAAATATTTGTCAAGTAACGTGTGTTTAGAATATTGCTTGAAATTATACATATATTTAACACTTTCCCCTCCTTTACTGCTCAAAACTGTCAGGCTTTAAAGGATACAATTTAATTAGCAATGGCATTTTAATACAGTTACTGGCACTGGCTATGCTGTATGCAAATAATTTATTTCAGTGAAATTGTATTGGGATTGAAAACGTTTTTTCTTTCACAAGAAGTATTATAATTCCTAATTGACTGAAGCTTTGCTGATTTAGAAATGCATTCAAAGAAACCAACATGCAAGTCAAGGGTACAGAGGGATTAAAGTTACTGTCACTCTTATGCAAATGTCTGTCACCCTGCACAAGGCTCACAAATTAAAATTGAAGTGCTGGTTTGCTGCCGCAGTCATGCTTTCAGAATAATCAGTGATGAATTCAACTGACATACCACAACTGTTTCCTAAATCCAGAGCATCATTCTTGTATAACACAGCACATTTATATTGTTAGAGAAGATTTATATCAATTTCATTCTGCATTGAGATTTTTGAAAGTCGCTAGATATGAACCAAGTGCCTTTGCCTGCCCAGAAGATGAGCTTTCCGTGTGCAATGCCATGCTTGTCATTACAGATTAGTGCATCGTTTAGAGGCAGAAGGGATAGATAGAATAGATAAAATATTTTGCATATGCATAATCAACACAATTGCAAATAAAGGCAAAAGTCTTGGGAGGCAAAACACAGCTGTAATGCTAATGCTGAGTGAATAATTTTCTTGATGTATTTAGCCTCTGTGTCTGCTCACCAAATGTCCTCAAACATATTGTAATTTCTGAAAATTTGGTTATTCTGTAGAATTGCTGCACTGTTTTGGGTTTTTTATTATTTTATTTTTAACTCTTCCGATTACATGCAATTTATGATTATAAAATATTTGATATTCAGCCTGCAGGCTTTATTAGCTGGCAGCCATCAATCATATAAACATACCTCATTTCTGTCTATTGGTTGGATTGGTGTAATTCCTTAGGGAATACCATCTGCAAACAGTTGGCCCATATCAAAGCGTTAGAACTGTATTTGTAGTGTATTATGGTATATCCTAGGAATAGTTGCTTTTTGTATGTAAAAGAAAATTTTACAATGTACGCAGTTGCAGTCTTTGAAGGAAGGACAAAAGATAAAGTGGTGATATGTTGCCCATGGGATATGTATTTTCTTTTCTCACCACATTTTCACCTACTTGGTCTGGTTGAATGTTTTCTTGCTGTTTTTCTGTGGAAAGGAATGTTATTTGCTTTTTTCTGTAATGTTCATTTATAAGCAAAGTGCTAATGATCACAAGCATTTTGAGAGAGTATCTGTAAGAATTATCTGTCTGAAAAGTGTTAGAACCTCTTTCTGGTACAATATAAACAACTTATTATTAAGGAAAAATGGAACAAGTGTTATTTCAGAACAATTATTGTCCTTCCTAGAGTGATTAGATGATTGCTTTGCGTTCTGTGGAAGGAAATATTTGCTTTTGTGTTATTAAGTTTTATTTCACTTCCATATTCTAGTTGTTGGAAACTGCCACAGTGAATCCAGTTAGGCAGTTCAGTATTGTCTTAACATATCCACAGGCTGCCCAATGATTCAGGAATATTCTCTGTGATCATGTTCTAATGGGTAGCAGACAGGTTATATCAAAAACCATTACAGAAAGTATAAAGCTATAAACCTCCTGAAGTGTTTTCATATAGAAATAAAATCTTATGCTTTCAGAAACAGTAAATCAAGAATATAAATATGCTCACAAGTGGAAAAACAAAGACATTAAATGGACTTATATTAGTTCATGTGATTTAAAAGTATTTAGATACACAGGCACCAAACAACAGGCTGCTGCTTCCCGTATCGTCTGTGTTCTTGCATTTGCTTTTCCATAAATCCATTAGCCAGGCAGCACTCTTCAACAGCCTCTGTACTGGGTTTTACAAAGTGTTACGTTCAGTTATTCTAAAATCAACAAGTTATATATACCAGATAAAATCACAAATACTCTATTTGCCAGTGGCTCTGTACCAGTTACAAGGTTGCAATCAAGCTGCCATACATATGATATTGTTAATGGTTCTGATTGTGTAATTGTCACTCCCATAATACAGGAGAATGAGTGACTGCCCAAAGCAAAACAGTGTCTGTGAAGAGCGCATCATATGCCATTTTCTTTCGTGACATGTTCGGTGACCAAGTACAAAACCTCACCAACTCCATAGCTGTTATTCAGGAACATTATTTGGTTTGATGTGGGGAAGGAAGGTCAAATTCATTTAACAGCACTGCACGTTCCCAACCTCTGTCTTACTATCTTTAGTATCCAGATGTTGACTGTGAAACCATGTTTCTCAAGACTGTATTTGAGAAAACGATCTGGATGCAGTTTATATATGTCTATGATGTGCACTGTGTTTTCAGGAATTATTAGATCAGCTGAATGGATTTCTTTAGCACCTGTAATTTTTGTTTGGGTTTATGGCTTGCTGTCACCTCTAACCACAAGCATTCATCTCTGGTGAGGTACGCAGTATTGCTGTTGGTCCAGTGGCTGTTTGGGGTCTGAGAGTTTTGCTTGAGGTTAAAGCTGTTCCCTTATAAGTCCTAACTTTGCAATTTATTAAAGAAGTACACCTCAGTGAGGCATATTGGCTGTTGCTATTCTTCCACATTGTGAAGGAACAACTCACAAACTGGATCTACCTTTCTTTTCCCCTCTGAAAGTAATTATTAGCTACAAAGCTGTAATAAATCAGAGCACTTAAAGATGGCCCAAGGGAGCATTTATGTTTGTAAAACCTCATCAAGTCAGGGTTTGGTTTTGCAAAAACTCCAAATGAAGGAAAGTTCCTTGTGTTTTGTGGGTTTTTTTTTATTTGAACTTTCAGAGCAATTAAGTTGAGAAAGCTGGGATTAAAGTTTCCTGTTGGGCTGCTTTTTTTTTTTTTTTTTTATCCTGTTATCGATGCTAATTCAGATATCAGATATATTAAATCAGTTCTCATTCATTCCCAGACTGCAAAACATTTAATCTGGGATGAAGAAAAAGTATACATTTTTATAGCTTCCATAGACCTTACTATGTCTACTCAGACCATTTATTTGCTTCCGTTACTCTGCATTTGAGAATGGTTTGCCTGAGAGAGAGCTTGCAGAAAGAGCCACACTGTGCTCTCAGCAGTGCAGGAGCGCTAATACCAGGCTAAGCCAGAGCACTGGCCCTGGTGGTGTTGGAAGGGCACACTTGTACTGGGAACTGCGGGTGGTTTATGTGCTTACAGAAGCTGCTGCAAATCCAGGCACCTCCAGTGCTGCATTATGATGGCAATCTTATTTTACATACTGCAGATGTATTTCACACATGGACAATGTTATTGATGGTGCCTTGACATACTTCTGGTAGAGAATACAAAATATATCCTAAGATGTGATGTGTAGGAAGAAACATCTTGAAGGGGAAATCACCAAAGAACAGTGTCAGAGACTGTGGATTTGGTTACAAATTGGATTGGACAAAGGAATATGGCAACTGTACTCTTGAGCCTTTAGTTTTATTTTGGTAGAATGGATTTCTTTTCTTAGTAGAAAAGTCATTCCTTTTTTTACAGTGAATTAAGTCAGTGTTTCCAAAGTGAATATATACGCTCTTTTAACAAACTGAACAGGACTAACTTAATGGCAGGTTTTAGGAGGACAGGCAAGGTTAAAAGCATTAGTAGAGAGAACAGAGACACAGGCTGCCTAGAGAATAGCTGTTGGAATAGCTGAGGTTTGTTTAGCAAGGACAGTGTGGCTACAAAACATAAGTTGGCATTTGCTGCTTACTGTCTTTCTGCCAGGCAGTAAATCTGTTAACCAGTTAGTACCTGTGATTGAAAGAAGTTGAGGGGTGGGGGGGAATTGGTGGTGGGGGCTCACAAGATACAAGAAGTGTTGTTGTACTCATTAAGGTATATTAATAACATCAGAAGTATAAAGATTAATTGGCACAACTGCAGAAGAAGGAGCATAACCCTACAGCATGGTTCAGGTGGACATGGGTTGGAGCAGTTGATTTCTCATGTTTTAAGTCTTTCTTGTCTGTTACCCCTCTGCTCCACTAAAGCAAAAAGAAAGTTATCCACCAGTGGTGTATATTGTAATTCTCTGTAGATTCCCTAACCTAGAAATGAAGCTGTTACTGTAATTCTTACTGTATTTGTGGAGTAGCTGCAGGCCTGATTAAAACAAACAAACAAACAAACAAAAATCTTTTAAATGGGTAGGATTGTTAAACTGCTGGAGGGCTGGTTAAATGTATTTGAGAAATACAAGTGTTACTTTAGAACAGCCTAGACAAGGGCATAGGGACAATGCACTGATACTCAGGGCCACCTATCTAAAAATGCTAGACTCACATTAAAATATACACTTTTTTTATTACTAGAAAATCCTTAAAGTGTGAGATGGTATGGTAGAAGAGCAATGAAAAAGGAAAATTAAAGAACTGCAAATAGTTCTTCCATTTCAAACGCTCTCTAATTAAAAGCCTGGGTAATCTCTACTAGTCATTAACTGAGATCAGCTAATGAGGGCACAAGGCAGTTGGGCTGTAGCTCTGCTGTACAATTGGTCCTGTGAATACAATTGTTACCTAATAGTAATGAAGCATTACTGAAGCTGATTGATAGTAAAACCCCAACTGATTTCAATGGGGAAGGAGAAGAGAGCGCTAAACGCTCCCTATGTTTAGCTAGTGGAGAGACTTTTAACGTCATTGAAAAAGGGAAGAAATTTTGCTTCAACTTTTCACTGAAACAGCTCCAATAAATAGGATTATACATGTGTAAGCTCTTCAGATCTAAAATAAATTCATCAGGCTAACAAGTGCGTGCTCAAACAACTAAGTCAGTGGTCTGATTCCAGAGGGTGAAGTGTAACTCTGAAATGAAGACAATGCATGTAGAGTCAAATCATTCCCCCCATTTATACTGGGACAATTAGTTAAAAAACTTGTTCTCAGCTGCCAATGATATACTCATAAAAGTATCACAAATCACACAAACAGTCCCACATACATTTTAATGATATGTTCCCAAATGACAGGAATCTTCTCTGCTTCTGACATGTTAAAATCTGTGCACAAAATCAGGCTGTGGGTGAAAAGGAGTAAACATAAAAATGGCGGTGGATGAAAAGGTGAAACACTGAAGAAATAAACCAAGGTATTACTTTGATCTTTCATTCCCTACTCAGCTGAGCAGTGAGAAGCATGAGCTCCTTTTTGATTCGCCACAAAACTTCAGTACCTTTTTTGGGTTTTTTCCCCTCTCCTTAAAGCTTCAAACTCTCTTGGAGATGTCACTCCTTCCTTCCTAAAAAAGATTTGCGAGTCATGCACATGCTAACTCCAGGCTCAGCAATCCTAATTTATAGGCTTTGTGGCTGCATGTGAAAATGCTGTAGAGCTCCCAGCTGGCAGGCTGTCCAGCTGCCCTCTGGGACAGCCCCTTGGACCGTGCCCATGCTGGGCTCCTTCCAGCAGCTTTAGTCACCCCTTGCTAAACCTGCTAACAAGGACCTGGTGCCCATTTTTGTGTGGAGGGTGTAGCGGCAGCAGCAACAGCTTGTTAGTTTTAAGCTTGTTTACTCCTTTTTGGCAGCTCCTTCCCCAATTCAAAGGGGCATCTGAGATATCATAGTTGCAGCCCTTCTGCTTCCCTCTCCTGCTACAGGCACGTGCATTCTTTGTTCACCCTGCCCTAACAAGGTGAATCTTCTAATCTTCCAGTTCAAAGACAAAACCAGCCCAGCAGAAGGGTGTTCAAAAGCAATAATTACTTTGCATTTCTCCATAATGTCGTTGTCTTAAAAATTGTATTCATCAGTGAACCTCTGCAAGAAAGTCAAGAACATGTGGTCCTGGAAAGGCAAGTATTAGGTGAATGTCTATTTTGACCATTTGTTCACCGTGAAAAATTACTTTCCATCACACGAAGATGATATTTACTTGGCAATGCCTTATATCCATAAATCTCATCTCCTTTTACTCTTGCCAAAGTAGTTTTTATTCTGAAAAGAAAATGTGAGAGAGTTGAGAACTTTAAAACTTTCGTCTGAAGTTGTTGCTGTTATATGGAAGATGCGTGAAAGTTATGATAGGGCAAAATGTGAAAACCTTAAAATAAACTTATTTTGGAACTAGAATGATCCAATGAAATGAGTAGAATCACTGTAGTATAAATCATGGTTTGGCCCTGAGTCTGAGTATTTCTGCAGTTTTTGGTAATTGCGTGTAAGGCCCTGGTAATTTTGTCAGTGTGCAGCACATGCAGTCAGTGTTGCCATTTCTTTCAGGTTAGCCTGTCACGCTTGTTTCCACTATTTTCTGAATGTGCTTTTAGGGCTGAGTGGTGGCAGGTTTATTCTTCACCTGTGAAGAAACACAGAAACAGGGAGAAGGATCCTATAATGCTTCCTTAAACCAGACTGTCAGCAAACTCTAACTAGTTTCCAGAGAAAGCAAATATTCATGTATGTTTTCGTAGCACTGAAACCATCATCTCAAACCAGGAAGAGTGCCAGCAAACTCTGATCCCTGAATAAGCAGTTTACTTGCTCAGACTCTCAGGCCATATGGAGTTGGCACTTTTCTCCCCATAAATACCTCTGTTACTTGAAAGAAGTAGTCCAAGTGTTGCACATATTCATGGTCAATGGTTCATACTTTGAATTTCAGTTGAGAGAGTTGTATGTAAAACCTGATACCTTCCCTCACGCAGCCTCTGCTAGCTATTTAAAGTTGGTTAATAGCAAGGTGCAACTATATGAATGATTTTTTTCACAAGTTTTTATGGGATTAGATGGGATCTAGTCTGATAGGATTAATTCAAATTTGGTCTTTGATACACTCAGTGTGCCTGATTTTGGAGTTCAAGTTTTTTGGCAGGCCAGCACTGCTTGAAAGCTGCTGATGGGAGAGCCATCAAATCCTAGGTGATAACCTAAATGTTAGTGTCAGAATGACATCCAGTGTTAATTTTCTTCAGGTCTAGCTTGGACTGCTTCTAAAATCTTGAAGGAAGGTGCTGAACAGTCGCAAGCACAAGATCTGAGGGTATTTGTTTGGTTTCTTGCCTCCAAAGCAGCAAGAACAAGTGGAAATGTCAGGGGTTCACCTGCCTAAGACCTGTAATGAGCTTGTGGCGCAGCTCGGCACACGATGTTGCAGTTGAGTCTGGTTTGGACCAGTGCCAGCTTGGAAGGAGTCGGGGGTGCTCTTCATCAAGTGTGCTATTAAGAAGCTGCATGCATGCTCCTCCTTGGTACTGTGCAGGTTTTTCGTTTTGTTTTTTTTTTTCTCCAGTCAATTTCCTTAGTTTCTTTATTGGCTTCCTGAAATTCTCCAAGGAGAACTGAAAAGCTTTAATAAGTAATAAAATTAAGCCTTTTACAATAACAGTAGTGAAAAAAATGACAATAATTTCTCAAACTATGTGGTGCTGGGGGTTTTATGTAGTATTTGTGTGTGTGTGTGTGTCTTGTTTTTTTAGTATTTGTTATTGTTATTTTTTTAAGCAATATCAGTATTCTGAAAGATGCAGCATACTTATTGCAGAAGTGGGAGCACAGGAAACTCAGGTATTCTGAACCAAAGCGATAAGAACTGGAAAGTCCAGGGTTTCAGGTTATTCCTTCTGTGGGTGAAGGCACTGTAAACACTCACAGACTTTGCAAAGGTGCAGGGACATCTGGGGTGATTTTCTCCTGGAAAAGACTTGGAATTAGCTGTCTTTGTGCTTGACTGCAGGGAAGATTTGCCAGCGTAATTAAACTGCTCTAGTTACACAGGTATAACTTCTTGTTCCGTCACTCGCAGGGAGTTTATACCAGAGTAACCACGGCAATGCGCTGCCATACAAGTACATTAAGGCTATTTGCCAGCTGGTGCATGCCAGGTGGTTGCCATCTGAGATGCTCAGGACAGCATTGCTCATAGTGAAAAAAATTGCCGAGCTGTGCCAGGGCCTTAGGCAGGACACACGTTCCCATCAACGCCCTGAAAATAAACATTTTAAGTCATAAGTCAAATCATTTCCCTATGTATATAAGCTCCAGCTGCCTTTGAAAACCTCCTATCACAGCTTTCTTTCACAGTTCAATTTGATAAAAAGATGAATTTAACTGTTAATATTCAGCAGGCTTCTGATGCTTGATCCTTAAATCGGTTTCTCACCACCCCACTTCCCTACCCACCCCTCTTTTTCTCCACCCTGCTTGTGGCTGCAGAGTGATTCCTTACTGAGGGAAGGGCTAGGAAAGGCATAAGTTGACTAGCTGGAAGCATGGGTGACCTGCCTCCAAGCCCTTGCTTTGCTGCAGACTTTCTGCATGGTCTTGTATAAGACAATCTCTTTGCACCTTGATTCCTGCCCTGCAAAGGCGAGGAGCAGCAACTCTCAGAAGAGCCGCAGGTTGTGGTGACTGTGTCAGAGAAGATGAGTTGTACAGGATGAGAGGTCAGGGCAGTATCTCAGCTGCATTACATTTCCCAGGAGATAGGGACTGAAAAGTTGTTCGTTCACCAGCCAGGCTGCCTTTCTGGAGCAAATCCAGTTTGCCCTCCCTCCTCTTCCCTTACTGAGCAGTCTTCCAGAGCCTTAACTGCCCAAAGCACAATTCTGTTTGTCTTAATGCACTAAAATGTATCTTTCTGAACAGAACCCTTGTGACTGCTGATTACTACACCTGAAGAACTAATTGATTTTAAAGTAGGAAGGTTCATGACACTTCTCAGTTCATTTGTCTTGTGAAGATTTGGCTGGAGAAAGACAAACCTCATTCAGAGAGGGATGTTCCAAAGAAGTTGACTTTTCAATGTACAAGATATAACAGTTATTATCAGACAGGCTCTGCTATTACTGTCAATGTTTGCTAACAACACGTTCAGAAAAATTGGTAGCACTGGATATTAATGTTGGATACCAAAAAAAAAAAAAAAAAAAAAGCAGGGACACACCCCCCATTAAATGTGAGCTAAAGCTAGGTTGGTCTTCATCTCTTCATCACCCACGTGTGTAGCTTCCCATGCTTGGCCTGGTCTGGACTGGAGTTATTTATTTGGCTAGTGTTTTTTGCAGGGTGTTCCTGAATTGCTGAATATTTTGGGTGTTCATCAGCTTGCATAATTTGCTCTATAGCTCTTGTCTTACACTAATCTCTGTCTGAGGGGAAAAAAGCGCTTATCTTATGCAGGAACTTTATTATAGAGTTGTTAAAAGCAGCTGTTTGAATCCTACTTTTCAGTCTTCCTTTCAAATGGGACAATTCAGTTTGTGAGTTTAGCTCAAGGATATACAATGAGGGTAATCAAACGTCTTTATATAGCCTCAAATTTGTGTCATAAAGAACTGCAAAAAAGGCATCCAAACGCAACACTGCAAGTTAGATGGCAATTTATTTCAACAGTGTAATCTGGCAGTCTTTCCCTGGCCTACAACAGGCTTGGAAGTGCTCTGCCATGGTTTGTACACTCTGGAAAGAAAGATCCTCATGAACACGTGCAGAGGTTAAATGTATCTTCGTGTTTCGGAATTTGTGTTTACTTGGGTGACTGTAGGCATAGAATATCCCTGACATAAAAATGAAGGGATAGGCTAATATTTTATCCACAATTATTGGTGTTCCCTCTTCCAGCCATACCACATTTTCATCTAATGAAATGTCTGGCGACGGCAGAGACAAGCCATAGCTTTTTAAGTGTAAATGGATCACACTAGCTCTCCAGTCTGATCCTTGGTCAGAACAGTAGACAGAGGTGATGGAGATGTGCTTAGTGGGAACTACTGGGTCCAGTTCCTTTCCTTCTCCAAGCTTGCTGGCTTTCCCACCCCCTCTCCCCGGGTCAGTGAGCTGCCCAGGGCCAGGGGCCGGGGGTCAGCACTTGACTGACATACCCCACCTCTGTTTTCTCTTAAAAGCCGTCTCTGGTTGAGTACCCCTTTCATTTTTCTTTATTCTTACTGTGCAGAGAATTTTCATGAGAAATAGTTCATTCTTCTTGGTTTTTTCAACATGCAAAGCAAACCAGTGCTGTGTCCTTTCAGATCTTTGTTGCTTTTTTTTTTTTTTTTTTTTTTTTTGGGGGGGGGGGCAGTCCAGGGTGGCAAAGTCAGACTGGGCCTCCAATCCCACAGGCACTATTCTAATGCGTGTAAAACATTAGATGCTTTTCCAATTGTATCTATTTAGGAGAAAGTGCAGAATATGTTTAGTGCTTGGTAGGAGTTGGCTTTGTGCAATTCTGCTGGTGATGGAGTTTGCTTGCTTGGTCTCTGCGTGGGGCTAAACAGGCAGGGATATTTTGTTCAAAACTTGCTGTGCTAAACTACAAAAAAACCCAAACAAACAAACCTAAAACAAGCAAACAAAGAGCCACATGGTATTTCTACAGCTGTATTGGTTATAAATCATTATCTTTGAGACCACTGGTAAGTTTTGTAGCAAGTTTTATCCAAACACGCCCTCTGTGGAAAGGACTACGTGTGCTCGATGTAGCGTACCTGCGGATCTGGGGAGGGTTACGCGCAGGGGCCGCCCGGAGCAGGGCCGGCCCGCTCCGCCGGGCGGCTGGGCGAGCGCGGGCTGACACCTAGCGGCCGCCGCCGGGCGCCGCGCCGGGCCGGGACGGGCCGGGGGGCCGGGACCGGGGCCGGGACCGGGGCCGGGGCCGGGGCTGGGGCCGGGGCCGGGGGCGGCCATGCATGCGAAGGGGGGGACCCGTCGCTGGCCGAGGTGCCCACCCGGGCTCGCTGGGTTTCGCTCTGTGCTGCTGCCAGAGCGTTCGTACCGCTGGCGGCTGTAGCACACCTCACTTCAACTAAAAACCCCAAACAACAACAACAAAAAAAACACCACACAAAAAAAGCAAACAAACAAACAAACAAAAAAAACAAACAAGCCAAACTCAACCCAAACAACCCGCCCCCCCCCCAAAAAAAAACCAAAAAACCAACCAAACAAACAAACAAAACAAAAAACCCCACCCCCCCCCCCCCACACACACACAAAAAAAAAAAAAAAAAACAGCACACCAGAGAATCTACAAAATGTCCCATGCATTTACACAGCAGGACTTTGGGTCCGCGACTGAGGTGGGGGTTCATTGCTATGAAGTGCCCGGGGAGGGGAAGGCCCGCGGAGCGCTCCATGCTCCCCCTACGCCTGTGGGTGCTTGCTGGGGCTGGGCACAGCGCTGGGGGGTCTGTGGGTGCGGTGGGGAGGCTGTGGGGCTGTGCTCTCCGGGCCACCCAGAGCCGCCCACAGTGGGGTGGGATGAGGGGCTTCTGGGGCTCCTGCCTCATCAGTAATGGGAGTTATTGGCATTGTCATTGCTTTTGTCATTCAAAAGAAGTAAACGTTTGCTGAAGGAATACCCCATGTCTCCTGAAAAGGCCTAAGGCAAACAGCCTCTTCCCCTCCCCACCCACCCCCAAAACCCCAACAAAATGAAGGAAAAAGGAAGAAAACCATAGGACAAACTTAAACAGGCTGAAGAAGGGAAAGCATGATTTGCTTATGTACAAGATCACAACTTAAATATGATACAAAGAGCTCATATTTTGCCCTGACTTTGTAATCATAATTCTACTTTGTTTTTCTTCCCAAAAATGAAATAATTCTGATAAGGATGATAACGTGGCTTAAATAATTTAGCCATTCAAACTTTTCTTTTGAATTATCTGGCATCTATTCACTGAAATGAAGTTATGCCTTCAGCTTTTTTCAAGGCCTAGATTTGAAAGTACAGATTTATTTGCCACTTAGAGCCACTTCATATCAAAAATCACTACTGTAAGGTTGCTGGAATTTGCATTGTATTTTGGTATTAACCATTGCAAGATCACTAGTCTGTTTATAGTACAGAAAAGTTGTTCCGTGGTGTTTCCTGCTATGCCACACTACCCTTCTGAAATCAATGGAACTGAGCAAACTGGAAGAGAGGAAGATTTGGGTTGTTTATGATATTCTGGACAGAAATAGATGAGGCAACTGAGTCCTGGTTTTTTATGATAGAGAACTGTGGATATAAACAAAATGCAAAGGATTCCGTTGGTACTAAGAGATTTTTATTTCCCCACTGCTAACGCCAGGTATTTAAAAAAACAGTTTTATTTACCATATTACATTTCTATCCTTTAGGCATCAAACTTTATGTCCTTTCTCTGTGTGATTCTGAATACTTAAATCATCATGAAATATTTCATGAAAACTGAGCTTCTCTTAAACAACATGATTCTAGGACCTGAAGCTTTATAAAGAAAGCTATGGTTATATACCTTTGAAAAAGCCCCAGGTTATGAAATTTATGTTAATTAAATTATAGTATTGTTGTCTGGGGGAGGTTGTGTCATTTGTAGTTATCAAAGTATCTGTGGATATTATATATCGATAATGAGGAATGAGACTGACCAACAAACTGCCAAATATTGTTTTATTAGAGCCAGATGCTGGGGGAGGGGTAGGGATACAATCACAGCTTTTGCTAAGAGCCAGGTTGAGGCTATACTGACTTCTAGCTTTGGACATCTTTTTCCCATCAACTATCAAACCCTGACTTATCCTTCATATAGTACTGTCAAGGAGTTTGATAAATATCTCGCTGATTACTTCTGTACTTTATATAATTCTGGCTTATTTCTGACAGGTAATTATATCAGTCTTTGCAGCAACCTAGCTTGGGCTATAAATGTTTTTCTCATGCTGCCAGGCTGCTATATTAAGTTGAACACAGGACTGTCTGCCATAGACAGAGAAGCTGATACTGTGTGAGAAAATGTTTAAAAATCTGTTTGCAAGTCTGATGGAGAGCGAGGAAGAATGTTGTTTACTGTTGTTTACTGGGGGACTTCATACAAGAACAAAACCAGCTTTTTATTTCCAGTCAGGATCTGTTGACTGTAGACTGCTTTAGATTCTAGGATTTAGGATAGTAACTAATGATTGGTAGCAGCCTCCTAATAACAGATAAGTTGTGTAGAAAGCCAGCAACACGAACAACATAATTAGCAGAGCTGCTGGAAAGTTCAGAGTAAGATGATTTGTTCCTCTCTCTTCCTGTCTTTTTTGGTAAATGAGATGGTAACTTTTTTTAAAATCAGTATCAATCTTTGCTGCATTGTTTCCAAAAAACCCACAGCGTTCATGTCTGGGTAGGCCTGACTAAACAAAGAGCATCAGTGGCTTTCTGCCCTACCTTCTAGCACGGCAAATTGTAGAATAATGTTCTGTATTATAAAACTGATGTAAGCACAAACCCACTTTTTGCAGAGGTGGCTGGCATCACTCCTGCAGAGGTACCAGATTTTTCTCTTCCTTCTTGGGAATGGCAGCACTCTGTGTACATTGCCTGCAACATACAGCACAGTGTATATTGTCAACAACCTAAGTACACAAAACTTAGGTCAGATGAAAATAAGGCAGTTAGCAGTCACCAAGTATTTTCAAAAGAAGTTTCTTTGCTCTCATTTGGTTTGGTCTAGTCTTTAACTAAGCTTAAAATTGCTGTTGTCAGTCTGTCCAAGCTGGTGAACTCTGCCAAGGAAGAAACACTGAGCCACTTCCTTGGAAAGCAGCTAAAAATGCATTTTCAAAACAGTGAATATTTTATTGTACACTCTTTCATTCCACACAAACCCTTGCTTTACTTGTGTTAGTGTCCAAGTGTCATGTTCTGTGCATGGGATGTGTGTGCACAGATAAACGTCTTGAGTTAAGACTGGCTCCACATGGAGAGCAACGCCATCTGCTACCTCTGCCTCGCAGCCCCAGAGACCATAGATCTGATCCAGGGGAATGACTTCCTGCTCCTCTACTTGCAACATTTCTTAAATGTTTCTCACAGCTCACATAGGAGTTGATCTTGATGTCCCAGCTTTGTTTCAGCAGTGAAAGGACTCCTGCTACTGCAGATTTTTATTCATGCCAGGGTTTTCTGCTGCAGGATCTATAAAGAGGAAGAGTGTAATGGGAACTCTTCCTGTCAGCATGCTGATTTCAAAAAGCAGCGTTGTTCCTGCAAGGAGGAGGAAGGAGGAGGGAGGGGGGGGGAAGCATAGTTAGAAAATGAAAAGCAACATTTCCCTGCTCCTCCATTTTGGCAGAAGTATCTGGGAACATGATGAAGTTTTGGCATTTGTTGATGCTGAAGACCTGTGTATGGGTTCCTGGAGGGTGAAGATGCTGACCTCTGGTTTGAATTTGCAAACCTGCCATGAACTTTATGGTCCTTACTTAGTGTCCCAGCTCCTCTGAAGACTCCATGCTGTTATAGTGTTGTAAATTAATGAAAACAGGGACTGAAGAAAATGTAGTAAAGGGGTGATAAAGTTTTTCCTAGCCAAATTTTGTTCTGATCCCCACAGATCTCTGTAGCATAACAAGCAAGGACAACTGGTAACATTTAAGATCTCTTTAGCATAGCTATGTCCGGATTTACTAGTTTACTATATAGTTTGCATTTGGAGTCACTGTTAGAGATGCTGGAGACCTTTTTGTCCCATTTCCTCTTTATTTTATCAATTACCAGAGTCCTTGGTGTTGTATTCCCCTGTAGCGATCTGTACTAAACACGAAAAAGAATTCCCCTAACCTCTCAGACTTTGTAGTTACCATTTCATGTGATAATTCTCAGCTATAAAAATGAATCCAGTATTAGACAGTTCAGAACGGTAGGATTTTATGATCAAAACTCTCCTGGTATTTTGTGACCCAAAGGGTATTTTGAAGTGACAAAGAAGTTCATGCACAGGTAACAGTGGGGACTTACAGAAGGGTTGTGTTTGACTGCTTACCTTTGTCACTAACAATCCAAAACAGTTATTTTCAAGGATCTTCTACCATGGTACATAGTGAGCATACAAGAATTTTTAATAGGTAAGATCTATAACCTGGCTTTTTATTTTAAGATTGCTGCTTATGCCTCTGCTACACTTCCAGCTCCTGTCTTGTATTTTAACTTGATGAGTCTGATACAAATTCCATTGGCGTTAATGAAGAATACTCATTGAGTCTAACAATCTTTGAATTGCATCTGGTATCAATTACATTAACATAATCAAGTGAGAGGCAATTGTTATGGATGCATTATTTAGCACTGATTGGGGAGGTAGTCAGCTCCCAGTGTCAGCTGGTGTTAGATGTTATTTTATAAGGGCTTGATTATTTGATTAGTATTGCAGGTTATGAATCTTTCAGTTGTCCTTTCATTGCTTGCTGTGCAATATTCTGTATTTATGTTATAGTTCCCCTAAAGTGTACACTGGAGGGGTTCAGCCACTTTATATAATTTCCAAATCTGTAATCGCTTCTTCTGTGAAGTGGCATTTCTTACAAACCTGAGTGAAGTGAGGGCTACAACGTGCCTTACATTCCGCTCCGCATCACATAGTGAGGCGCACCCTGCATTGCTGCAGATAAGGCTTTGACCTGACAGCACTCATTTGTGCATAAAGTGGGAGAAGGAGTAAGCCAGGTTTCTGATGCTGCTCATTCGAATCAGACTCATGGTACACAGTGCTCCTTAGCTGGAAAGTTGCTGAAGGCCATTAAAACAAAGAATATCAAACTACTGATGCCATGTCCTGGAATAACTTCATCAAGCCCTGTTCGGGGAGTGTGATCAGCAGTCATGAAATAGGCAGTTGGAAGTAGGAAGCAAGGTGCTGGCAGGTTACATGTGTATGGCAAAGCTCTGCTCCAGCTGTTTTAGTGACAGTGCTAGGTGTTGCCCTGTCCCCTGGAGGCTCTGCCTGTGCCCAGGACATGAGTGTGGCTGGATTGCTATGTGCAATAACACATATTTTTAGATTTTTTAAGATCGGTATTCAGCTTGACCAAATCTAAACATATTTGTGGTTCCAGTTGCCACCAGTTTAAAAGCCATACTTGATTACAACTTGAATAAGCAAGTTCAGAGGCCACAATGGTGTAACAATAGGAGACAGGATACTTTCTACAGTGGTAGTCTCAGTTTTGTTAATACTTATGGGGCAGTTAAAAATAGTTTTGTTGGTCATCAGGGTTTTTCTCCAAAGAGCTGCAGGAGACATAGACCTCTGCTGCAAGTCAGCTGCTTGCCTTCCAGGAGCACATAATTTGCTTTTAGTGAAGTCCAAAATTATTAACTGTTATATTAACCAATGCATGTGCTTGTGTCAGCAGTTAGAAGAATTTCACTTCAGATCCTAACCTTCCGGCTGATGGACGCCTGTGCCAGTCTAAGACTTCATCAGTCAATAGAAGTCCAGCTGCAACCTTATTTCATGTTGCAAAAGCCAGACCTCACCCAGTAAACCAGACATGAAATACTTTTCTGCCTTGCCAGATTAGAGTGAAGGTGCTGGAGAATAATGTGATTTAAATTTTGGGGCAAAGAAATGTGTGCATGTTGTACTGAGCACAGTACTATCACAGTGGGCTGTCTTAATCACACACGGGACAAGGGAAACCTGCAGTGTTACACCCACAGGTAAAAAAGACCCTTTGCTGGGGTGAGTTGCTGCATTTCCACAGCTGAGAGAGATCACCCATTAGTATGTGGCTGCAGTACCGAGGTCTGCTTCAGAAATAGGTCATTAAAATCAGAATATGCTTACACTTGCTACAGGAACCAACCCTCAGAAATCTTTCTCACAAATCAAAGCAGGTAAAGTGTGCTGAAGCTCTAAGGAAAAACATTTATAAAAAATTAGTGCAAGTGCATGATTTTAACATGTAGCTATGTACATAGGTATTGAAATTAAAATATAAAGTTGAGGGTTGGGTCCTGCACAGTACAGGCAAAAGCATGGAGCTAGATGATGGGCATGTGAAACTGTTCAAAACGTGTTTTCGGGAGGGGGGATCAATATAAAAGAACTTCAGGAAGGGTACATAAAGGTGATTTACTTTTCACCTTTTTCTGGCTTACTGCAGAAAAGTGTAATTGAACTTCAACTGGTCTCTGAATTATTTGGTCTTCTGCTAAGGTAGCAGAGAAAGATCTTTGATAGATGTTTATTATGATCCTGATGGAAGATTTTATGCTGTGTAGCACGAGAATCAAAGGGAAAAAAAAGAAGAAAATAGACTTTTAAAGATGGTTTCTACTGTGTACCATTTCACCTCTGTGGTTTTCCTTGCCATATCTATCCCAAGTTCCTGCTTATAGGATCCAGTAGTGCACAAGTTGCCATCTCTAGCCCTTTGCTCTTCTTTTTCACCCTCCCCCTCCAAATATTAGTTTGAAACAAAGAACTCAGTAACTCCGCGTTTTCACTGCAGTTTTGCACCAGAGTATTTCCAACTGTTTAAATTGTTTTCTAGTTTTTGAAATAACTAATGTAAGATGAGGTAATTTTCCATATAAATTAAATTTCATGACACAAATTCAGATGCTCCTTAAAATAACAGAGTAAAATAAAGTAACATTATCATGGCAAAGTAATGGATTTACAAAAATTCCTTAGAGCTTACAGTGGAGCTCAGTGACAGGACATATTTCCAACCCACTGGATTCAGTGTACATGGTTCAAAACAACAGATAAAGTATTGGAGACATCCTCGTTGTAACTGGAAAGCCCAGAAGGTTAAAGGTCCTTTGCAATAGGACAAAGATGTCTGTGTTCCACAAAATGCCAGAAGAATTATATTCATTTTCCAAGTTGCAGGATTCACAGAATAAAGCAGGAAAAACATACATGCCGATGAGGAACAGTTTGCTACTTTTTGCAAATCAAAGAGCTTGAAAAGCGCTAATAATAGATTCATTGCTGAACGACATCCTTTGTAATTATTTGTTTCTGGACAGATACAGGATGATCGGCATCCTGTTTTATATCGTTGTGTTTGTATAAGTAGAACGCTGAAGTGATTAACTGGGAATAAGTGCTGATGAAAGGTGCATCTAAATTTATCCCATATTGTTTGGGGATGACACAGTCTGGGGAAATATGAAATCAGATCATCGGATGGTAAATGTTGATCAGTGTGTTAAACAGCACAAGTATATCCCAGGCCAAAGTGTGCAGTCAGAGTCCCATATGAGTTTTTTACTGGCCTGGGTGACTCTATTGGGTGTAAACATGGCATTTTTATTCTTTTCATTTTGTCCCACTGATGTAATTAAATGCTGTCTGAAAGTGCGTAACTGGTTCAGGCTATGGTAGTGTAGATACTACACTATTGTATGCGTATTATATTAGGTATTATATATAGGTAGAATTTCCTAAGTGGTATGAAGGTGGAAGGCTTTGCCTACATTTTTAATGATTTAATGGGGTGATAGCATTACTACTTCCTTGCCCAGCAAAAACCACCGTGTAGGCATTTCACAGCCCAGCTGCCAAGGGTCCCCTCCAGCCGTAAGCACAAACCGCCCCCCAGACAGGCTGGCCTGGCCCCAGCGGAGGCTGCCCAGGCTCCCCCGGGAACTGCTTCCTGCTCCCATCCACGTTCTTACTTCTCGTAGTTACAAGAAGAGTCTGCAAGCGCAGCAAGGGCATCAGAGGAAGATGTTAAAGATAGAAGCTTGGCAGAAAATGTAAACTTTTAAATATTAACACAACTCCAAAGCTGTGGAGAACTTTCATCTGGATTGTCTCGGCAGTTTCCATGGCAGTGAGGGCTGCAGCACGTGCAGTGGTCCCAGGTCGTTAGGAAATATCAAGAGGTATAGAGTGAGTATTACCTCAGACCTCAATGTGTCAGAAAAAGAAAAAGCTTGCAAAAGAGAAAAGGTTGTCTGATGCATCAGGTGAGGGCTTGATGGCCATGTAAAGGTCTTCAACAGCATTTATTTGCTTGGAGTGAAATTTTTCATCTGGGACCTGAAAGCTTTTGAACAAGCACAAGGTTTAGCTGTGAAGGCAGTAGAATGAAAGCTTTAAAGATAGGCAGATGAAATAAGTGACAAATCTTGCGCTGAAGCCTCGCAACTAACAGGTGGTCATTAGGTTCTTCCATATTTCCCCCTTTTCAATTTACTGCAGAGAGTTGTTACTAAGCTACTTAGCCTCTCAGGGCACAAACAGGTCTGCGTGGCTGTGGAAAAGAAAATGCAGCATTTAGATTGTCCCTTGTTCTTGTTACCTCCATTTCTCAAAAAATGCACTGCAAATTCTGTGCTTTTCTTGCAGTTCGGGGGGGGGGGGGGGCATGTTGTAATTGTTGAAAGCGGCAATTGTAAGTGCATGTAAACATGTATTTGTAACTTCTTCCTATTGCAATAGTTTTGTGCATTAATCCAGTAACTCATTGTAGCAGACTAGATGCTTTTAATGTGTGGCTTACGATGAACTTTATGATATTTATATACGTAGCGAGCAGGAATCCACAGTTACGTTCCACACATAGAATGTAACTTCATACACCTTAGGGACTTACACTTCAGAGACTTTTAAATACAAGCCTCTGGCTTGAAGCTATCTTTCTCTTGGCTGCACATAGCACCCAGTAAAAGTTTCTATCTGGCACGTCATTTCTGAGGTGTGGCAGAGTTATAGATGTTAATATGAGTTGAAGTTTTACAAATTATTATGTTAGAGACGTGTATGAATCCTTGAGTTCCTTTATTATATGTTGTGCAAGCATTCAGTTAGCTGAGGCATTCTTCACTTTTGAATCATAAGGAAAATGCCACTACCCAGCTTGCCTGCAAACTCGTTTGCTTAGAAGCCTCATTGCATCAGCGAAAACAACAGTGCGTGTTTAGAGCGCTCTGTGGAGCACAATGTTTCCTTTTCTTCATTCAGGACTTTAAATGATTGGAGTGATACTTTTGACAAGGAAGATATAATTTCATTGTCATGGATCATTTTTCAAGTGAAACTGAGTTTTGGAATAAAGTGATGGTGAGTAAACCATGTGAGGGGGGAAGGAAGGATTATTTTTGTTCCGAGTTTTATTCAGCAGTTTCTGAAAACTAAGATGGAAGTGATTTTGGTATTCTGACTGCAGTTATGTTTTTTATTAAGTGGAAAACATAACATAATGATTAAAGAAGGGGTGAGACAGTAACAGGCATGCTTGCTGTCGTGTTCCATGGGAAACTGGAATGTGATTTCTCTTTTAATATCAAGATACAAATCTGATTCACAGTTAGTTCATCTGACTCCTGAAGGGGAAACATGTCAGCTCATTAAATAGATGCATTTTGTCTAAGCAGCTGCTTTTAACATAATAGCAACCTAAGTTTTCAAAATCATTTGTGGGTTTGCTATCTAGATATTTAAAGAGTGCATTTTTACTTTTAAAAAAGGAAAAATAAAATCAAAACCTAAACTTATTTCAGATGGGGGGAAACTTTTTAAAGGACTTATTGTGATTGTTCCCTTTCTGGGAACTGTATTCTCTGTGTTAACTGTATTCTGCATGTTCTGTAAGTAGCCATTTTCTTTTGTTTCTTTTTTTCTCTTTTTTGCCATCAAAATGCAAATAATATTTCAGTCATTGAATTATTGATTTCATCCAAACAGGGAGGGTGGGAGTTTTTAAGTCCAGGTCTTGCCCAGAAGAGTAAAAAGGCCAGACAAAATAATGCTGCTTAAGTATAGGGAGGTAACCACATGCATAGCTGCAGGTTAGGACAAGTAAACTTTATTGTGCCTTCTCTTGTTGCTGATGGTAATCAGAACATTCATATTAGCCTGATGAAAAGAAAAAAATCAACTAGAGGTTTTCTAAAGTAACTTAAGGAACACTTTTTTTTTTTTTCTGAAGGAGAGAGGCAGCGTGATCTAGCTGTAAAGCGTATAATCAGTGTGTCTGGCTTATCAGCTTATCATCTCGGGCGCTGCCACAGGCAGCCTTAGACGAATTTAAGGGAGCCACCGTACAGCCAATTTTACTGCACTTGCTTACAAAGTGAATTGTACTTTATTCATGTAGTAACATACCCCTGCAAAATCTTTCCATTTCCGTATTTTTAAAATACCAGTAATTTTTGTCTCCTTCACAGGGCTGCTATTATTCTTACTCCATTGGTGTATTTAGTCTTTGATGACACCATTTCAGCCATCTCTAGGTCTTTCCTCCGCAGGCAACACTGCAATTTGGAGAACGCGGTTAACATACAACTTCTTCACATTTGCAGGGACTTACTTGTATTTCCTTGTTTCTAAAAAGGCAACTAAAGTAACCGTTTGGCTGTCCAACTGCTGAAAAAACAGGACTACTTAAACAACCTGCATTTCAGAGATGTATGAGTTAAGCTAATCTTTTTTCCATATAATTTAGTTCAAGTTTGCAAGCTATGGAATTTTTCATTTTGCTATCTTGTATATGTGATACAAACATCATTAGCTCATGACAGCAGGTTTGCAAGTGCAAATGATCATCCTGTTGAACCTTTAGGCCATGATCATGCGATCTGGTTGTAAACCAAGAGTCTTGTGGGTAAAGATATCATCTGTGCTTGTCTGAACATGTATATTGAGTGGGTTCCCAGGCATGGAAGTGACCTTTGTAATTTAGTGCTTTCACAAGAGCTTGTGTCCAGTGACAGCTTTGGAAACACTGTCTCCTTCTTGGTTTGCTAATTGGTTTAAATATCTCTTTAAAAATAAAACTAAGAGAGCAGCTCAGCTTGTTCTTTTTGTGCAGTGACTAGATTTTTTTACTGCCTTTCTCCCAGAATAGTAGCACTTCTATCTTCATCTGACTGTACTCTTTTCTCAGGTGAGCTCGCTCTGCACTGAGAGCTGAGCTTTATAAACACTACATGAAGAAGATGCAATGAAAACTTCTGTCTACGGGATTTCCTATCTCTTCAAATCAAGTTTTCAAATAAGCGACCACATGTCCTAACGTTTTCCTGTCACAGAGCATTGCTTGTAGGACAATGCAATTTTCTTCATTGTTTTTTGCACTTGAATACAGCTTAATAATTTAAAATGTACAAAGGAGCAAAAATGTTTTTTGAAAAATAGGGCTATGGTTGTGCGAACACTCAAATTTTCAGGAAGGCTTTCACAAGAAAGATGCCTGGAAATATTGGTTGTAATTTCAAAATAAAAAAGCAAATGCATTGCATTCCTGTGGAAGAAGCCACCTGATTGTCATGAAGAAGATATGCCAGTGTCTGCATTGTTAGTGAGGTCTGCAGTAACATTGCTGTGCTGAGCTAAGATCTGGAGGGGATTCTCAAGTTGCCCTGCAGAGTATCTCAGTGCTGGAAGTTGAGGAGCTGGTTTCCCGTGTGCCTTGAGGATGGGGTTATCTAGCCAGCTTGGTGAGAGTGAGTCACAATAGCTGGTCCATATTGGATCATTGGACTGAGCCACGTCCCCTGTCAAAGACAAAAAGAAGAAAACACTTTGAGGCATGCTAATACTTCAAAGACAGTAGTGGACCTGTTCTCCTGATCTCAGGCGTTTTGCTTACCTCAGTTCCAGTTCTGAGTTTTGGTGAAGAAATACATGACAACCAGAATGTGGCTAAACATCTCGGGATAGAAAGTGTAACAGGGGTAGAAAATACTTAATCCTATAGTCATCTTACGTTGAATAGTGGGGAGCGGGAGGGAGGTCATTAGAGCAAAATGGTGGTTTGATGCAGGGCAACCAAATCCTGTGGAAAGATTAGGGTAGTCGTTTCCCCTCAGTTCCTGTTGGACACTGATTTTCTTCCTCTTTTTGTATCTATGGGTCAGGTTTGAACTGTGACTTTCAACAAAGGCTGATGAATGTGGCAGGTCTCTTGACTTCCCTTGGTGGCTGCTGGTGTCCTGAATCTGGGCATCACTCTTGCAGGCTCAGGAGTGCCCTACCATCCTTATCATCTGCTGGATGATTTCATTTGGGATGCAGTTAGTTATCAACAAAATCTCTTAGTGAAGGGGGGGTTCTTTGTATAAATTCAGAGCTGCTGTAACGTGCCACTTGGTGTCAATGCGGTGTTTGAAACAGGCGGAGAGAAGGCGAGTACAACAGAAAAAACGCTGATTGCCAGGTCATGGGTTCATGGGGCCTGTCTAACCATAGGAGTAGGATGTGCCAGTGTTCGCTATTGGCAAGTGCAGCATCAGTCAGCTAAGTTTTTTGGGATGTAGTTCAGAAACTTGGCTCTGCAAAACCATAAGTTAACTGTGTGGCCAGCTTCACCATACAATGGAAGGAGTGATCACACTTTCCTTTAATTAAAGTGCTTAAAGTAAAAAGATTAGCTAAAAAGTGCTTTAGCAATATCATAATTAAAAGCACTAGTAGGTTTTAAACATGAATGCTGAAGAAATCATGATTTAAAAAGTAAGCAACCCTTCTGAACTCAACAGATCTTCTGCAGTCTCAGAGGCAGAGGAGGGAAAGCCTGATTTGTAAGGTTGGGTGCAGCAAGGGAGTGGGCTGTGTTCTTGTTTCAAGTTCTGGAAATGCTGATTGTAGCCAGCTTCCCTTGCCAAGCAGAGGTCCAACCATTTTTAAGAGGACTATTCTTATCTGCATACAATGCACCAACATCTGAAAAGCTTTACCCATCACTGACCAGGTGGAAAGTTCAAATTCACATGTGAAGAAACTGCTGATCCATTTGCATGATATGACAGAGTCCCACTGTTTGTTATGTAGTTAGGTAGTAGACAGCAAAAGATACTGAAACATATTTTTCCATAGTAGTTACATATAGAATGTCCTTTTTTTCTCTTCCTCCTAATTTTCACTCCTATTTTACTACCTATATTTATATTTACATTTATTTTCCATCCAATCTATAGAACTGAAAGTACTGTATCTACTGCACATCTACATTTGTTTTCTGTCAAGTCACCCAAATTCTAGAAACCCAAACCCAATATTTACAGGTAATCTGCTCATCTGGAAGCTGATAATTTGTTTAGAATCAGGTTGAAGGCTATATGCTTCCCCAGAGAAAAGACACATATATTGATGTGTTTATGCTTTGCAATAATAATATTTGTCCATGTGAGAAA
Organism: Falco naumanni; assembly: GCF_017639655.2. NCBI lineage: Eukaryota > Metazoa > Chordata > Aves > Falconiformes > Falconidae > Falco > Falco naumanni. Next base: position 44,452,677 of record NC_054059.1, read on the forward strand.
GCATGAAGCTTTTTTTCTTCTGCCACACCATATGGCTTATGACTATTTACAATCCAAGCAATAACAGCTGCTGCTGCTGCGTAAGGGAATCCATTCCTCTGAGCTGGAGATGCGCTGAGTAGCGAATGACAAAGTGTACACACACAAATGAATTCCAAATACCTTCATTTACCACTCAACATCTTGTCTATCATTCTCCTCTTGGAAACCGTTGGAGCTTTTTTCTTATATGCTTAGCTAATGGGGAGACCTTTGACAGCTTGGTTTGGGAGTTTGGGAGCAGATAGAGAAGCTGTGTCCGATGACAGCTATCCAAATGGGAGAAGGGAAGAACATTCTGGCTGGGTGCTCAGCAAAATGAAAATGTGAATCATGCTCTTAACCCCTTTCAAAGAAAAACCAGCTGACTCTCTTAATATATTAGAAGTCTCTAGTTGGAAGAATAAACCAGGTAGTCTTTTGACCTTTAAAACATGGGTCACTTCATGCCCTTCATTGATGGCATGCTTAAAGTATTAAAAAGATACATTTTGCATTTCTCAGCTAGTATCAGTCTTTTGGGGCTTCTGTCAGTTGCCTGTTTGAGCCTTTTTCCTGCAGTTTTCTGCTGGCCATTTTGATAATTCCTGAATTTTTGTATCAGGTGTTGTAAAAAGTGATTTACCGTTGTCAGTCATTCCTGTCAACAGCAAGAGGACAATTTACAGATATTATACAATTGGGCTACGTGCCTGGCCTTTACCTATGGTGTTCTGACTGGAATCAGCATTTAAACCGTCCACGCCTGTCAGCAGGTTCTCTTATATTTGTACCAAGTTGTTCGTGTACCTGCTCTTTCCCAATAGGTTTGATAATTGGCACATTATATTTATTATGACTTATCTCACAAAAGCATATTCCAGGGAGGATGAAATGTTCAGGGGGATATTCCCTGGGCATCTTCTTCTGGCACACCATAATCTAACAATACTCATTATTAAAAAAGAATTGCAGGTTTCTTGCAGTTGACATTTTATCTGCCATGAAGCTTTGCTGGTAAATAAAACTCACTGTATTTCATCTGACTTCAGAGTTCATTGAAAGGTGGCTATGAATAAAGTGATCACGCTTTCTAACAGCATTTACTGTTACAGTGGAGCCTCCTCATTGAAAAGCTTTAAAATTAAGCCAGATTAATTCCTTGACAGCATATAATGATTTATATCATTTACGTTTTACTTTTTTTAAGTGTCTCTGTAGTAGTCCTGTGCCACTGGGAATTTCTCATGTCAGGGCTACTGCTACCATAGAAACAAAAGGACTGAGAGGAACCTTCTGAGCCTTACTGGGTACAGGCAGCCCTGTTCAGGGCTGGCAGCCCTGAACCTCACTGTTTCAACCACACTTTAATTTGGATGTCCTTGTGGTCATCCTACAGAGAGATGTTTTTAACTTACTGTTCTTCCCTCTGCTTGGTGAGAGCAGATCTCCATTTCATATTCCACTTTACTAAGGTCAACAGCCTCTGCTCTTCTCAAGGCGTGGTTGGGTCACCATCCCTGAAGGTGTTTGGAGGATTTATGGATGTGGCACTTGGGAACATGGATTGGTGGTATACTTGGCAGTGTTAGGTTTACAGTTGGACTCGATGATCTTAAAGGTCTTTTCCAACCTAAATGATTCTATGATAGATGCTCTGTTGCCATGATTACACCAGCTGCTTACAATTTCTCTTTCATGACTGTGCAGTGACCAGAAGGGCTTTGAAGAAGGGGCCCCACAGGAATGAATAGACACTTGTGACCACTGAGAATGACCTGTAGGGCACATCCCGTGTGCCAGTTCAGCAAATAAATGAAGTGGGGCTCCAGGTAGGCACAGGTCAAATCCCTTTCTTGTAGAGCCCAAGCAATGCTGCTTCTGTTTAATGCAAAAGCTCCTTTATAAATCTAAGGGCTGTGATATGGCACCACATAGTTGTGATTCCTTAATTCATGTGCTGAGTCAGCTCATTCCCATGTGAAGGAAGGAGTTACCTGAGAACATGCTCCTCGGTGTGAATTTCATCTCGCTTGCCAGAGATGAAATGGAATTACCAGAAATATTTGTATGAAAAGCCGTAAGTGCAGGTTTGATCTACATCAGTGCTACAGGAAAGAGCTTCTAACATATTCCTACCAGAAAAACAGTGATAGGTACTGTCTCCTGCCCCATTTCTGCTTCACTAGAAGAGACAAATTACTTCAGCTTTCTTGGATCAATGCAGCTGTGCCTGGGTTAAACTTGGAACTGCATGGAGAGAAATCAATGTAAAACAACTGACTAAAAAAAATGGCAGATGGGAAAAATTGCTTTGTATAAACTAAGGCTACATTTTGTCGTGCCCTTTGCCTGCCAAAGCTGTTCTTTGAGCAGTAACAATGGGTTGCATAAACAAATTTAAGGGATTGATGGAATTTGATTTCATGCTTTGTTCCTGTTAGCTGTCTGCTATGTTAAGCAGAGAATCTATTTCAATACCCACTATGCAAAATTGTAGAAACAGCTGTGAGTATTTACTTCTAGGGTGCTGCCTAGGGATAGCGGGGCTTCTTGGCAACTCTATGTTACAGCAATCAGTGTCAAGAAATCACCTAGTGAATGAAATTGTTTTGCTGACCTGTGACATGATTTGATGCCATTAATACCAGATGTTGAAGCCTCTGCTCCTCCTCCACTCCTGTTCTTAGTTCATACAACACTGAGATGTGAATTTGCTATTGAAAGCTGTCTCTGCTTCCTAAGTAGGGAACCCATGAGTTTTGTCTGTAGAGGAAAGCCTCTGTATTCGCTTAACTAAAGGAACATCCATATGGACTGTTGACTTCATAAAAAAACAAAAAAAAGCATATTGTCACACTGCCCAAATGTGGAGACTGAATTTACACCCATTCCCTTCTGCTGCCCCATGGCTTTGGAAACACTGTGGAAATAAATCGCAAAGGGTCTGTGCTTTGCAATCAGCTTTGCAAGCCGGTGAAATTGAGCCTCTCCTGCACAGAGAGCAGCCTTGCGTAGTAAAACTGCTTAGCTTTGGGACTTCATAGGTGTTGTCTGCATTTTGGCATCAGACCAACAAGCTAGAATCTAAAAGAGTAATCTCTCAAATCCCATACGCTTGCTTTAGCATAGCAAGTTAGAGCGAGAAGCTGTGTTTGGACAGCATCCCAGTGACACAGCATGGAAAGTATGGAACCAATTAATGTCAGAAACCTGTACCTTGATGGGAATCCTAGTGTTCTGGTGTTGGTGAAGCACACCTCTCAGGAGTCTTCTCCTGGAAGTTAGACTGGTTGATTTGCCCAGAGACCTTTGCCAGGACCAAAGTGAGTGATCTGAATGCTCTTACACAACAACCTTGCAAAAGCACGTCCATTAGCATCAGGCAAGCACCTCCAACAGCAATTGTTTGTATGGCTTTTACCTGGCACGTCAGAAAAGGTTGAGCAAAGGATGAGGTAAGAGGGAATGAATCTGAGGAGGTCTCCTCTCCATCCTACTCAAAAGTAAAGAAGAAAACCCTACTCTTTCCATCTCCTGTCTGTAAGGGATCTTTTCCCCTGTTTCCACAGGCTGATGATAGGAGGACTCATTTTGTTGGAAAATACAAGTAGGGGTAACAAGACAATGTAACAGCAGAATTTGCAAGAGAAGAATTAAAGTGCAAATCCCTTGTCTTCCTCCGTTCACCTCCAGAAATGCCCCATTTCTTAACTCTGCCAAAGAGCAGGGATGCTGGCAGCAGAGAAAGCTCAGCAACCCTGGGACTCTGAGATCCTCAGGGGACCCTCAGGTCCCACCGTACTGTAGGAAAAGCATTTTGGGCCATTCACCCCCAGCATGGCTGTCACTCCATATCCTGAGAGCACAAAATAGTCAATCAGCAGACCAGGCAAGGCTCTGACAACTGGGAGTTGTGCATGGGCAGAACGGTTCACAAGGCATCAAGCATCTGTATGATCTGCTTTAACGTGGGCTATTTTAGATTTAAAATGTGCTTGATCTATCATCCTAGACTAATTCCTGCAACATTAATTGCACTTTATAGTGCCACTGATCTCATTATTTCTGCTATTTCATTCCTTTTGTTGTGAGTTTGATCTGAAAATTAAAAAAAATAAAAATAAAAAACCAACCCAAATTTACTGTTCGCTGCTTTGTGCTGTCATAGGATGAACTTACTTTCCCCAATACCTTTACTAAACTCACTGTGCAGATGCCCTGTGAAAAACCTGCAGCTGTTACAAGAATTTAGAACACGTATCTTATAAATCCATCTTTTGCCTCTTGATTTAATAGTCTTCTAAGCCATTACTTCAAAAGGGGATGTTGCCTATTTTTTATTTCTTGGGTTCAGTAGTTACTGATAAATGAATCTCAAGAGAGAAAATAACTGAAGATGATGAATAGAAGAAAAATGTTCATTATTAGCTCAGGCAGAAAATGAATCCCTTTTCAGAAATTCAGGAAGTTGATAATAGTGATTTTTTTTTTTATATAGATGATTACCCTCATGACAAATCTATCACGTTGCCTTCTCAAACAAGTATGATATGTTTTGTCTTTTTTTCCTCTTGACAAGGGAATTCATGACATAATGTCACCCTGTTGGAAAATGTGTATGTTTCTGGTAATTACTGGAAAATGATGTTGTTCTTAATTTCCATATTACGCAGGGTGGTTGTGATTAAAAAGTTAGACATTGACATGCAAGAAAGTGCCAGGATAAGTCGGTTAATTCCTCCTAGCTGCAGCAGACATTTCTCTGTGAGAAGACACACGACCACTTATGTGTGCTCTTTTAAACTGTTTAACAGCAATCACTGTACAAAGCAGAGCTGTGATCCCACACAGATGCAGTTTCTCTGCTATCTTCAGTGAAGGTACCCTATCCCTCCTGTAAATTTTTACCTCATCAGGAACTCGGCTATACCTTTTGTTATTGCAACACAATGTGAAAAAGAAAGAACTGTCATCTTACCCGTTTCCAGGTCTCTACATGTTATTTTCAGAGACACAGAGGTGAAACTTCATCCGAGCACCCATCCCCCTACAGTGGTGTGCTGCATTTGAAACTCAGAGAACAAACTGCCATGCTGTCCTCCTTATCTGTAAACCAGAATAGTATCTCTGCCTTCTTAGCCATACCCTGCCTTTAGACTACATTTAGTATTTCTCTCCAAATTGTTCTGTTAGAAAATCAAAGCCAAGGGTGACAGAACCGCTCTGTCACCACAAGTGCTGGTTGCTTCTCACTGTCAGCTTAACGAGTGAAGTCACAGCTTGTATTAAATCTTGCCCAGCCCTTTATAATTCCTCAGCCACATTTAACATGTCACATCTGGCCACCCTTAGGCGTGGTTGGCATCTTTATTCGAAAGATGTGATGGCTTGCTAACCCAAAGTGTTTGCCAAAGCGAAGGACTGAAGCAAAGCCAAGGCTTAAGGTTCCCTTGGGAAGTGGAAAAAGAAGCTGGCAGTGTGATCCCTGAGCGGTCCTTCCAAAAACTGCTGTAGGGAATCAGAAGGAGGGCTGATCCTCTTACTAGTACCCTAAGATAAGGCAAGGTTTGCATTAATGGTTGCTGCAACATAGGCAAATCCATAGTGCTTTCTGAACATAGACAGTTTTTTTCTGACTGGTCATGGTAGAGAAGTAATCCTTTAATGCAGTGGAAATTTATAGTATTTGAGAATATAGTATTCGAGAATTTTTCATTCTCGAAGTAGGATGGAAAACCTAACTCCTGGGAGGCATCATAAACTCACAGACTAAAAATAATTAAATAAAAAATTGGTCACAACATCTCTTTTTGTTTTCCATCCCTTTCCCTCCCATTTGGCACCTTGTTTTGCCAGTTTTTTTGGTCAAAAATTACTAATCCTTCAAAACAACAAAAAAATACTGCCACAGAAAATGCAAGCTTTTGCAATCGGGGTTGTTGGTGGCAAATTAAAATCTTTTATGAAGATAGGATGTGTTTACTGAAAAAAAACCCTGCAGTTGACTTAACTCTGTTCTTGAAAGTAGTTCCTTCAAATCCGTGCAAAATGTAGATAAAATCCCCCTTAGCAGTCCTTTCCCCCGGGCTCTGGTTAAAGGAGTCTGGGTCCCATGGGCTTAGGACGCAAGGTGAAAATCTGTTACGTTGACTAGACTACAGTAAAATATGGGTAGAGCACTGGCATTGATTTGTATAGCACATGGCCGAAAGCCTTCTAAATTCCTTATGTGAAGGGAAAGGAAGAGGACTGAAAGAGGACTTGTTTTGAGTGCCTAGATTAAATTCCAACAATCCCACTGTGATATAATTGAATGATCGATAAAGGAATAGCACACTATACAATTATATGAAAAAGATGAATACTGTTCAACAAGATTAATATGCTAATAAAGGGGATTTTTTGCTCCCAACTAATTATAACATCCACTTCAAGCAAACAGCTGAATAGGCTCAACTTGCTTCTTCCTAGAATTTCTTTGTCATTGGTTGTCTTTTAGTGAAAAAGTTCGTTATTTGCTATGTAATGGTATAATGAAAAGTAAGAGAAGAGATTGTCATCAGTTCAAGAGGGTTTGGGTTTTTTCATCTTTACAGGCTTTCTGGCAGTTTCATTTAGCTTTCAAACATCCAGAAAGCCGATTTACATTTTAAATCTTAGGTGCTGTGTACAAAAATTTCAAGCAGATGTTTTTAGCCTGAGCACCAGTCAAGCAGAGTGGAGCCCTGTGCGAGTGGTCTGGAAGCTGATGTGTGGTGTTCCCTGCCTGTGCTCCAGCAAGATCTCTGCCAGATCGCTTTGGCTTATTGGAAAGGTTTTGTTGTGTACAACTGACCCCAAAAAAGGGCCTTTCTGATATGATTCCTGTGAAACCGTGGAGCACAGGGAGTTGTCAGGGTGGAGATGATGGAAACACAGGATAGCTAAGGCAGAAGACAAAGACCCTCCATCTATTCCTTTGCTAGCAGTAGTAGTAGGTGGTAGTAGGAAGCAGGTGGTTCTACATAAACAGGACAGATGTGTGGCAACTCTCTCAAAAGATTTCTCTTTCTTCTGCAGGGCCCTCATTTTCAAAGTCACCTTGCTTTCACACAGCTTTTGTCTGATCTCACCTCTCTCATCTAGCATCAGAGGCCTTTTGGTCCTACCAAAGGCTGCCTAAAACTTTTGCTGCCTGAAAAGAGCCCTCCTTTATCTTTTTGAAGCATCTGTTCACCATCTAATTTCAAAGCACAGCAAAAATCTGTTTTGTTGGGTTTTTTTCTTTTCCCGCATGTCAGTGCTTTTAAATTTCTTAATCCCTTTGTTGCTGTTGTTTAATTTGTAAATTTTTAGATGTGGTCCCTTTTTTTCTTTTGAGAGCAAAAATATTGCCTCAGATTTCTGTATGACAACATAGATCAGATATTTAGTAGTTAATAATACTTTCAAAACCAAAACAAAATAAACCACAACATCCTCATTCTGTTTAAACCAGAATAGTGATTTCGACCCATTTTGTTCACCAAACAAAAAATCACAAGGAATAAATAAGCTCTTTGACTGAGAAGATGAAATAGTTAACCCTGCTGGATTTTCATACATCAGTTTTGGTCATTTTTTTGTGTTTTTTTTTTCCACTAATACTGTAACTCCCCTGTCTGATGGTGGGATGCTTGCCATGACACTGTAATTCCTGACTTTACAGAGATTGTATGTGCTCATTGGTGCATGCAAGAATAACTTCAGTTTTCCTTTCCCATCCCTTACTCCCCTCTCCCATCTTTTTTTCTTCATACATATTTATACCAATAGTGATGAAAAAAAGGAAGGAGAGCTACCTCCTACTATTTCCTTCAAGGCCTAAGAGATTGGGGTACATATCCAGCTGGGTTACACTTTTCACTTGATGTGGATTTTTTTATTCTCTCCATTTCTAGACTGGAAATAGTCAGGAAATGCTTTCCTCTTACAACCAGCCACAACCTGAGGCTCTTAGAGAAAAAAGAAGAGGGTCTCACAGAACTTTTTCTTTCCCTTCCCTCTCTCCACACCTCTTCCCCCTTCAAATCACTGGTCCAGTCTCATCTCAGCCAAACACATCTTTTAAACTGCATGGATACATTCCTTTCAGTTCTTTTAAAACTCATTTTTCAATAAAAAAAGAGTGGAAAATTTGCAGTCTTCAATGTGGTTGGGAAGAGCCTTGAGAAAGACGTATCCAAACACATCATGCTGAGCTTATGACAGAGGCTGCTTCCCCTGAGCACCTTCTGAGCTGCGATACTTGTATCTGATCGATGAGAAAACCTCACACAGGGCATTTTCACCAGCGCAGCTTTGTTAAACATTTTGTCATGTGGTTGGCCTGCATGCTGCACCACTAGGTATATTTGAAATCTGAGATGTAGATAAGACAAAATCTTTTTTTACCAGAAAACCAAAAGTTGCATCTTATTGCTCCTTAAATAATATTTTGGTACCAAATATTTTTCTTCTCTGGCTAGATATTTGGGGATAAAAACTCCTTTTAAGAAATGGTAGAAATCATGAAGTTCTCCAAAATATTTGAACTCTGGAAAATTCATCCTTCAAGAACAAGAAATACAGGTGATGTGACTCTAGAAAGTAAAAGTAATTGGAGCTGTAAAGGCATGAAAATCAAGAGGATCCACTAGAGGTATTCATGCAACATGATAGCTGCTTCTTCCTTCTGTAATAGATACCTATGGCTGAACACACAGGTTTGGATGTATACACTCAGTTACTGTAAAACTGGTCCTACCGAATCCAGAAATCCTGAGAACTCAGTTGAGAGGTTTTGAAAAAATCTGTGAATGTGGAGTTACAGCTGTAGCAAATAAGAATTCTGCATCTATCATCAGTGCAATAGGTTGGGGGGAGAATCTCATCTAAAAGCAGGTACAACAAGTACGATTTGCCTGAGTTTCTCCTTTGAACTTAGAGAAAAATGTTCTCCACCTAGGTGAGCAAGAGCCAGCTGCTTTCTTGCTTATACACGTACATGTCTGGTCCTGTAGAGTGGGCAGAAACTGAGCTGATGCACTGAGCAAGTATAATTTAAACAGCAGGTTTAATTACAGTCCTAGAACTGGAGTGTCAAGTTTGTGACAAACGCATAGTAATTTCCACTGCACTTCATAGAGTCAGCAAATGTTGATCAACAGGTACTGCTTACTCTGTCTTTCTGAAGTTTTGATTTGAAATAACCAAGATCAAACCAGTTCTAAGAAGGTATGCATGCATTGGATTCTTAAAGTTTATTCATTTTACCAATTCATTTTTTTTTCATGGTATATATTCTCAGTAGCAGTAGAAATTGCAAAACTGCTATGACAAGATAATATGGTTTTAAATGCCAGTACTGTTGAGTGCTGGAAAAAGAGAAATGAGTACCCCTTGTACAGACTTAGGATTTGTGTGCGGTGACAGCTGTTTTCCTGGGTATCAGTGGTATGTCAATAATTGCATCCTATTCAGGAGATATGTCATCAAATCATTCTAAAGGCTACTAACTATACATTTTCCATTAAATCAGAGCTGTGTTTCCACAGCATTTGGAATATATTCTCTTAAATCCTGCTTTTGGTTTTAGAGTATGAATTAAGCCCCTTAATATTAAAATTATTTTACCTCTGGTTAACAGAGAGTAGTGTTGTTAATGCAAAAAAAAAAAAAAAAAAAAAGTAGAAAGTAGTGCACAAACACTTTATTTTCAGAAGCCATTTTCTAAATATTTTGTTTTATGTCCATTACCTACACTGCTAATGAATGCTCAAGTGGGAATTATATTTTAGAAAGAAAACTTTTTTCCTCTTTAAAATATACTTTGTGTTTTTATGAGACTCTCTGGAGAATTAAAGCAAATAGTTGATTCTCAGGAGGACTTTCATTTGCTTAAAAGTGAGGATTTTTTTATTATTTTTTTTTTTACAGAACGCATTAGTTTAAAAGATGTTATTCAACCTAAATGGGCTGTTGGCTTCATGTTTCTTTGGTTTTCCCAGTATCTTTTGATTTTCCAGAAGACTCCCCAAAACGACCTCCATGTATTTGAATATTTATTTATTACTGTTAAATCAGTGTTAGAAATAAATAAATTACTCCAGAAGATATTTTGAAATTCAAATGTCCATGTTATTTTCTCCCTTTTAATTCAGGCACATTTATTCTGTTCCTTTGAGGAATCTGGGCCCTTCGATTTCTCTTCCCCCTCCCCTAAACCTTTGTAGCATTTTAATCAAATATATTGACAACTGCAGGATTTTTGTCTTGTTTCTATGCTCCAATATTTGAATTCAAGAAAGCTGTTGTATGTAATCTGTTCAGGTTTGACGCCTCTGATGTCAAAACCCAAGTGGGATGCACTGGACACCACCTTGGTGTCTTCAAGATGAGAAGCCAATTTTGTGTTGTCTTGTATCTGCCTCTATATTTTCCATGATGCATGATTAATAGAAAACAAAAGGGTTCATGCCCTATATTTTTAAATTTATCAATTCTGTTTTCAAAAAAAATTTGCTGAGCAAAAATTTTTACCATGTGTTAACTCTGTGCTCTTTTTCTTTGGCAAATTTTAGTCCACCTTGCCAATTTCAATCATACTTGAAGAATAATATGTTAGTTTTATTTTTCTAATTATGTTTGTCAAGACCTATGAAATAACTGAATAGAAAACATTTTCCAGTTATATATGAGCAGATTTTTGCTCTGTCATTTGCAACATGAGGTTAAGCAATTCTACGAATCAGCTATTGGATACAGGGCCAGATAGCAAGACAGATAATGGGAGAACCTTACTGGATGTGAGCCATTCCAGTAACGGCTGCAAAAGAGCTGTGGGTCCCATCATGCAGTCCCCCAGCCTGGTTCCCTCATCTTTGTACCTTTCCATCTCAAAATTCCCATCCTCAGAAAGTGTCTTGGCATCCATATCTGACAAAAATGTGCACTACCTCTTAGTGCATTGGCTCCCACCATCCCTACTCCACCCTCCTGAAGGGACCACCCTAAGAAGATTTATGTCAGTTCTGCCCTGGAGCAGTGAAAGTGAGGCTTGAACTTTTCCCCATGCATAAAATGTTGTGAACTTGTCCCATGACTTGACACAGTTGTTGCTCCTTAGTGTGATAAGACACACCTTGACTCCATGAACAGGGCCCCCCTCAAGTCCTCCTCAGGATGCCTCCAGAAAGAAAAGCTGCAGTTCATGCCACTCTGCCACAGGGAGAAGGGAACGATTCACGTTCCCTCCAGGCTTTCTGCTTCTCCTTAAGGCATTAATCAAAAAGCTGCCTTGGAACCAGGAGACTTGGGGGATGACCCTGTAGAGGTGTTATGACTTCTTGTTGCAAAGTGGAGAAAAGGTCTTTAAGAAAGAGTCACAGCAGAACTATCTGAGCTGGTTTTGCACTCTAATAATATTAATGTTGCTCTTCAAGTGCTGATGAAAAAGCAGTAACTCCATTAGATACCAGTGGTCTCTTTCTGTTGCTTATATCAATCATGTTGGGTGCTATGGATCATCCATAAGGAATCTAAAGAAAGACAGACTGATTAAGAAAGAGCCAGTTGTCTGGTGTTATAAATACTGGCCTATGGCTTTGCCCTTAGTGACCTAAGAGGTACCATAGGTTCAATTTTTATTAGCAGTACTTCCCCAATAAAGTTATTTTCCCTCAAACATCATGTATTACATTGATTATGCACCGTGTCATTTTAAAAGTATGCAGTTGCTCTTTGATTCATATGGTCAGACTGCCGGCCAACTCAGCAATTTCCATCCTAAAATAACAGATCCAAAAAAACCCCAAGACCCACAGTCGGCTGTTTTATGTTGTAATGAGTCAGCTGCAGATCTGTGCAACCACTAATTTCAGCCCATTTGTCCAAAGGGACAAGCGAAAACATGTAATTTTCTAGCAATTACAATCAGTGAAGAACTCTACATGAAACGGTCGGTAGAAATATCAAGAAAAGAATTTAGACCAGGAAGCATTTTCTGCTGTTTTCTGCATGTGCTCTCTGTATATATATACATGTTTCCAGTAAACAATTAAATGACAATCACAGACATTGTTGGCCAGTTTTAGGAAAAGAAAAACAAGGGAAAAACCCAGACCAAAACCAACCAACCAAAAAACCCCAAACCTGGTGAATTCAATGAAGTTGCTAGAGGTTTGTAGCTAAGTGTGTACTTAACTGAATTGATGCTGGCAAGGCAGTGCAAGCTTTAATAATGTCTCTTAACGCCATAACAAAATGAATGAAAGGTTTTCTTGGCAGCTCTTCTATGCATGATTATTTCAGATGTAAACCAGGCAGGCCCGTGTGTGTCATGTATGTGATACTCTGTCATTGCACACAGCACACAGACCAACAGAGAGCAGCAGTAGGTACGGCAAATACAAAGGTATGTCATATCTCAAAGCAAGAAAAAATAGGGAAGCAGGCCACAAAGCTAAATAATGCTGGTACTCTTTCCATCTGTATAATATGTATCTTGGTATTTATTAGGAAAGAGTAAGAGAAGTTAGTCTACTCTTACTTCTACTAGTTCAAGGTACATAGCTTGCTGATCTCTTCAGGATATTGTGATAGAAGTACCTTGTGGTGACCACCTAAAACCCACTGCACCGTAGTGCTACAGTCTTTTCATTGTGACTGGAACATGAAAAGCTGTATGGTCAATCCAGGTAAGAACTGTCATTCTCAGAGTTCTCTAGTGGTAGCAGGAGACACACAAAAAATTCAACCCATGTAGTATGCATCTGGAAAGCAGGGAGCCCATTTCTGTTGTCTTCCTTTTTGGCATTGTGAAGGTCACCAGGAATTCAGATATTCTTTTTGATGTGAAAGAGCCAGTGAGCATCTAACAATCACTGTGGAATCCAGCTTTTACCAGTCCAATCACTTGTGATCATAATAACATGTGACTTTGCTGTTTTAAGGTGCTCTATAGAGCCTCATACTTAATTTGTATATTGTTTCTGTTAATGATGCATAGTTAAGCCCAGAGCAATAACATAATGAGAGGAATCCAATAGAGTTCGTTTGTGGGGCCTGTGAAAGGAACATCTTTAACAGACCTTGCATTTAATGGGAATATGGTATTGATTAAATTAGATCCACAATGGCATAAACAATAACACTGAAATTTCAAAGTGTGCTCTGATTGAGCTACTATTTCAGATTTAGTCTCTAGGGTTAAAAATGGGGTGAATGCATATCCATAAGTAGTCTTTGCATGGCATCAGTACTAATTAGTATAATTATATCCCAATGTCATTTGCTTAATTTATGAGTTGGCAGCGTGGCTGAAAGTAGGGTTTTTTCCCTGCCTTTTTCTGTTTAGAATTTGGTTATTAGGATGAGGTCGTTAGTTTACAATTAAGTCACTTTATTTCCTCTAGCACTAATATTAATGGAACACTTCATCACTGGAGCCCATATCTTGCTTTTCTGGTAAACAGAGGGAGGAACTCCTATGGGGTTTTGCTTCCCACTCCATCATTAAAGCTGCAGGAGGAATTTCTTACATGTGTTATATGAGACAATGAGGCAATTTCTTATGAAGTCATTTTTGTACACACATTCCCATCTTCATTCCTCCAGTGGGCTCTTTGTATCTTCCCTCCCATCCCACTACCAGCACAATCCATCAGTTCAGATGTGGAAGAAAGCTTTGCTTTGCAGGGTGGGAGGCAGAGTGGACTTGAAACTTGGCTCTAATTCCAGAGTTTTACCAACCCAAATCAGCTCTAAACATTCAGTTCTAGGATATGTGTCTGGCAGCAGTTGACATCAGATCCCTCTGGTGAAGGCTTTCTCCTCAGTGTGGAAGGGAGATAGGGGAGGAGGCCTGTTCTTTGGACCACATGAATAAATCCCTATATTTAGCACCATGTGATGCTTAAAAACAAATGAAAACCATAAAAAGGAACAAAAAGATAGTAGAGATTCCTTTTTTCCCACCTGTATATAAAATAAAAGAACGATTGGCTAGGGGCTTTTTATTATTTGTCACAGCATGATCTGTTTTAACAATCTGTCTCTCCCCATACCGTTCCCCTCCAGCGGTGGATCACAGGAGGAGGGCTGCTGCGTACCTGCAGAAGCTGCTGCAGAGCAGACCGAGATCCTTGCTTATGGAATTGGGCAGCAAATGTTTGAGTCACACTTTAGGATGCAGGTTTATAAGCAGTTCTTCCTGTTGTTTTAAATGCTGTGTTTTCCAGTCATGTAGTCATACCCCTTCATAGGTTTTCCTTTTTTCCCCTGAAACTAAATGACCTACAGCTAATACCACTGCCATAAAGCACATCCCTTGTGCAGCCCTCTTTGCCAGCAGTATCTGCTCAGAGCATGAGGCATGCTGTTATAGTAAAGCACTATATTTTAATCCCAATTCACTACTTGTGTCTTTTGTCTTTCTAATTCATTCTAGATAAGTTTTAAAAGAATCCCAAGTCTAAACGCACCTGAGAATGTGTGCTGTGGCTTTTTAACAGTGTAGCTGTGTTACGTGTACGCACAGGGATACATGTCCCTGCATATAACCTATGCCTGAACCTTCTGAACTGGGTGTCTTGAGTTCATCTGAGAAATCCCCTCTGTGTGGTTCCTAATAGAAGCCCTGGGTGGGGGTGGTTGCTCTGCAGTGGGTGACCACGTGAGGATGTGTCACAGCAGGGCTTTTGCCAAGGCTGGCCTCCTTCCACCCTCTGTTTGCCCATCGGCCTCTGGAGGAAGGTGCGTGCTGAAAAGCTCTGCCCGTTGACAGGAGGATTAGCTGTGTTCCCAGTCTGCTGGGTCTGGAGCTGTGGTGTGCCAGAGGGCTGAAGCTGAGCAGCTAGCAGGGCTGTGAAAACTGTTCAATGGAGAGCTGGGGGTATCGCCTGAGAGTGGAAGTCCGGTCCTAGTGTTCCTTCATCCATCCCACATTCCAGCCTCCTGCATTCATCTCAGATGTCTTCCAGAAACCTTCCCAAGAGAAACAGCTGTCTCATGCTTAACAGAGGAAACACTGAAAGCTCCTGAGGTTTTAAATCTGGGTGATTGATGCAATTTCTCCCCTTTGGCAACACAAATGGTGTTTAACTCATTTCCTTCCACAGTCAGGCTGAAAACTACCCTAAATTTTTTTGGTTGCTTAGGTAAGGGATGGTACCTTGTGCAGGCCCTCAATGGCCTTAAAAGTGGGCAGCTCTTTGGCATTAAATCGTACAGCTTAACAGAATTTGAATAGCTATATTGAGGAAAGGGTGGAAGTGATGTGATATTAGCACATGTGCTCAGATTTTCAAGTCTAGGGTACCTTAAGCTTGTTCATGTAAAGGTGGCTCTTTAGTGGGGTTTTTGAAGTGTCTACTAATAGTTAGGAGAATAGATAGATCATTTAGCAAATCTCACTTTTTGTCCCTTTGATTCCCTGAGTGGTCTATTCATAAAATATAAATGTATATACATAAATATGTACATTTATAATGTTATATATATTTATATAATATATAAATATAAAAATATGAAAATAAGGCTTGTGGGGCTTTTTCTCCTACAATGACTAAAGTTCTTACTATAATGCCTTTGGAAAAGGCAGTCAAGAATTGGTCTGGTATAGGGCTGACTCCTGATTACTCACAGACAGAAGCAGCAGCCTTACAGAAGTCTGGCAGAGAGACTGAAGTCTGAATGTCCAGACGCATGGATATGTTCATGCATGTGTTGATGTAAACAGGCAACTTCTGAGTTGGACTTTCAGCAGATTAATGTTAATTGTTAAATAAAGTGTTAAGTAGGTATTTTGAGTCATAGACATATTCTCCAATTCCCGTAAGAGTATGGTTCAGCTTGTGTTAACACTTGCAGTGCTGAAAATCCAGAGTAACTCCATTGAGACAGTGGCTTTGGCATAAATTTTACCAGAACGTGAACAGAAGGAACAGGTACCTGAGCAAAGGCAGTTAAGACATGGAAGAGAAATTAATTGCTGTGATATATGCAACAATTTTGCTAGATAAACAGAGGAGGTAGAGATTACATTCATACTCTTTAGAAAAAGAAATAGCAATTCTTCGTAAAAATAAAAGCCAAAGTTCCTGTAACTAAATGAAGTGCTTTTTCTTCTATTCATTTCTTCCAACTTGCTTACTTCACACTTTGGACAGCATTTTGAAGATATCTGTTTTTGCTGTATCCCCTACCACATCATTTAATCAGTTTTCAGGTTGTGCCCTGGTCCCTGCTGTTTAGTATTTGCAGGAGTGCCAGCTATATGCTTGGCACTGTCTAAGCACTTGAGGATAGCAGCATGGACAACTGATAAGGCAAAAAGTAATAATATTACTCTGCACAGCTTAAAAATCAATGTATTTTTCATAAGCAGCACGTTTCAAGTGGATCTGCCAGGTTCAGGTAAAGCACGGCTTTTGGAGAAATTTCAACAGAAAGGGTAATATGGGGCAAAAGACAAGGAAACTGAAAAGCCGGCAGGCAGGAGGGCTGGGAAGAAAGGAGTCAGGGGGGAAGTTAAGATAAAGCTTAACAAAAGGAAAATAAATTAAAGCGACCCAGAATTACATTGAGCTTGGAAGGTCCTGACATGTGTTAAGATTTTGGAGGGAAGCCAGTGGTGAAGCTAAGAAAGGGATGGGGGGAAAGGAAGGAAAATGAACTTCCAGGCAAGAAACACATGTTTATTTGGCAACACTTGAATTTGTATGCTTTTGTGCACATGGGAAGCCTAAAAGGAGGAATGGAGGCTGCAGTAATCAAAATGGGATATGTGTGAGATACAGAGCAAAGGACCACACTTTAAGGATGGAGATGAAAGGGTGGATTTTGAAGATGCTGAAGAGATAAGTGTAGTGACTTGGAAGTGGTTTGAATGTGGCTTAGGGGGAAGGAATCAAACACAACCCCCAGATGTGTGCCAGAGTGATAGAAAGAGGAGTGGTATTGCCAACAGCACTAGAAAAGTTTCATGAGGAAAGGTAAATTTGTTTTGGCCATAATCCATAAAAAATGACAGCTAACAGATTTTCCTGGATAGCTAATTCATATTTAAACAATGATTTTTTTAATGGAATTAATACAATGTTAACTCCCAGCAACTAAAATAGTTGCCAGCTAATTTAAACCACTCTTACATAGATCTGTAAAAGGCCTCACATTTCATTACATAGCTCTTTTGAAATGGTTGTTAGTTCTTGGATTATATAGGTCTTTCAGATAACAATGGGGTAGGAGAAAGACATTTATTTTTAAGGGAAAGCATAACTGGAAGATCCCAGAACTTGGCAAGAAAATGTAAGGCAAAATGTTAGTACCTTAAATAGGTAGCCCATATGTGGATATGCCTGTGCTCCCTTTTTGGGTGGCTAGTTTGCATGTTAGCTTGAATTTCCATGACTGTCAATCTTTCTCTCTGTCTTGCTCTTTTTTACTTCGCCAGCACAAAAAAATATATAGTATCAACTTTTAACTAGTCCAATATGATGGTCAGTATTACTCTCGATGCCTTCCTGGATCACAGTTCAGGAAAAAATGGGGTTTTAGCCACTATTGATATTGCTAAAAAAGATAAATAAGAGCTGTTTATTCCAAGAATCTTTACAATGACATGAAAGTTTCTAGTTTTAGTCTACACAGCTGAAAGTCATGGCTGCTTCTTTCAAGACTGACAACGAAGTTTATTTCTCTGGCAGCTGCCAGGTCCAGAACACCCATGAGAAGTTGTCTCCTAATGAACTATTTATGGACTACCCAAGTGGGAGAGCCTGACAGTTGACAGACACACAGTGGCAGCACTGTGATTCAGCTGGTAGACAGCATTGAAACTGGGAGCTGCCACTACTATTGTGGCACTCACAAAACTAAAAAATCACTGAAATACACATTTCTCCCCCTCTGTGCCTCTTCTTTTGCTGCCCTCTGCTCCCAAAGTAGGATTGCACTACTGATGCCAACCTGGCTGTTCCTTGTGGGGAGATGAGGGCAGCCCCTGCTCCTGAGGGAGACTTGAGGGCAGCCACACTTTCCTTCCATTCTCTCTGTCCAGGGGCACCCCTTTCTGTTCCCAGTAAAATGCCAGAGCACGCCCACATCAGTGAGAGCAGTGGCACAGATCCTGAGGAGCTGCAGGGGGGTGAAAGAGGCGGTTCCAGCATCATTCTGCATTTCAGGCCCCATGCAGAGTGAAATCCCCCAGGGACACACCTGGTCTCCCAGCAAAAGCACATTCTTTAAGAAGCAGAGGCGTTAGCATGGGAAAGAGATTCCTGATGCCAGTGGGATACTCGTAGAAACTTGTCTACTGTGTGACAGTACAGATCTAAACTTTTGAGGAATGTGGTGCCTTTTGTCTTATTTAATCTATAGATGAACATACTGCTTTTTTTCAATGTCTTGGTGCAAAAGAGAGGCTGTAGTGTAGCTGGGTTTAAAATGCTTTTTAGATGAGTTTATATATGAGTTTAAAATGTATTTATAAACCTAATGCTTCCTCCAGCTGGGAGCTGGAGCAATTCCTGTAGTTTCTTGTTAGCTACCCAAGGACAATTGTGGCTGGTCTGTGATAAGAGAAAATTATTCATGCAATCTGTCTGGAATACAGATTGCATCCTTTATTTTTAAACTATTAGAGGAAGGAAGTGCACATGAGAGGTGGAAGGAAATAAGAATGTAAAAGTTTGACGAAAGTCAGCCTACCTCCTGCCCCTCCCCTCAGCAAATGTTTCCTTGTGCATCATCAAGGCCCCTTTCATGATTTATCAGCAGTCCTGGGTAACTGGGGAGGTCCCGCTTGACTGGAGGTTAGCAAATGTGACGCCCATCAACAAGAAGGGCAGGAAGGAGAAGCTGGAGAGCTACAGGCCTGCCCTGTCCTCAGTGCCAGGGATTATGGAGCAGATCATCCTGAGTGCCACCACAGGGCACGTACAGGACAGCCAGGGGATCAGGCCCAGCCAGCACAGGTTTATGAAAGGCAGGCCCTGCTTGACTAGCCTGTTCCCCTGCTGTGACAAGGTGGCCCACTTACACAGAACTTAGTAAAGCCTTTGACACCATTGACCACAGCATTCTCCTGGAGAAACTGGCTGCTCATGGCTTGGATGGGTGTGCTCTGTGCTGGGTAAAAATCTGGCTGGACAGCTGAGCCCAAAGGGTGGTGGTGAATGGAGTTACATCCAGTAGCAGCCAGTCACAGGCGGTGTTCCCCAGGGCTCTGTAATGGGGCCAGTCCTGTTTAATATCTTTATCAGTGATCTGGATGAGGGGATTGAGTGCACCCTTAGTACATTTCAGATGACACAAGCTGGGTGGGAGCATTGATCTGCTTGAGGGCAGGAGGGCTCTGCAGAGGGACCTGGACAGGCTGGATGGGCCCAGCCAACTGCATGAGGTTCAACAGGGCTCAGTGCCGGGTCCTGCACCTGGGTCACACCAGCCCCACACAGCGCTACAGGCTGGGGCAGAGCGGCTGGAAAGGGCCTGGTGGGAAAGGGCCTGGGGGTGCTGGGTGACAGCCATGAGCATGAGCCAGCAGTGTGCCCAGGTGGCAAGGCGGCCAACGGCGTCCTGGCTGGTGTCAGAAGCAGTGTGGCCAGCAGGACGAGGGCAGTGATCGCCCCCCTGTACCCGGCACCGGTGAGGCCGCACCTGGAACCCTGTGTTCAGGTTGGGGCCCTCACTGCAAGGCAGACACTGAGGTGCTGGAGCGTGTCCAGAGATGGGCAACGGAGCTGGGGAAGGGTCTGGAGCACAAGTCTGATGGGGAGCGGCTGAGGGAATGGGGGTGTTTAGTCTGGAGAAATGGAGGCTCAGGGGGGATATT
Organism: Falco naumanni; assembly: GCF_017639655.2. Classification (NCBI taxonomy): domain Eukaryota; kingdom Metazoa; phylum Chordata; class Aves; order Falconiformes; family Falconidae; genus Falco; species Falco naumanni. The sequence goes on from NC_054059.1 coordinate 44,472,532, forward strand.
GTTGCTCTCTACAACTACCTGGAAGGAGGCTGTAGTGAGGTGGGTGTCAGTCTCTTCTCCCAAGTAACAAGTGATGGGATGAGAGGAAATGGCCTCAAGTTGCACCAGGGAAGGTTTAGATTGGGTATTAGGAAAAGTTTCTCCACCGAAACGGTTGTCAAGCATTGGAACAGGCTGCCCAGGGAAGTGGTTGAGTCACCATCCCTAAAGGTATTTAAAAGACCTGCAGATGTGTCACTTAGGGACATGGTTTAGTGGTGGACTTGGCAGTGCTAGGTTAATGGTTGGACTTGATGATCTTAAAACTCTTTTCCAACCTAAATGAGTCTATGATTCTATGATCAGGAGTTTTGCTTTCCTTGATATTTCTGTGTGCTATCATCATCTCAGAGCATTCATTATTACTGAGGAAAACTGGGCTGGAAAACCCCCTTTTTTAAACCTAGCATTGTTTGCTAATCAGGGTGTTATATTTAATTTAAGGAAATCACAGTCTCATTTCCTGCTAAGCAATCTTCTGTGTTAGGAGGAGGAGGAAGCTGTAGCTATTGCTGCTACTGTTGTTTTAAAGTGCTTGACTTCATTTGCTGCAGATAAAGTTTGGGGTTTCCTGCTTCATATGTATGGAATGATTAGGGAAAAGGCACTTTAGAAGGTTTTGATGACTTTCCTCCCGAACCAGACTGTGCTGTCACACCCCTTGCTGGCCACCTCCTGGGACAGTGTGCGGGATTTGCAGCAGTGAAAAGATCAGAGAGCAAATGAAAGTGGCAGCTGTGGAGAAGCACCAGCAGCAAACGTCTGCCCTTACCCCTTCAGCCCCAGGTTGAAACTTGTTCAGATAGTGATAGCTGAACATGTATTTCTTTTCTAGTAATTACTCTCAACATAAGCTTCCTCTAGGATATAATAGGGTCACTTGCAGTGGGTTTTGCTCTCTTTCTGCCATGAAGTCCTGCTTGAAATGTATAAATGGGCCAAGAATGTTGAAGTCTCGTGGGGAACTGTTTTCAGGGTTAGATCAGTATTTGTGTGTACATGCTGGCAGAGGCAGGGTTCAAAACATGTAACCCTGCGCACATAGACAGCCTGCTGACAGAGGAGAGGTCTGTCCAAGACAGACTGACTTCTTTCCACTCGGACAGTAACAAGAATACAGGAGCACGCTAGAGGAGCCAGAATGAATTTGAACTAGATTACTCTATATTTGCTGCTGAGAAATGCAGAACAAGAGCATATCCATTCATATAACATTTCTCTGCTTAGGCATTTGACTAAGGAGGCATGAGGGAGTGAAGCTTTACTCGTTAGAAATAAAACAGCCTTAGCCCACATCTCCTGATTTAAAAATAGTGCTCTGTGGCTGAGTTGCTTCCGCTTGATTGGAGCAATAGGTCCTGTCTTTTTTCCTTCCAGTTTTAGTATCGTTCACCTAAATATGCTTATCAGAGTCATCTACTCCTTTACAAGAACAAGGCTGGTATTTTAAAAGGAAAATAATTATCTAAAGCCATTCCATTTCAAAACTCAAACCATCAAATTTACTCATTTCTTCTCGTGCTGGTTCTCTCCAGGTTGACTTGTCAGATCACTTCCAAACATTGTGCTGAGGGATATTTGGGAACCAGAGCTTAATTTGCACCTGCAGTGTCAGGACAAGAGCTGAATGAGCCAGTCATGTCTTAACCACTACCTCTGACTCTAGGGTGCCTGTCTGTACCTGCAGCTGTCACACTGTAGCCAGTGCTCTGCTTCAAATGCCCCCACTGTTAGCTCCATGTTGTCCTCTCGTTGCAGTGACTCAGCTTCCAGCATGGTTCTAGAGCACAGGTTTTAATGCCAGAGAATCACTGTTATCACCTGCACAATACAGTGCAGGGATTTCAGCATGGAGCCCATTCAACCTATCGTTTATGTTTGGTCAGTGCTAGTGATCCCAGATTCAGTCTGGTGAAGAGGGTTCATCTTTGTCTGCCCCTTAAGTTATGGAGGGACAGCTGTGAAACCATAAATAGCTTGACTTCAGCACTTTGATTGCATTGGTTAATAAAGTCTGAAGTTGAAAAAGATGCAGAGGAAGGCTAGGGGGAAGGTAGCACATTCATAATCCTCCAGGCAGAATCCATCAAGAATTACATTTAGGATGCCTGACAATAGTGTCTGCCTGTCACAGCACTTCCCAAACGAGCCAGCTGCAACAAGGCCTTTTACCATCTCATACCAACATACTCTTCATGCCAGTCTCTCTACTGCCTTCTCCTCATCTCACCTCATCCAGGGCACACTCTCTCTCTCCCTCGGCTGGTCTGTTTCCATTGGCTGCCCAACCTCTTAACAGAACCAGCCACAGCTGCACCTTGTCTACATCAGCCACCCCACCGCCCCTGAAGCCAGCCCACAGCTGTGTATTATCAATGTTAATTAACCCAGCTTCATTCCTCTACATCTGCCTCGGCCAGCTCTGTCTCTTTCCTGTGTACATGCACACCTATGTACATACATATATAACTATGTATATGCGCACATATACACAAACATACACACCCTCAGTCTTTGACACAATAGAATTTGTGATGCTTGCGTGGCTCCTTTGACTATATGTCAGTCCTTCCAGGTGTAACATATGCTTCTGGGGAGCACAGTAACATCACTGTGCCAGCTGAGATCTGTGAGCAGAACTCTGCTAACGCAAACACGCTCTTTGTTCTGATGAGATTCCATTTCTCATTTACATCAGCCCTCTTGCAGTACTGCACCCCTCAGGCTGGGGTCCTAGGAGGGCAAAGGAAGAAGGGTGGCTTCAGTGAAGGTTATGGCTCATTGCAAATTGGCTTCTCAATGTCCAGGTGTTATCTCAGTAGAAATGTAACCCATTCTCATATCCACATCTGGCAGTATAGATCCCATTACTCAGGATGTGCCTGAAAATTTTGTGTATATTTGCTATAAAAGCAAGAGATGCTTTGAAAAAATAGAAAAGAAATTTAACTTGCTTGTGTGATTTGTGTAGTGAAGTAAGTGAACATGGGAACTAATGAGCAAAGTGTGAAGCATGGCTTGGAAAGCATGCAAATCCAATGAAAAGTATGCTGGATTTCAGACAAGATAAAAGAGGGAGCACAGGTGTGAGAGAGAGTTTTCTTTCAAGTCAATAGTTACTGTACTTGGTGAAAAAGAGGAACTGCTTTGAAATGCTGAAGCAGTTCAGACCCAAATACGTTAATTCCAAGTTCAAAAACTATCACAGGCTAATTCAGGGTTGGTGGTATTTGGTTTTTATTTTTTGTGATCCACCTGCACATCTGGGATAAATCCTTCTTGCATTCTTAAAAGTTGCTCCTTCTCTCACTGGTGATGCCATGGAGAAGCAGAAGGCCGTGCTTGGGTTCACTGAGCTGGAACAGCATATTGATATAAACAGACCTGGGACCTGCTGAAAGAGATGCCTGCTTGGCAGTAACACCACCTTGAGTTCAGACGGGATGTACATCTGTGCCTCATTGATAATGTAATAACCTTCATTACATTTTTGGCTGAGAGCACCTGTGCACAGCCCAAGATGTCAGCCCAGGGCAACCATTTTGATTGAGGTGATATTAACAGCTCTCATTAAAACTGATGGCTATAGCGGTGCCCAATAGCACTGCTGTACTAAAGCATCTGTCAGCATTTCTATTACAGAACTCTATTTTCAGGAGTTAATAATTCAGCCATAAAAGTTTGCCTACCTCTGAGCTGAAACTTGAATACAAAATACCAGACTGGGGTTTCTTCAAAGCAAAACAACTATTACAGGTCTAACTTTCCCTTTTTTCTGAGGCTATTTTGTGCTTTGTTAACAGTGCAGTGGCATTTATCTGGCAATTGTAAGATGCCAAAAAAGTCATGTGTCTTCCTAGGCTGGAATGAGAGAGCTGGAAATGCCTGAAAAGTCTTGGGAATCCATTGAAGGAGGTATCCTCCATCTGTCCTGAGAGGAGCTAAAGCAGGCTATTAACCTTTAAAACTGGGCATTGTTCTAAAATATAGTAATATGATTATCTTCTTTGTAATTGAATTTGGGCTTTTTTTTGCTTGAATTGCATGCCTAAGCTGTATAGTAGTTTTATCTGTCTGGATAATAATTGTCTCAGTAATAATGAAGAAATAATTATTTCAGCCAAAATATTCCTGGTTAACTTTCTTCAGGTAAGCATGCTTATTTCAAAGTATGAATATCATCTTCATACTAAGTTTTCATACTTAGGAGAGAGCATTTAAGTAATTTCCAAAACTTAGGCATTCTGATTTTGGAGTATAATTTTTTCTGAGTTTACTCCTGAATCATGTTCCATTTAAATATACTTGCCAGTGAGAACAGGCCCTAAAAGACAATTAGATTCATTTAAACATGTAAAGGTAATGCATAAATACAGACCCTGAAAATGTCATCTTTCCTCTTACCGGCAAGTAACATTAATGCATTTGAAGGGTTTAAATCACGATATTTAATTACACAATTCCTTACAGACACAAAATAACCCACTAAATCAGTGGGACCGCAACATTGCAAATACATGTCAGCAAAGAAAAATGTGGATAAACAGCAATTATGACACAGATCTGACAAGTAAAAAAACCATCTGAGCTCTGAAGTTTATATTTTGGCATCTGGCTCTTTGCCAACACCAGTGTTTCATACTTGACACCTTACATGGACAGCATGTACTTTTGAGAATATTCTTAGACAATTATGTGCATCTTGGCGAGCCAGTGTCCCCCTTAGGGAAAGGAGGGGGTGGGAGAGAGAGGAGAGAGCGAATAATAGGAACATTAATGATGCCTCTTATTAGTCATAAATTATAGAATCACATAATAATTTCAGTTGAAAGGAGCTTATGGAGACCATCAGTCCCAACCAGCTGCTTGAAGCAGGGCTAACTTCAAAGATAGATCAGGTCCTGTCAACTTTTTACTGTCTTCAGGGGTGCTGATTCTGCTAACTCCTTGAGCACCCCTTCAAGTGCTGAACTGCTCTCACTGTGAAGAATTTTGTCCTTGTGTGTAATCAGAATTTCTCTTGTTGCAATTTGTGACTGTTGGCTCTTGTCCTGTTGTCATGCATCTCTGAGAAAAGTTTGGCTCTGTCTTCTCCACAGCCCTGCTTTTGGTAGGCGAAAACTGGTCAGGGTGCCTTTCTTCCTTCTTTTCTCCAGGGTAAGCAAACATGACAGTGTTTGGGTTGGGTCTAGCTTCACAACTCTTTGGCCTCTGCTGCATTTCTCTCAAATTTATCAGTATTTATCTTGTGCTGTGGCCACATTGGCCACAATGCTTTGGATGTGGGTTCGCATGCTGGGGAAAAGAGAAAAAACTCTTCCCTAGACTATCTGGTTATTGTCTTGCTCATACAACCTGGTATACAGCTAGTCTCCATCACTGCAAGGGTGCATCACTGGCCCACGTTCAGCTTGATGTCCAACAGGAGCCCCCAGTGCTCTTCTGCAAGGCTGCTAGCTAGCCAGGCAAGTCAGGCTGTATCAGTGCCTCCTTTGGTCTCTCAGCATACTGACGGGTGATTTTTTTAGTTTGTTTTTTTTTTAAAAAAAAAAAAAGGAAACATTCTGAGATTTCAATGGACTTTTATTTAAGAAGCAGTGAAGATGTGAGGATAGACAGGAAAATTACTTCCCATAGTCTATAGAATTAATGCAATCAGTGGAAGAAGGCAACCTCGCCTGGAAGTCATATTCACTGTCTGTATAACTGTTTAACACATACGTGTAGTTTCATCATCCATAAAATCTGTCTTTGTACAGATGAGTAAAACATGCTAAGCATCCTTTCCATGTATGGTACCTAAAGCACAGCACAGGAGTGTGCCAATTAAGCATTCCTCCGAAGACTTCAGCAAGATAAGGGGATAAATATTACAACCATGGTGTAGGGAGTCGGAAAACTGAGACACAATAGTTCAGCTTTTTCTAAAGGTCCTTGCAATAAGTCATTAAGTAAGTCAAAAGGAAAACTCTCCAATACTTCTCCTTAGCGATGTAGCCATCTCAGTCACCTAAGCTATGCTATAGCTGTATCTGTACAGTTTTAGTGAAAATGATTTGAAGACGGCTTGAGGAATGCATTAGTGTTTTGCATATTTAAGTTATGAGTTAACCAAATGGTTCCTATTTCTGCCTTAAAAAAACAGTTTGGGATAGGATATACCTACAAATTGTCAGGAAATCAAAAAATGTTTTCTATTTCCACAAACTAAAGTAGGATTTGGGTCTTGGTGTTAGAATGACTACAATTTACAAGAACAAAAAAATCTCGAAAATATATTAAAAAAAATCAAACAAGCAAACAGCAGTAAAATAAGCAGTGAATCCAAAGTTAAAACATTGAGAGAAAGCAGCTGTGATCTGACAAATCTGGTCCTCAGAATGCAGAGACAGATCCTTAAATCTGCACTTTCTATGGAATCAATCTAAATCATGCCTTTGCCATCAGTCCTTCCCAGAGCAAGCAGACTGTGCTCAGTGTATTGAGTGTTTTAGATTAATTCATAAGGGGCCTACCAGCCAGTCCGGAAAGGTAGAAAGCAGATCAGTTGCTTGGCACTCCTCTGCGGCTGAATTTGGCCAACAAGCTGTTCATGATGGCAGCAGATGTTCCTGCCTTTGTCTTATGCCAAAGTTCACCGTATGGACTTAGTTCGTGGGCTGTTCCTTCCAGCTGCAAATTCCAGTGCAGGCAAAAGCCTTTCAAAGTAGAAAAATTGTATGCTTGGACTAGTCAGTGTTTTCAAAAAGGTGAATGGCAGAATAATAGTAAACTACAACGTAACAATGCGGATATCAGAATTGCTTTCTTTTCCAGTCTTTGGCCCAGTGCCGTTCTCTTTTGTTTCAGTGCATAAACATTGAGGGTTTTGTGGCTGGACCACATTAAAATTTGCACGTCACATAGTCCACGTTTCCTTTGATGTAGGCCATTAATGTTTTGGGACAAGGTTCCTCAAGGCCATGATTCAACCCAGTGGAAAAAATGCTAGCATGGATTTTCACAAGCAAAGAGTAACGTAAGAAGATTATTTATACTTCTTTTATCCAAAGAAATCCTGGTTTTGCTAATAAAGGGCTTCATGAATAGCAAATTGAAGACTGAGGCCAGCTCTGGATAGAAAAGACTATCTCAAGAAGGAAATAAACTTTGTCACGTGCATCAGTGAGTGAGATACAACCACAAACTCTCTTTCTGGAAGCTCTGCATCCCCTCCGAGCCTGTGCAAAGCAAGCCTGTATTGAAGCCATGCGGTGAGCATGCACGTAGCCTGCTCCTGCCTTCAACCGGGAGCAAGGCTGTGCTGGCTGCAGCAGGGCTCCACCCAGAGAGACCCAGTGAGCCGGGATGCGGTGCTGAAGCCTGCACTCCAGAGGGAGCGGGGCTTCAAAAACCATAGCTCTGTGTAAAGAGATCACAATTCCTTTTTGACTTGGGGGCTTTGGGGGGTTTGAAGTGTTTGGTTTTTTTAGAAAAAGAACTGAGTGGCACATTGCTCGTAGTTTTAGAAGAAACAGGTCATGTTCTTAATTACTCATGCAATCTTGCTATAATAAATACATCCATTTTATTTAAACATGGAAAGTCAATTAAATGGCTAGGTTTATAATGCTGGGTTTTTACATATTAAAGAAATGGACCTATCTTAAATTTTACGTTCCTTTTTGTGTTACTTTTTTCAGTGCATACCAGTTATTAGTAATTAGTCTATTTTGCTTTTCAAAAATCAGGAAGCATTGTACAACATTTCAGAAATTCTGATCATTTTTCACATTTATTTTTTTTTTTTGCACATATTTTACTGTGAGGCATGCTCCTATACAGGAGAAAGCTAGAAAGTAGGTATGGGTGCTCTGGTAGAGGTATGATGTCAGTATTTCTGTATTTATTAATGCAACAGGTATTTTTAAATCTATAAGTTTTCAGTTTTCATAAATGGGAATTTTGGAGTCATTGGCTTTTATTCAAGCTAGAGAGAAACCTACAAGTGGTTATGAATAGGATTTCAGTGCCTTTGAAGCTCCATTCCTGATTTTCAAAACTCAAGCGGTTAGTATTTAAATCAGTATTGAAAATAGGGCTTTGGTTGCAAGACCATATAACTGCTTCTGAAACATGTTGCCTTTCAGCTACACTGCAACAGAATCACAGCATCTGGTTAGAACATGTTTAAAATGTACAGTGTGGCAGGCACCTAAGGGCAGAGCTTAACATTTTGTTTATTTCTTAAGAGTATACGTTGCAAACTCTGTCTTTTTTTCTTTAAAATTGGTTAGTTATGTAAGCCTAATTTTTCCACATGCTTACTGACAGTTTGATGGAATCCTAAGTAAGCCTCGGGAATCAATTCCTCTGTTTTATACACCATACTAAGAGTAATCTGATTATCCCTGTGACTGAAAAAAAATAGCCTGCATCTGTCCATAATTGAAAACAGATCTGTGTTAAAGAGCATTACATCAGTATTGCTGATATGCTAGAAATGAGTCAGTTGGGAAGTACATTTTCAAATAAAATATGATGGAATTACAAGCAATTAACATTTTCCTTGGAGTAACAGAGATATAAGAGATACACGTTCTGCTTTTAAAAATACCTCACACTTTTAGTTGGAGAATGAGATAGGAATAATGTACTTAAAGAGTGGACTACACAGGTAGCAAGGAAATATGTGCTGCACAGCTAGAGGCTTTGCTTCAGCCTCACCCACGTAAGCAGTACATGTTCAGCCAGTGAAATGGTCATCACTGCTTCCTCCTTTAGCTGAAAATATGGCCTAATGTCTCGAGTCATGCTGGTGCCTCATCAGGCTCTAATATGTATATTAGATTCACTTTTACTGTGCAAAAGACTACAACTGTAGAGCCAACACATATTTGTAATTCATACAATACAGTTCTTGCTCAGATTGATCTGTCTTCAGTACAAACCAAAGCAGCATCAGCATTTTTACCTCTCTCACTCAGGTGACAAGAACACAGTAGTCAGTACTGCTTCTGAGTAATCATCAAAATGTACTTAAAAAATCCAGTAGCAAGGTAGGTTTTGCATAGCCCATTCTCATTTTAGGCATACGTGTGAATTACCTGATTTGTTTTCATAAAAGGAAACCTCATTTTAGCCAATTAAAATGCAGTATGTCAGTATCTGAAAAATTTAGAACTATATAAAGCATACTGTAATTAATATCTGAGTCCTTTGGCTTTTCTACTTCTTCGTTCTCAGCAGTTTGATGTGTTTAAGGACCAGTTTATGCCAGAGGTGACTGAGCAAAGCATAGAGTGTTTTGCTGTAGTGAGTCATTCACTTTGAAGCTGCCCTTGACTGTTTCACCTTCCTTAAAAAAACTTAATTAATAAAGTTACACTGTTTTGCTATTTTAGTTTATTGTTTTGACATTTGCATCTGAAATGAAGTCGCTTCTTGGCATCTGGGACAACAGTGACAAAAATTAAAATTGAATCATCTAGATGTATGTTGAGTTCAAAAAGCAGTACAAATTGAGGTGGGACAACTGCTTTGTTGGTTGCTTTTGGACTGTCTGCTTGGGACAGGACACGGCTGTGGGAGGCAATAAGCCTAATTTTTAAGGAAATGAGGCTGTGAATCAAAGATTGACTCCCTGTAGGAGGTATGAGTTACATCCAGTGACTAAAACCACGTGAAAGATAGGGAGCCAAAATGCTGACAAAAGTGGAAACAAGGATTTTTGTTGATTCATTATAAAAGAAATAATGAATGCTAAAAAGATTTTGGAAAGCTGGGATAACAAGATAACAATCACTGGGACACTTTCTTCCTTTCTTTCTTTCAGAGCTTTTGGAAAAGTGGGAGCAGTATCTGATCTAGTCAGCTACCACTTTTTTTTTTTTTCCTAAGTCCATTGATCATAAATATTGTGATGGTGTTAAGAGAATTTATGTTACACGAGATTACACATAACTGAAGTAACGATGTATTGGCCAGGAGATGATGTGTTCTTTGCAGGATCCAAAATTTTGTTGTGTTTTGAGAACCTGCCAGCATCCCTTAAATGATGTCAGATTTTCATGTATACCAAAAATGACTGCAGACTGCCATGGGACCATCTTATGATCACCCAGATTTTTTTATTTGGTGGGGTTTTTTGGTGGCTTATTTGTCTTCACCCAACACTGAAAGACCAAGAAAGTTGATCCGTAGAATTAACAGGTTACCAACAGCTCAAACTATTTGAATAATGGGTCATTGGGAGCCAGTTAAGGAAGTAGATCAGTGGATAACTCTTCCATCTCTGACAACTGGGATCACTCCGGATCAATAGGACTGGTGAGTTATCTTTTGATGGTTGTATTCATCTTGTCCTTGAATACGTGTTTGATCACAGTTAAGTACACATTCCTTGGTTTTGACTCACTGGCACTGCTGGGGACAATCTGGTCATGGCAGAGGAGCACAAAGGACAGAGATAGCACTGTCTTGGCCCTGAGATAGGGAAGTGCTGTTTGTGCTCAGGTGAGTCTTTCTGCATTACTTATGTAAAAGGAAGAAAACTTACTTGAATATTTTACCGCTGCAGAAGCTGAGTTTTTTAAGAAAATCTACTGCACCTTCATTGTTACTTTAGGCTTGTGTGTATGTTGTTACTGAAAAAACATGACAACATTTGTGAGGAAACAAATAACTAATCTCTCTACATTTCTTTTGTTTGTTTTCTCTCTACAGTTAATAAGTGTGTGTGTGTGTGTGTGTGTGTAAGTTTACCTGGTATTCACAGAATTTGACTTAAAATATTTGCAAAATCCCCAAAATTTCACAAGTTACTCCTGGCCTTGCATGCTTTGCAGGTTGTCATCAGGCATTAGTCATCTCTGTTCTGTAATCGGAGAGCAGCAGAAATAGTCAGCAAATAGCTAAAAGTTTATTGTTCTACTAAATTATTCAGGTACATATTATTAACGTGAAATATGTTCTCATTAACAGACCAAATGAAGGTGCCATATAGATTAGTGGAGGAAGGAAGCACAATGCAACAATGTGCTGCTGTGCCGTCAGGTGAACCAGTGTTACTGGCTATCTGTAAGATCAGGGAAGGGGACTGCCTACTTAGCTTCTCTCTGAGAAATCTACATTTGTCATCCATTAGATTAGATAATTAAGCTTTTGTGTGGAAAAACACATCGATTTTTACAGAATTTTTGCTTGGTGGTAGTGAGCTGGCTGCTCTAGCTGCGCCCAGAGCGCAGTGGTGAACAGCTTATTGCAAGCCCTGATAAATCTGCTGTGGATGCTACCGGGCAATTTGCTCAGTGTTAGACCACATACTCAACTCTTACCTCCTGTTCTAACATAACTAGAGCACAAGATCTTGCAAGATACAGTATTTAAGCGTGAGCTTAATTTAATCACATGAATAGTTGAATTGAGATGACCCAAATTTTTATTCTTAAGTACTGTCCTGTTGGACTGATACCACATCACTTTTCAGCATCTTGTCAGAACAAGACTTTGTTTTATTATTCAGCAAACCGACTTAACATAAGCCATGTACAGGTATGTCTGTGTTACACTTGTAACCGTATCAGGACATCCAGCTATGACTACTAGTTTTGTCCACCATTATGGGGCTTTCATTTCTTATTTGGTTGGTTAGCTGGTTGAAGGAATTTTGTTTCATGTGTGTTGAACCACCATTAAAGTACCTGAGGAATATCCCTGATGTTTAGCTCTCTTTGTAACCATCCTCAACAATGAGGCTCTTTCTGCAGCCAAAGGTAACATTGCCAGTATTTTTTCAAAAAGTTGATACTCAGCCAAGAGTAGTTTCTGGTTTGGACTGGGGGATGTATCATAGAAGAATGAGGATAAAAAAACAGATCATGACTTTTTATTGACCATATCACCAAAACTTTATATATTCTGTACATCAGTGAATAACCATATCTGGAATACTGATTGTATTATCAAAGTTTTTTTCTGAAAAAAATAAGATCCTAATTTTCAATGGGAATTATTTATTTTATATTAAGACATATGGTCTGTGTGCTTTTTTTCATGCATTAACTTCAGGAATAGACGTTTATATATAATTTTTGAAGGATTTCTATCATCTCAGCGTTTCTAAAGGGAAATGGATGATGTGTATTTATTAGTGCTATATATGTTTTTATTAGTTAACAGCTATGCAAAGTGCTTTACAAGCAGGTTAGTACCTTAGAGGCAGCTGTCAAAAAGGTTTTCTTCATTTATTCAGTTATAGACCATATGACATAAAGGACAAGTAAGTGTCAAGAACTCAGGTGTAATATTATTGTACTCTATTGTATTCTGCAGTGCTTTAAGAGTCATGTATTTTAAACCTCTGCTTGCTTGGCAGTACAATAATCTGTTAAAGTTCAGAATGTACGTACATTTGGGCACGCACATAGAAAATAATCAGACATTTATTCTCTCTCTACCATTATTGTGAGCATCATTGCAATTACTACTTTGTCAAAACCAAAACTTCTCTGGTCTGCAATTGTAATCTTTTTCAGACTATCAAACCCAAGGGGAATTTAAATTTAAAAGCTTTCAAAGGAACTACTGGTGACATTTTGAAGTTTATGACAGAAAGACAGATAACAAAGTGCTGTCTAAAGGGAAGGGACCAAAATGACTGCTGTGTCTGCCTTTTCACAGCCTCTGGAATGCCAGCCTCCACTCAGGAGGGTCTGGAGGCAGTGCTAACAACATCAAAATCCTTTCAGACAATTCTCTGGCTTCCTTAGGGTAAATTTCAACCTGAACTAGCCTGTTTGCAAACATGCAGTTTATCTTAGTCTGTTACCTCTTCTTTTTCCTAATCTGACCTGAATTCTCACCCCTTTGTCACTCATCTTAATGGTGTTAGGCACCTGATAACAGTTGACATTGTTAATGAAACAGAAAGGACAAAATCTTTACATACATTAGCATCTCTGTAGTGCATGTTTGCTTTACTTCCTCTTGAACTGTGGATCAAAGCATTTCCTGGTCCCTACAGTTAATCTACTGTACTTGCTTGTTAGACCTCCAAACACAGGAAGTTTACAGCTCGGGTTGCACTTTGATTCAAGTATAAGATATATAAGTACAGGGAAGGTATTTACCAGTCTTAAGGCAGTAATTATTCCATAAAGTAATTTACATTTTGACTGATCCATCTCTGAATCTTACGTTAAAAAACTGCAGCTTTTCACTTTCACCCAGTATGCATGTTCATTTATTATTATTCTTCACATTGTTGTTCTTCAAAGTTCATCTGGCAAGATAATTTTATAAAGGTATTCTGTAAGGAATCCAGGAAAAAACATGTTCTCTTTTTGAAATGGTTGATACTCCCCTTTATTCTTAGGGGACTGGAAATTACATCCCTAAGAAACAAAATCCCCTTTTGAACGGTTGTTCCTACCTGTTGTGCACAAATGCAGTGGACTAACTTGGCTACTGCAGTAGTTTTCTAAGCCAGCAGATCTTTTGTCAGTCACGTAAGGTTGTGCAAGCACTCAGAGCAAACCTCACTGGAGAAGCACTGCCCCACACTGTCAGGAAAATATGCTGAATTCCCATTATATGAAAAGTTAAGTGTTCTTCACGCACCCGCATCAAGACTTCTTTGCAAATGTTTTCCATTATCTGAACTGTTGGCCCAGATCCACTGGCAAGAGCAGTAGTGGGAGTGTAGACCAAGTGGTGACTATTGTTGTCTCTTTTTGTTTTGTTAGATTTCTCATGATATTTTGTATTTTTGCTAATCCCTAGTTACTGGATATAGTGATTACATGAGAAAGACAGCTTTCATTAAAATAAAATAAATGAGAAGTTGCATCAGTGGTAAAATTCAGCTCTTGCTGTTGCAGACTTTGAAAACATTTACTCTGGAGGTGCAAAACTCTGAGTGGAAAAAGACCTCCAAAATCTGCCTCTTACACATGAATTTAAGCCGCTGTAGGACATTGAGAAGTGCAAGCTACAATATTTGAGAGTGGGATGTCCACAATCCAGGGTATATGCATTACAGACCATTTGTTCATTGTTAGCTTCGGAAAGTAGCATATAAAGCAGTAGTAGCCAACTTGCCACATCTATGCAAAACCTTTTTGCCCAGCAAGGTGAGAAAAGATGATGTTGTTGGGGTCCAGGCACTTCCAGATAACACCAGATGCATGTTAAAGGTGATATGCAGCATCCTCCTGCTCTTTTAAAAATAGCTTTAAAAATCAGAAGGTAGTGGTGTCTTTAGAAAGGAAAGAACTCAGACTTTTAAATGCTAAGCCAGCGAGATGTAGTTGGAAAGGTAAAGTAGCTGAGGTCATATCTGTTTGCATTGCTAGGACCAAAACAAGACCGAAAAAAAAAAATGTTAAAATGCAAGCTCAATGCGATGAGTGCAGTGGGCGAGCACGGCCAGTTCGTGAGCAAGGCAATTTCAAAAATTCAGATTTCTTCAAGAAACGGGGTTGATCTGAACTGGAGCAGGAATCACCAGCCCGCAGCAGGGAGCAGGAACCCCCTTAGGCAGGGATGCTCTTGTGTCCCAGTTCTGAACCCGTGCTCCAGGGGGCCCTGCGCGGCCAGAAGTGCAGCTCCCTCCTGCTCACCGCCTGCCAGCCGGCGGCTGCGCTGCTGCAAGCCTTGTGGCACCACGGCCCGCGGCCCCGCCTTAGCCCAGTACCGCAGGGGTGGCGAGCTACTCCTGCCCCAGCCCTGCGCACTCCTCAGCGATCGCTGCTTGCTTTTACCTCTGTGCTGATCAGGGCCAGGGTGATGGTGCTCTGCCTGGGAAACACTGGCTACATTCTGCCCTGGAGAGGATTAAGCTTCAGTGCTGAATGCAGCGGTCTCATTTTATCATATATAAATGTCGGTGTATAGGTCATCTTTAAACTCCTTCAGAAGTCCTTAAATGCTACAACAAATCACAAATTACTGTAACAGTGGTGGTTTATTTAGAGAGAAGTATTTTATTTCCAAGGAAGAAGATAACCAACACATGAAGAGCAATGAATTTTGTGTGTGTTCCGTTTGCAGGCTTGTGATTGTTTGTGGACAAAAAGAAAAAAAAAATAAAGTTAAAAATTACCCAGCCCCAGCAGATGCTGGCAGTGCTTGTGAATTGTTTTC
Organism: Falco naumanni; assembly: GCF_017639655.2. Lineage (NCBI taxonomy): Eukaryota > Metazoa > Chordata > Aves > Falconiformes > Falconidae > Falco > Falco naumanni. The sequence continues at coordinate 44,487,694 of NC_054059.1, forward strand.
TGTGTGTGAACTGGTAGGAAGAGGAAAGTGGGTATTTAGTTCTTTGGGTTTATATGGTCTTGCTGCTTAACAGGTTTCAAAACGGTTGCAGGGCACCTCGCAGAGGACTCCTGGTCTCCCACATTAGGGTGCATACACCTCTGCTGCTCTCCTCTTCCCATGGTCTTCCAGGTCCCATCTGCAAAACTGATACAGGTTGCAAAGGGTGAGAGCAGCTGATTCAGTCAGCTGTAAAACGTTTGGACTGTCCAACACCTCTTGCTTCCTTTAAATAAAATGTGTTTCCATATCACAAATGAACGGAAATTTGGACTTCCACCTTTTCTTTTTGCTGCTTAGGTTTCAGCTGCACTCAGTCACGTGGCCTCTAGCACTGTACAAGAAAAGCACCCTGTCCTTTTAACAGTTCCTGTCATTGAGACAGCCCTTCTTCAAGGAGACACCAGGAAGTTTTAGCTAGCAGTATTCCCTGTGGTTCAGAGAAGAAGCTTGAAATGGAGCTTCTTGAAGCTGTGCTAACCTCGGGAGTTGCAAACAGCCTTATTCCTGATAAGCTTTAGTTATTTCAGAAAAACAGTGATTTGGAAGTTGAGGGTTTAGAGTTGGGGGTAAAGATTTTTTCTGTATGTAACAGCAGACACAAGACAGTTTTCTGGAGTAAAGGGAAGGAATGCAATGAGTCAGTCTTGCCTGTTAAATGTAGTTGGTTTTGTGTGTTAAGATTAATAGTAACTGTGATGGGTCACAGAGTAAGACTCAACTTCTTCCGTTTCCTGCAGATTTATATAGAACGCTTACCTAGTTTTGTCTCATTGATGGCTGGAGTTTAAAAGATACAGAACAGCCTAAGCTTAACAACAGTGATCATTCTTGCTTCAAAGCCCTTAAAAAATATCAGTGTGACAGACTAGGGACGCCGCTTAAAGATGCAGTTAGAAACTGCGGTGGTTGTAATCATGGCCTGTTTCCACAGGGCACTATTACCAAGCTTATAAAAATGGTACCTAGCTTTATTTAGCTTTACAAAGCTTTAACTTCATTCTGGCAGAACCGCATGAGCCTGTTTCCCCCCGCACACCCCCATGAGAAAGAGGGAAAGTTTAAAAAGGGGGCCCAGCCATTACTAATGAATGCCTGAACTGTGCACACAAATCCCACTTCTTGGGGACGTGGGAGAGCACTTTGGCTGTGGCTGCACATCCAGGAGCAGTGCTGTTTGAATAACATCTCCCATAAAGCAGCCTTCCTTTTCTCCTCTCTCCCACCCCAGGCTATGCCAACAGAAGTGTTCGTGTGGCTTCCTGGTGTGCCTGATCACAGAAGTGATCTGGCCAGGAAAATAGCCTAAAATTTTATTTCAGGTTTCTTTTTTCCCCGCCCAGATCAGCTCCTTGAAACATTTCACCACACAGCTGCATAAATAGTTGGCTTTGGCAGAGAGAGCACAGGGACAGGCGTGGGAGCAGGCACCAATGTCCAAGGAAGAAGGGGATCCAGGGCTGTTTAAGCTATCCTTGCCATCAGAGAAATGCTCCAAGAACCACAGTCCCAGCTTCATGAAGTGCAAAAGCACAGGTCTAGACTGCCAGCTGCTTCCAGCGTGCATGAAGAACCTCTACAAAATTAGGAAGCCATTGCATACAAATGAGACTTGCCCTGATCTGTTTCTTTTGTGCGGGCCATTCTCAGTGTGCCATTGCTACGAACCACAGCGGTTAGGGTTGTTTAACATTACGTTGCTGGATACCATCTAGAAGTAACTTTGTGCCTTTAAAATATCAACCTCCAGATGTAAATAAAAGTGGCCATTGGAACAGGTGGTGCTTGCACTGTGGTCCCACAGACATCCATCCTGCTTACCTTGCCATTAAGACAAGGTCTGTGCAACACCAGATCCAGATCAACTGGCAACACGGGTGCACCCCCAATCAGACTTGGGCACATGGTTACTCAATTAGTCCAAGCCTGCAAAACAACATGTATTTCAGACTTCTATTTATGCTGGATTCAGAGGACAGACAGTTCCTAGTCAGGAGTAATGTCTGCCAGAACAAAACATCCTTCAGAAATATTTTAAAACAAATTAGAACCAGAAAAGTAGGTTTGGGCAGGTTCAGTGTTTTATGTCAAATAACTAGATTTGATTGTATTTGGTACTGTGTGCCCTAGAACCAGAGTTAACACATCATATGACAGCACCCTGATATTCTGCACAAGAGCTACAAAAGGAATGAACATCCCCCCCCCCCCAAAAAAAAAAAAAAAAAAAAAAAAAAAAAAAAAAAAAAACAAAAAACCAAACAACCAGAATCTCCCCAGCTACATCCAATTGGTTAAAATCGAGTTAAAATCTCTAAACCACCTGTAGCTCATGAAGCCTAGCAGTTTTCTCTACTTTTCTTTAATGCCTCATGCTTGCAAAACTGTTCTGAGGCAGCTGAGTGAAAATTAGTAAGAGTTTCTTGTCTTGTTTTCATGCTGGTCCTCTTTTATGGAGGAGGAGATAGTTAATTTTAGCAATTGAGAGTAGCATCCCTATATCTTAATGAGTTGGTGGGGTGTGTATCTTTTAGGTACCCAAGAAAATGCTTTTTACACAATCACTTAAGCTCTTTGCAGTTGGAGGCTTTTGAAGCTGTCTCTGGAGGTGATTGCACTGCAGTCTGTGTGGACTGAATACCTGCCAGGTGGCTGCATCTGACTGAACAGGGCGTTTTGCAGAATCCTTCTGGAAGGAAAACTGGCTACAGAGGTCTGTTTGAACAGTTGGATGATGGCAGAAAGGAACAGACTAAATTTTTATGGAGTACCATCCTACAGGTCACAGAAAGCAATTTGCAAATGTTGGAGAACTGTCAGGGGAAAGAGAGGCAACAAGGTCCATCCAGCTCTGAAAGCATCTGTGAAAAATTACGTAGCCCAGATGGCTGAAATGGTTTTCACATTCATTGCACATGTAGTCTGGTTTTAGCTATCTCCAGTGCAGTTGTTTTGCTGATATATGGTAGTTATTCCCCGCTCAGTGCATGAGCGTGTTTCCCATTCACATAAATAAGAGTTATGTCTTTGTATCCAGAGAGAGGGGATTTTATTTGTCTAGCGTCAAAGCAGCTTCTCACAGGACTGTTTTCCTCCCACACTCTCATTTTTGTTCAGCTCTCCTGACCTGTGTTTTCTTTGTTTTGAACTGTTTCGACTTTTATATTTTAGGTAATAAATGTGAGTAAACTATTGGAGAAGGTGACATGGCTAGGAATGGAGTCCTTAGTGGGTTCAGCCTAAAATGAGAGGTAGGTAGAAAGAGAGAAAAAATCTTGAAACTTTTGCAGCGTAGAAGTAATTTTATTTTATGTGCTGATATCCCCACAATTTTCCCTCTCCTTTCCCCCAGTACCTATCAGTGAGAGTCTTGCTTTGCTAGGTGTGGGAAAGCTTGTTCTTATTTACAGGGCTTTTGTGTTATTTAGCTATTTTCTGTCAACTGCTTTTAAAATCTCTGTCACAAGCTACTATTGAAGCAGTGCCAGTGATGCCTACGGCTATCACTGCTAAAAAGCTTCTATGCCATGGAAGGTGGGTTTCTTTTGTATATGAGTTTAGGTTGTTCAGTTAATGGAGTGCAATACTGGTGACCAGGGTACCTCAGGCCACGTAGACACCGGTGCTGTACTAGCAACCACAGGGTCACCTTTGACACCTCCTATTTATTGTCCAAGACTTTTGCTGGGAAAGTGGAGCCAGTAATGTTCACTCAGTATTAGGTTTGATGTACCAGGGTTCTCTGGAGAAAAGGTTCATCAAGTTGGAATAGTCAATTTTTGCCATTTGCTCTTCCCCCTATGCAGTTCATCTGGTGGCAGCCATGCTGCGAGGAGGTTCGCTATGCCCTCCTGCCTATGAGCTTCTGGAAGTGTTGCTGATGTGTCTGCTTTTCACTCACTCGTTTTTTCTTGGAGGAAGACAGGGAAGAGACAGGAGAAGAGGAGGAGAGGTGGCAACAAAAAATATTTATTTATTTGTTTGATCGATTGATTATTTTCATTCCTCTGCTGCTGTTATGGAGCAGGCCCCTCCACCCACTCCAACCTGTCTCCTTTTGTGTAACAGAAGCTGTCACCCGACTTTGTGATGATGATGTTTCTCTTTACCTTTTCTGTCTCTTCTCCTCGCAGTCCACAATTTTCCTACCCTGCTCATTGCCTGGTTAATCAAACAAATTGGCATGCAGCCACCTTGAGACAGAATTGTGTAACTGAAGATACAGGGAGAAGGCAGGAGAGGTTTCTGCAGCATAAAAGTTAGCAATGTGGGAGGAAAGAGCTCCTGGATAGCACTGCGTGCCTGCCAACGTCCCTGCAGCTGGCTCCTGTGTAAGCTGGGGTCAGCAAAAACGACTGGATGGGTGTTGTACCTTAAGCGAGTGCTCTGCAGGGAGCTCAGTCACTGTGGCTCCAGGATAACTTTGCATCAGGCTATGGATAGATCCTGCTCTTTTGCATCCTCCATGCTGGTGGAAGGCAATTTTGCCTCAGCTCCTTGTGGCGCTGGGCGAATGTTTGCCCAGCTGCTCCCTGGGTTATCAGGGGCTGCAGGAGAAGCAGATTAGGGCCATTCACACCGGCAGTTTCCTTAGTGCCTTTGCAAGACCGATAATTTGTGGCAGAGAGGCAGTGACGCCAGCAGGCACCAATCTTTTCCCCAGGGAGAGCTGCCTGGCCTGTTGTATGTTTATCCCCGCAGGTGTGGCTGCCGGCTCCTGGAAACCCTGTCTCTCCTGGCTGTTGGTGCCTGCAATGGTACCCCAGGCCAGTCACCGCGGCTTGTCCGCCCCAGCAGTCCCTCCTGGGGAGCCACTTCTGGACAAGACCTCGGGGAAGTGTTGCTCAACAGCAGCCTCGTCCTTCATAGGTGCCATTAGGGCACTGCCAAGGGGGGTACGTGCTGAGCCAGCCGCGCTGCCACAGATCACAGCCTTCACCCCTATTACCTCCTGGCGGCCCGTGGGGAAAGCTGTGGGCAGGCAAAGACAAGACAAGCTAGGTGAGGAAACAAGAAGAGGCATGAGAATAGCTCGGTTTAATTCCAAGCCTTCACATTTCAGTGCTGCCAGTCAAAAGGCAGGGAGCAGGCTGAGCTGCCCGGGATGGGTGGCAGGGGAGCGTGCCCACCCCGACGTGCAACGTGCTGCTGCAGGAATGTGCTGCGAGCACAACCGCCGACGTGCGAGGCAAGAGCCTTCCCAACAGCGGCACGGTACAGGCAGGCTGCTGGCCCAACCCGCTGCGCCTCGCCAAGCCCCTCTACACAAAGGCAGCACTAAGTACAGGCATGCCCTTAATCTTCATTTCCTATCCTCACCTTCAGGGGAGTTACGAAAGCAAAGTCCTTCTGTGTTCGAGGATTTTGTAACACGGCTGTGAATGTATATTAGCTTGCTTGGCCCAGGATATAGTGAGCTACTGAGACGGAGTGTTTACTGAAGTGTACCCTGGCATCCTTATCCTTCCTTTGCAGCTGCTATTTACCAGACAGCATTTGTGGTGAATGTAGCTGGCAGGAAACATCGTCTAGGAATTAACTGGATGAGTTAAAGAAATTTTCACGCGAACATTGTCGCAGGCATTTGAAAATACTTCACATGAAGGCGTATTTTTGTAACACTGAATTAAAATAACATTACATGAAGCTGGCTCAACTAAATCGAATTCACCATCAAAATGTTTGGTGTTTTTGTTTTGTGTCCCTGCCTTGTTTACAGCTCCACTGTGTTACACTCTGTGTTGCAGAGAGAGTGTCTCCATCAACTGTATTCATGCGTTGTTTCACAAATGTGGCAGCAGCAGAGCTAATTCATTGGTGCTGGGGGGGTGGGGGAATTTATACTTTTTCTTGGCAATTAAGGAAACTGTTTATGAAAATGTCCTTATTCCTGTTTTAGTCACAATGGCCTGCTATGATGCTATTTCTTTAAGAAGCTCAGATTACTTAAGTAAAATCAGAATGTCTTCTTTAAAAGTTATCAGAATGAAGTAGCAGGATTATTTCTTCCGTAGGCTGCTCTGAGATTCGGAATTCACTTTCTCCATTCTGGGTTTTAACTTGCCAGTCAGATGTAATTATTATTCTTGTGTTTTTGTGACCCATGACTGTGACTGGAACATTATTTTTTTTTAATCGTCACTCCAGAAACTGAGAAAACTGCTTAAAAATAGATTTTAGAAGAGATCAGAACCCACAGAAACAAAAATACACAGCCATTAATATGCATGTCAGTCCACTGTGCTGGTTCTTTCTTTGTAGGTTGTGCAATCTACCCCTTCCTTTACCCGTTGTCTCTGTTTTCTTATTTAGATCTTTGTTTAGATTTCTCGTAGGACTGTAAATCTCTATTTTGTTTTAAAAGTTCCTAGCAGATTGTGGTTGCTATAGCTATATGGGAACAGACTTTTTTTGTTGAGTTATTTATTTGAATTGGGACTCTAAAACCTGCTCCTTGTCGTCAATGTAATAGAGATGTTCTGACAGTGTATTAGTCATTCCTGGGGTGATGTGAAGCAGAATATAGCGTTTGGAGATGCCCCTTCCAGTCAGAGACACTGAGGTTTAAGCCTCCTCACAGATGTGCAGAGCTGTACTAGCCATGCCTAACTCCCTTGCATGCTTAACAGGCTTTTTGCTTATAAATCCCAGTGTTCCACTGAGAGATTGGATCTTTGTAGAAACACTGGATTTAATGGGAAGCCTGGATGTCTCTCATTTATCTCGCAGCTCGCATCCTCAGTGTTGTTTATGGGGGTGGGCAGAGCGTGCTGCTCTGCCACTGATTCTTTTGCCACCCAACTTAGAAGCAGCAGAGGGGGAAGATCTCCCTGCCCAGCACCCAGAAGCAGGGGCTTTGTCTCCAGAGCTCTGACAGCAGCATGGCCATGAAACAGCTGAAGTAAACAAACCAACAATACAGGCATTTTTGTACAGAATAGATCCATTATTCTTCCTGACAGCATGACTTGGATTTTGAGTTCTCATTCTTTGTATTGTTCCTTATTTAAAAAGAAAGAGAAAGCAGAACAAGGAATAATACAAATGCAACAGCCTAGGGCTTGTGCTTGCCTATAGGATTCTCTTTAAGGTCCTGTTGGTGCTACAAATTGGAACCATTTTGTAACCAGCTCCCTGAACCCAGCTGTATTTATAAAGCCGTCAGGCCCTAAAGTCTTACCTGCCTGCACAATCGATTCACCCAGGACCTTTACGCAGTCTAATAACCAAGAGGCAATAAGCAATCACATACCAAGACCAACTAATTGATCATTCAATGTACAGTTTTCCTTAGCTCGACAATCGGGCTTGCACAGTCACATATAGTAGCACGTGGGGGGCTGGGGTGTGTATGTGAGTGTGTGCGCGCGCACGCGCGTGTGTGTGTATTTTCACTGCCCTCTTCGTTTCAGCACTAGGTGGGCTTTAGCCCGGAGGATGCTCGGTGGGCAGCAGCAGGGGTGCACACTGCTGCACCAGGCATGCTAAGCGGTGAGCCCTGCCTGCGGGAAGCTGCCAGGCTGGGTTCTGCCCTGCGGGGCCAGAGGGCTGCTGGAACGGGGCACGAAGCTGTCAGGGCTTTCAGACAGCTGTTTGTTGCAAGGCTCACACTCAGTGAGGCTTCAAACAGTGTGAGTTAGATAAATTTTGAGCCCTTTCAGGTCATTTGGACTGGAAATCCATACTGTCAGTGGGACGCAGAAAAGCCAGCATGGATTCTGGCAAAACACTTTTTTCTTCTTACTCCAGCAAAGGCCTGAGAAACAGCCCCTGAGCTCGCTAAAGCATCAAGGGTGGAGAAGTTTCCCAGCTACATAAAGAGAATATGGATTTACACACTCTTAAAAGCACACAGACTACCTGGCAAAGGATAATGAGTTTGTCTGGTCTGCATGGTAACCTTCTCGCCTGGTTGAGGAAGACATCTGGGTTGTTCCTCTGGCTGGGGGAGATTTGGTTGCAGGGAAGCCCTGCCTGTGGGAGAGGTGAGGGAGGTCTACTGCGATCCTTACGCTCTCCCTGCTCTGACTTTTTCAGATCTGGGTAGCCATAGCAAGGGACGAGCAATAAAGCCATCATCACTGAAATTAGTTGCGCTGTTCTAATAATCACATTAGCTATCCTGAGCCCACTTCTGGAAAGCGCACATCAGGTAGAAAATCGCTGAATGTTTGAAAATTGTTAGTTACTGATTGCGTGTGTTAGAGACAGAATTTCTTGTGTTGTTCTGTGCTGTTTTTGTTTTAATCTCTGCACTTGTGATTTTCCAGGGGGACACACAGAGTATCCTTATTCTACTGTCAAGACTGCATGTAAACCCCATTTTAATCGGGCAGTCTGGAAGATCTTTCGTTCAACTAGACGCCATTTATGTTTACACATCTGTAGCATTTAAACATTGCAGGATTGTTTAAATGCAATGTTTAAATGCATTTAGCATTTAATGCATTTATGTTTATGTTTAGATGCATAAACTATGCATATATTCATGTTTAAATGCATAAACATTGCACAACCACCTCAGTTCATGGTCTTCAACATAAATAATTGGGGTTTTTGACCTGGAGCAAACAAACTAACAGTGGAGGAATTAAAGGGAACCACAGAACATCTCTTCATTTTTGTCAGGTAATAGATAACAGGATAACTTTATTAACAGATAAATAAATAAGTGGCTGAGAGTCGTAGTCATTAACGGCGACCAGCAAACCAGCTTCCCCACTTACTCCCCTGATACCATTTGAGAAGCTGACCCCCAGCCACCCGGGAGTGCTGTCCTTTTGCAGCAGGAGGTGGGAAAATGGAGAGAACAAGCAGCAAGAAGAACAGAGCGCATAAGGGAAGAAGGCAGCATGAGGAACCCCGGTGGGCAAGTCAGATGCATTAAAAAAATGTTTGACTGAGACATGGAAAAATGCAAAAGCAAGAGCTGACAGAGGCATCCAGCAAGAGAGGTAAATGGGAACAGACAGATTTCCCAGTACAGGAGGCCATTAAAGCATCCTGGTCAGGAGATGTGGAGGAGGAAGATGAGGCAGCACGTATCTGGAACAGGCCTGGCATCCAATGAGGGTCATGGGATGGAGGTATGACAGAGGGGAAGGCATCACATATGGGTTAATCTGTCGTGCTTACAGACCCAGGTAGCTAGGACACAGGGGCACAGATAGCATGGAGGGATTAGAGAAGCCCACACTTGGAGAGCATGGGGTACACGCAGAATTGCTGGCATGGGAACACCATGGTCAGCTGAAGGAGCATCTTCTGTGGCCCTGGGAGAAGTTCTTGCCCTGTCTTCCCACATCTTCATTGTTTGATACATACCAGAGGCAGCATATGCAGTGAGACTGCATCAGCAGTGCATCAGCAGTGTGCTTCATAATACTGACAGCAATAAAATTTCCTCAGGAAATACATCATGCATCTGTTATTTTCAATGTATAAGGTGGGAGAAACACCCAAAGGTAATTTCCTGGCTTAATCCCCACTCATACTTTAAATTTGGAAGCTCAATTTTTTTTTCAGGCTTTGCAGCCATTGAGCAGAGGTTGTAAAGCTCTGCTTTCAGTGGGGAAACTGATCAACTTGAAAACTAAAAATTGTCTGACACTGTCTTACTAATTCTGCAGTGTGTATTGCCTTTTTGTCCCTTTTCTGCTATTGATTTCCTAGTATGGGGTAGTTGTGCTATGTTTTTGAATGCATGTGTATGTCTAATTGGACGTTTGTCATTAAACATAAAAATCACACACACACACATCAAGCATATGGAAGTCTTGTTAAGAAGGATTTATTCTCTCTGTGGCTATATACAAACATTTTACATACTTGAATCAGAATGAATCATGAGGTTAAAAATAGATCAGTAAAATCTTCATATTTATTTTCTTAATTTTAAACTCTGTGGAGGTGTAAGGAAGCGTTTAAAGTTTTCTTACTTTTATCTTTGTTCTCTGATACCAGGAGTAAACAGGGAGGGCTCTTTCCTTTTAATGAAAACAGGAGATTCTCAAGACTTGAAGTGAAATCCCTAGAATAGGTGACAGCATTTTCCTGCTTCCTTCCCGTGTTGTTCCTGCCAGGAGTCCTCAGCTGCAGCCCCCAACCCTCCTGCATCCCCCTTCAGCCCACCCACTGTCCTTTCCCTTGGCTCTTCTGCCCCTTGGATGGTCATTGGTGTGCTTGGATGGGCTACAGCTGCTCCAGCTCACTTTGGCCCCAAGGTCACTGCCACTAGGTGTAAATGTGGGTGTTAAATCCCTGTCCTGGAACCTGAGGACTGTGGCTGTTTGTTATGTGCATCTCAATCTCACTCCTCATTCCTCTTTCAGCAGCAGAAGGGATGGCTGGTGAGGTTGGGATGGTGTCCAGATCTAGCCCACACTGTTTGTCACTGTAATATTGAGGTCAGGCCCTCTTTCTTCTCCGGGGAGCATAGGAGAGCTGGACACTCCAGGGAATGCCTAATTGAATAGCTGCAGATGGAAACGCCACCTATAACGACTGCAAAGAGCTGCTGCTTGCTGCTGCTGCTGCCAGAGCACACCTTTGCTTTGCAAACGCAGGAATTGCTGAGCTGCAAAGGTGAGCTAAGGAAAGTAATGGAATGTGGGGAAATTACTTAAAATCACCATAGTCACCATCATCTGTAGAAAATGGTTTTCTGCCCTTCCAGTACTCCAAAACAGCAATGCCATTTTTGCTCATATGAGAAAGAAATCAAGACATTTTTAACCTGGAAAGGGAAAGTCTACGAACATCAGTGACTTCTAACAGTGTGGAGGGACTTGATATATGGCACCCCATCTCAGAATCATTTTACCCCTTTTGAACTCATAGTGATATATGTTTTGATAAAGCTTTTTTTTTTTCAGTTTGCTTCCAAATAGAACTAAAAAAGTATTTTGGAAATTCGTATGCAGGGACCTTTCTAAAGGCCTAACATTTAAAATCTTCCATGTGTGTATGCATACGTCTAAGAGAAATTTCTATGTATTGGTGTAGGAATGAGTCACAATTTACAACACATTTGCTTGCTTTCTGCACTCCAAGTTCACTCTCACTTGCATAGTTACAAAGCTTTTGCTGTATGTAGTCCTAGATAAGATTCGTAGGGCCACGCAGACTGGCAGTACAATCCTTATCAGTGGTTTTCATAGCCGGCTGGACTCGGGTTGGTCCAGGCTGGAGGGGAAGCTGTGAAGGGCCCAGCCTGGGCTGGGCACGGGGGCCAAGACCGTGACCTCTGGGTGAGGGGCACCCTCCGGGTGATGGTGCTGGGGTGATGCTGCGGAGTGGGGCTGGCCGCTCCCCTGGGAAGCCAGAGAGCCCTTGCCTTCCGCGTGCAGCCCAGCCACAGCGGGGTTTTGGCACTCGGTGTCAGTGGGTAGCCAGCGCGCAGCGGTGGAAATGACACATGTCTAGCAGAAAGGGAAAAAGGTGTTTGTCAAAGGAAGGCCAGCAGCTGGACAACTGCAGCTGGGTGGCTCTGCCTTTGTTAGAAATAGTGCCGGCGAGTCAGCCAGGCCTTTGGCTCAGCCCCTCGGAGCCTTTGTACCTACCTGTCAATATACTTTCCCGTATTTTAGGGAGTGGCTACACAGCATTTTTAGGAGCCATGGCTTTTCTTTAGGAATGGGACTGTTTGGCTTGCTGATGCTTTTCATCTGGAGTATGAAGTGCTGTTTTGATGACTGATGGGGTTTTTCCCCTTGCTGGGTCTGGAAGTTGGTGCAGAAGTGAGTGGCACAGATGCTTTGGAGAATAGTCTAGGCTGTAAAGAAGAATTCACATAATAATCCCTGTTGAGAAAGTTGCTGTTCATTGATATCAGATGGTAAGTCATTTCAATTACTCCATCCTCATATATTTCTATAGCTGTTTACCTGTATTTCCAAACTACATTCAAATTAAATTGATGCCTTTTACAGAGCTATCATATGGTTAATCATAGCTGAATTTAATAGTTACTAGCATTGCATATTTGATTGAAAAGAAGTAGTAGCTTTCAAACTGGTTTCACCCTGAGAAATAGAAGCATTACTTCTGATATTATTGTTTGTGAACAGTTCTGTTGCTTGCGCTCTTCCTATCAGAGAAAGGTAAGAAATTAAATTAGACAAGTAATTATAGTTACAGGTAAGATTTTAGTGTTGGTTTATATTTTCAATTTCTCCCTTTAAACAGAATTTGTGGATATAAATCATGGTGAAGAATGTTTGAATTGAAAGGAAAGAGACCAATAAATACAAATGTGGAGCAGCAGGATGTGGTGAAGGCTAATTGTGGGTTTTTTTCTCTCTCTGCTTTAACTAGTGAAAACTTGCTTCTTGAATTTAGCTTGAATTCAGATTATTTCTCAGTTGCTACATCCTCTAATTGCTCACCTATTCACATTGTTTTAGAGCCAACAGAAACTGAATGTTGCTCCTATGTATTCACTTCGTGTAGATGTAATTTTCTGTTCAGGGCACCCATAATGGAGAACATAAAATTTCAGTGATTCACTGGGTGACTGAAGCTGTTAGTACTTCCCAGGGATGGCACAAGAAACGAAATCTCAATTAAAAGTGACTTTCCCTTACAAAGTAAAGCCTTTGAATCAGAGCGTACCTCTGAGCTTTTTGTCTGCCAAGTGGGTGGGGGTAATTCAGTTGAGAAAATGCAGTCAAGATGTGAAAAAAAAGTGCCTGGGGGTATGCAAGACCTGTTTCCAATGATGCACGGATGTTAGCAACATGCTGAGCTTTAAGATCTCAGAGCACAGTAAGGCAGAATATGCTCTTCTCGCTCTCTGGGAATTAAATTAGGTGTCAAACCGAAGGGCTATAGGAAAATAAAATCTGAAAATGTTTGGTTTTCAGTTGGAACTTTTATGTGACTTACAGTGTTTTTTGTGTGTGAAAGCTTGCAAAAATATGGTTCTTTCTGGGCAGTGAAGTGAGGAGTTGTCATGTTTTTAGTGTCAGTGCCTTTTATATAAGCAAATTGTAGCTTTGACTCAAAAGCTGTTCAATTATAATGGCTAGTTTCCAAAATAATTGCAGGCTATGCTTCAGCAAAGTGAATTCTAAAAATTTTTAAAAGTATAAAGTATGCTTTTCTAAGTATATAGTTCTTTACAGTATATACACTTTATATTAGATGGTATAGAGTCAAGCTTAAGATTCTTAATTTTTAGAATTATGTGTAGAACAGGACCAAATTATTTTAGAAGTTCCAGTAGAGGCTCTTTTTCCAGCTAAATAAGCAGGTTTTCACAAGTGTAATCATCTCACGTATTGTGGTATTTTAATAGTACACAAGAATTTAAATGGAAAGAAAAAAAACATCTGGACTGTCCAGTTTCACTGTTCCTTCAGTGGTGATAAACACAGAATGCATCCCCATCGAGAAGTACTGAAAATATATTTTCAAAGTCCTTACACTTTCAGAAGACTCAGGGAGAGCAATGTTGATGAAAATGGAACTTGAGTCATTCTGGTTGGTGAAAAGTTGGCTGTTTGCATCCCTCCCAGTATCAGTGGGAACTGCTGCACCCTAAAGGGACTGAAGTAAATGTGTGCGTCTCTGAACAGAGAAAGGAGGCAAAGTAAATGAAAAGGAAATACAATATACTAGCGCTATACATTTGGTTTAAATGAATTTGAAAGATACCACTTGAACATTGTATGAAGATACATCACTGTGGCCAGAGGATTATATATCTCTAAGTGCAGATTGTCTCTTTTAAGAGAAAATAATAAAAAATTCAACTGGGCTTTATTTTCTTTTCTTCATAAAATATGAAGAACATCTTTTTTTAATACTTTCAATTTTCTTCTTCTTCTAGTCTGTTGTAAGTAGGCAGTATTCTTGATCTCAGCCATTCAAGATTAGCTTAGGCTTCTTGAATAATGAGAATTCTTCTTTAAGCAATTCTCCTTGATACATTTTTGGTGTCTTTTTATGCCAGGTGGGGGTTTTTCAGTATTTGAAATATGCTGAAACTGTATTTTCATGCATTATAAAATGAAGAGGGTTAAAAATCCCTGCTTTCTTCTCCTGATCTCAATTTCCACTAAAAAAAAAAAAAAAAAAAAAAAAAAAAAAAAGAAATATTGTGTCCACATAACTTCATGTGTTTGTAGAGGGGCAAGGAAATGCCAGCTGTCATAAATTCTTAGGTTGAAGATCTTCCAAGTGAGCTAGCACTAACTCCCAGGCAGCTGAGTTTTTTTGAAGGACATGTCTTATAGACCTAATAATTTGGCCTCTAGGTTATTTAAGGTGTTCTTCTCTGGACTCAATTGATTCAGATGTTTTTTGAAATGCAGTGTCAGCAATAAGTCTCATAGCCAGCTGATGAAGGTCTTGCAATGCTAAGGAGAGCAAAAGATTTATTTTATGTGTCATCTGTTAGTAAATCTTTACATAATGGTTGCTTTTCTATGAGGAAGAACTTTACTCATGGTCAGCCTGCATCCTGCAGATCCTTTTGTGACAACTGCCGCAGGGCCAGCTGTCTCCCATCTCCTGCTCATCCTCCTAACTTATTTCTTCCCAAGTGAAGTATTTTGCAACATTATGTCCTTTTTGCATACTGCCTCTTGTTTGTCTTAGCCCATTTCTCTAATTTCCATATCCATCTGTGTATCTAACCATGCTCTCCAATATGCCTGCAGCTCCTTCTAGTTCTGTGCAATCTGAAAACTCAGAGATCAGGTTGCATCACCCACAGCAGAAGCTAGCCTGCGACACGGTCCTCTCTTACTCATGATTTTCAGCGCTTTCTGTTGGCCTCTGCAGGCTCAGGCACTTCTTTCAGGTTGCTGCTGAGCATCATGATCTGGAGAGGATGGTTACTGGCCCTGGAAGAGCCTCAGAGTGGATGTCTTGATCACAACTCTCCAAATGTGAGCAGTCCCTAAATGAGTATGCTGCAAAAATATTGAATAGTGTCAAAATGTCTTGATGCATATTTCCGATTTGATGAGGAACCAATGATAAATACTCTTCGATATGGTTTCCCTGTCATGCACTGACATTTTCATGTAGACCGGTCTCCTCATGAATAATGAATATACCGTGAGTGGCAGCATGAGGAACCATATGAAAATGGAGATACATCTCATCTCCTTCCTTCTTATTTGTAAGGAATATCATTGTACTGTTGAACAAAAATTAGCTTTATTTGACAGTAATTTACGTTGTTTCTCACAAAAGCACATGACCTTGATATCTTTACGTGCTTACAAATAGTGTGTGTGATTCTTAATTCCTGAGCATTTTTTCCTGTAACTCTAGGTCAGACTGAAAGGTCAGTGGGTCCCCTGTGAAACCTGCTTTTGGCTCGTAAGGATGAGCTTATGCTTGCCTTTTTTCTGTCTTCTGCAACATTAACCACCTGTATTGTTGTGCCTGGATCTGTGCTCCTGGCCTCACCAGACTAGCGTGCCAGAAAGATTCCGGTGTCAGTGGCTAAGGCGGCTGGAGGGCAGAGGTTGTGTGGGGCAGGGAGGCGGCGTGGGGCAGCCCTGTGAAGGGCCGGTGAGCCTGCGGGGACCCAGACCACACAGGTGACCTCTCTGAGGGTGGGTAAGGCTCAGGTTCTCTCCCTGTTTCACACCCAGGCTGCAGCTGCCATGACCACCTCTAGCCACTTTCTCCTACTTACATACCAGAGACACACTTAATGGCCTGTGGGGTTTGTGTCTCAGGAACATTTGGGTAGCCTGGTCGTTCTGCTTACCAGTGGGTTCTGCTTTGTGTGATACTATTCAGAAATAATCCTTACTCAACCTGCTTTATACCTGATGTAGTCATTTATAGTAGGTGTTCAACAGTACCAGAACTTTTGTTATTTTCCCCTTATTAATGCCCAAAAACTCTCAACAGGGCTTTCTGCTCTGCCTTTCCAGGGTCTGAGACAAGCGTAGGTTCCCTTTGAAATACAAATGCAGGCCTCTCCCTTGCTTATCATTCCCAAACAAGCCCTACCTTTTCTATGGTAGTATTTCAGTTGTGTGAATTCTCAGCAAGTTTCTGTTAGGCCAGTTAAATCTCATCTTTTATTATGCATTAAGACTTCCAGTTCCTCCTGTTTTATTCCTCACAGCTCTTTTATTAGCAGACAGGCTTTTAATACATTTGTCAGACTGAGCTGCTATTTGTTGCTGTCCCTCTGGTGACCTTACAGTGAACCCCGGTATCTCTTTTTCCTCTTTCACAGTTTGTGCTCTTTTTTCCCCTCTTTTCCATCATTTCCATTGTTTTAGTCGAGAGGGGAGAATTCAGTTCACTTTGTTGTTTTCTGTCTGTCTTCACTAGATGGATAACAGCGGGATAGCAGGGAATCTGTAGTGGAGCCATTATCCTGTGGTCAAAGATGTCCAAGTGCTCTTGGCAGTATCCTCTGCACAGCCTCTGCATCCAGCCCCAACACACCTGTGCGCACGTATGCACACACATCCATGTGTGCCCCTCTTCTCTGCCTGGTCTTTTACACTGGTTTGGTAGGGTCTAAGGTGATGCTTAGTGAGCCCCTGCGCCCTCTCCCTTAGCTCAATTATTGTCCAGTTTTGTCCCACTTTCCCTAGGAATCCATGGTTTTGTTTCTTTGCATTTCCTGCTCCATTTTTTGAACAAAGAGAAGTTTCTTGCCTTTCCTGAGAGAGGCCGGAACTATGGGTGAAGGGAGGTCACTAAGGTGCCTAAAGACCCAGAGAGGAGCAGGAGTGCTTCCCACTTGTGCTGGAGGTGCCTGGGCTCCTGATGAATTGAAGGGCAAGCAACAGGCAAGGGAAGAGGCTCAAGACCCTAACAAAGGGAAACAAACTTCTAAATATATTTTTTTGAAACTGTAGGAGAAAAATCCTGCATACCTAATGGCTTAGATGTCTTAAAAGAGGGTTCGTAATTTCCTTGAAAATGTCATGGCCACCTCCTCCTCTTGACTGATTCTTCCTCCTTGCTTTGAAAGACCACACAGTTCAGTGCAGCGTACACATATTTCAGGGCCGCTATGCCACTTACTCACCTAACTGCTAGGACTTTGCTATGTTGAACTGACTACTAAATTGCCCCAGAATAACTGATTAGCCCACACACCTTTTGCTTGCAACAATTCCTACACATTAGCCATGGCTTCCATTAGTACGTACCATCATTTAATGGCATATTCTGCATCTGGTACTGTAACTTATCCAGTTAGTTTCAGACTCTGGTTCAAACTCAGAAAAAGAGATTTGCAGCCTTCCTGTATTCTTAAAGATGTCTATGTGTAAATGCAAATCAGTGTGGTAAATTTAAGGGTATTAAAATGAAGACATTTTCTTAATTACTTTATAAGGACTTCATTAAGATACTTAGTAAGACCTCAGAAGTCCATGAACCACAATTTGAAAACTACAGCTTCCGAAAAAATGTATTAGGAATTAATGGTGGATTCACAGTGTTTGTTACCTGCATTGCTGCTAGTAAGTAAGAGGGCGGCATCTACTATCTATTTAAGCAGTTAACATTAGCAGTAGAGGTTTCAAAAGCAATTTGTTTACTCCACTGATACTGATAGAGAAAGGATTTCAGGAGCTAGATTGTTCTAAATGTTTCATTTCTCTTTCTCCCTTTTCACCATATCGGCATATAGTTTTCGATATGGGGAGGTAACGTGAAATCCAAAGGTTGTGAGAGCCTGAAATGAAGAGAGAGAAAACTACCACTATGATTCTTATAAACGTAGATTACTGCAGCTGTAGTTGAGTACTCCGTGATTCTTCATCGTCAGTACTGTATCAGCAGATTATGACCATGGGTTACTATGATATAGTGTCTGCCACTTCTGTAATTATCATGAATGTAATTTTACATGGAAAATACAATTGAAATACGACTGCCTGTCACTGTGTTACCTTCCAGAAAGATCACAGTGCTGATAAAGGTCTGCAGATTACTATAACGCTTTTAGTTCTAAGATACCAAGTTGCCTTGCGAAAAGACTTGACTTCAAAAATATTTGATAGTTCAGTTTCTTGTGAAACTCTGCATTTCGCATGCGCTTTGTAGTACAGAAGTATTACTTTCCAGAAAACACTCCCACGTCTTTGCATAGTTTGGGACTTTATTACAGAGCATTTCCCCTTCCCAGTTAGGAGAATAAGTGTCATCTTACAGCTGTGTATTTTCTGTGGTCATTGCTGTAATGTTCTTAACAGGTTTATTTCTGTTATGCTTCATTGTATAAAAGGTGTCTAGCAAAACAGATCATTTCCTAAGATATCTTTGCTTTCTTAGAGTCATGGAGCATGTGATGTGCAGCCCGGGCTGGTGCATGATTATTTACAGCTAGAAGAGTACAGCTTGGTCCAGTCAGCAGTGCCCTGGACTGCGACTCAGGAAGACCTTGATTTCCTTTTTGGCTCTATTACTTACTTGCTGTGTTTCCCAGTGCAAATAATTTTATCCTCGTGCATCTTCACCCTCTATTTCTGACTCGGATGGAGAGTGAAAATGCCCTTAATGTATATGCAGTGTTTAGTACAATAAGGAAAATCTTCTTTAGGTGAGGTGTCCAGATGCTTCTGTAATAAACACTGAATACATGCTAAATACTAAATAATACTTGAAGAAGTAACAAAACATGTTCAGAAACTGGAACGTCGTAAAAGATATATTTGGGCAAACACTTGTCAGGAAAATTTTCATAATGATCCCACTACCTGTCATTTCCTGGTCCTGAATTTATTCCTGCATTATTTATTTCTAGAGTTTCCAGAACGTTTTGTGTAAGACAAAAGCTTCTATTTTACCTCATATGTTCCTCTGACTTTGGTAACTCTAATAACATTGTAACTTATTATTACTGCAAGAGTTATAATATCTTTTGTTGTAGAGAGCTGGCACGGTGGCAGTTCAGGCAGGAAGAGCAAGTTGCTTAGAAAAGAGAGAGCTCCCTTTCACAGTTGCCACGGTAATTGTCAGCTGTGATGAAGTCCAAGCACTGATGATTTTAGATTTAGAGTGTTTTTTAACGCAGAAGATAGTCATACGAAGGAAAAAAGCTCTTTTCAGAATCTGTCTTTATTGCTTTATATCCATGTCAACCTTCATTTTCTGGGTTTTGTGCAAATTTGATTAGTTTTCAGATATTTTAAAGCAAGCATAAGCAGCTAATGCAGGGAGGCTGCAGAAAGGGAGCACTGGGATTTCAGGGGAGACCTTGTCTCTGTTCAGTGCAACACAGAAAACAGGCTGGCTTTCCCTGGTCCCAACTGGATTATGGAGAAAGGAAGCTTCTTGCTGCTCCTTTCCAGAAACTGCTCCTGTTCCAGGGGAAGTAAGCAAGAGATTTACAGTTGGCATTGTACCTTTTGCAGTGTGCAAACCAAGAATTTACTAGGAATGGGTTTAAGCCCTTCTGGCAGGGAAATAAGGTACTTAAAGTATAAGTTGCCGACTTCATCCGTCTTTCACCATTTGTGCTTGAGGGGAGGGACTGTTTTCCTACCAGTGGAGTTTTTAGCTACAGTTACTGCACCTTCACAGTTGCAACAAAACTCACTCCTTTTTTGTGGTAAGGCATTCAGTGTGGAAAGGGTACGTATATGTTTTCTCTTTTTTCACCCTCTGATATAAAATACTACTGCAAAAAATATTCCAAACTTTTCCAAAGGACTTTTGCTGCAGAAAGCACTAGTACAAAGAGTTCTTTGTTTGACAGGAGTATCCAAACCTGTGGTAAACTCTTGCTCATTTTTCCCCCCTCCCCAGACAGGTGCCATGAAGCTCTTTGACATTTGTAGAGCAGATGGGATGCCATTTTACTGTTGTATCTAAATGACAGAACCTTACTAACTCCCTCCATGCACCCTGCCTCAGAAAATGTGGACCGGTGGAGTCTCAGAGAGCACTTTTTCCTCACCAGCAACTTAACTCACTGCTGGGTGAATAACTTGAGAGAGATAACTTGCTAACTGGCCTATGAAGCCTCTTTGAAATTCATAACCCAGGGAAATTATTTCTTGCTGATGAATTTGCCATTTTGGCTGTTTTTTCACTTGCTGTTGACTTGGCTACCATACATTGTATTACATATATCTGCAGCCACAGATGTTATCATGGGTATATATTTTAGTGTAAAGAGCAGTGTTGTCTGCCTATGCAGTCACATAATGACATATGTAATTGAATATGTGTAGAACGCATGAAGATGTCTGTGAAATGCTATCTCTGGGGATGCATGAATGTCTCTCCACGCCTCCTCCCTTTTTCAGGCTCCCAAAGGAGGGGTTTTGCGAATGTCCAGTTTTGGGATTTCAGACATGGTGAGGGTCTGATTTCCAAAAGGCTGGTGCCTGTGAAGGTCTCAGAGAAGAATGTAACTGTCCCAATGATTTCTGCTAATCTTGCCATGCCACCATCATACTAAGTTCTTGCACATACATCTGTCACATATGAAAAACACAGAATAACTGTTTTGAGTGTAACTTCTCCTAAAGGCTGTACAATCCTTGGCGGGTCTGATTTACACAAGAAAGCTACATATGCAATGTGCTTCATCATTTGAATCCCAATAGACACATATGTTTCCCCAGAAATTACTTCTTTGAAGAAAGCTGGCAATGATTTCACTTTTTGAAAGGTAGCTAGACTGTATTTTATGGTGAATGCCATTGGATATGACCAAGAAGGGCAGGAATACCCAAACAAATATTTAATGCATTTCATTTGGGGTATAAATGATCTAACAAACCCCTTGCCCTTGAGCAGCTGTAATTGTTAGGATTATTCTTATGAAGTGGATGGAGTTTGAGATTCTTGGCTCCCTTGTGCAGCAGCCTGTCCCTCTGGCAACTGTCATCCTCAGTTGTATCAGTTACATGCTGCCACAGCCACTCAAACATCTTGTACAAATGTTAATATTAAAAGCAGGCCAGGTGGTAGGAAACTCTGGGATAGAACTTCAGGTCACTACCAAAATCACAGGATTTACAAATAACCTGTGTAAAAATTCTCCCATTCTCCAGGTTTCAATAGTGGTTTCTGTGGCACTGGCATACAGAGCATTTAAATGCCCTTTGTGGTGTCCTTGGTACCTGCAAGCTCAAATTCTAACATGTGGCATTGTATGTTGCCCTTTTGGCATGAATTCCATTCAGATATCCTTTTTGAATAAATACTGACTGCTGTACGGAGGATTTGACAGTCTGGTTTTAAAGAATTAAAACACAAAAAAGTATTAAAAAAAAAATACTGGACAGAATTTTAAGACATTATTTAGCCAACTCCAAGCCCCAGTGCAGAATTATTTGTACCAAAATAATTGGATATTGGGAGGCTTTCAAGAACAGGTTAGACAGTGATGAAGGCACTACACTGACTGCAGGCAATCAATTCCACCACTTTTATGAACCTTGCAGTTAGAAAGCTTTTTCTAGTGTTTAACCCAGAATCACCCCTGCTGCAATTAAACCTGTTCGTTCTTGCCCTATCCCCAGAAGATAAAGAATTTTATTTTTCTTAGTGAAGAAAAGCTTTTACATATTTTAAAATTCTTATCCTATTCTCTGGCAATCTTCTTTTGTCTTAGATAAAGCATCCTCACACTTTCAATCTCTGCACATAAACATCTCATTCATGTAGTTGCCTGCTACATTTCTTCCCATTAGTCAACGTCTGTCTTGAGGTCTAGGGCATGTTGGTAAGCAGTGTATAGATTACTACATCTTGCATGTCGTTGTGTATCCTACTGGTTGTACTGGGTATGTCCTACTATGAAACTTGCTGCTCTGCACAAGATGACTTGTTTGGTTCATGTTCAGTAGTTATTTTCAAGCTCTCTGAGCTTTCTGTCATCTGTAAATTCAGTGCGCTTATTCTCTATTCCACCAGCGAAACTGTTAATTAAAATATTGAACAGATCCCTGCAAAACTCCACTCAATATATTCTTTCATTTTGGCCGCCAACCACTGAAAACTAATCTCTGAAAGTGTTTTTTTCAACCAGTTGTGTACCACTTTATAATGGTATCAGCTGACTGTGTTGAGTAAGGTGGAAACCTTATTAAATTCAGTATGTATTCCATCTGCTGCTACTTCTTATCCAGTAGCAATTATCCTCCAAGGAAGGAAATTAGATTGATTTGACACAATTGGTTCTTGACAAATCTATTTGGCTGTTTTAAACTCTTACAGGATAATAGGGTGGAAAAATAAATGTTATATACTTTCTGTGTATCTTTCCAGCCCCATGCTTGCACTCCCTTAGCCTTCTTGAACTCTCCTCTTTACAAGTCCTCATTTGTAATTACCATGGTGCAGGAGTGAGAACAAGGGATGGAGGCAGCTGTTATTATTACTGCCAAAACCTTTGTATCTTAAAGCCAAGCCTGGGCATTCTTGGATGAACTTGTTTGAAACTACCAGGCACACTAAGTAGCCTCTAATACTGTTTAGCCCTTTGACACTGACATGAATTGTCTGTCATATGTGGAGCCTGTTACAGTCATTTCTCATACATCCATATAAAATCAATTCAGCTATTTAACCTCTTTTACCTAAATATATATATACACACACACTCCTTCGGGAAATAGCTAAAATATTTTAAAACTTTTTATCCCTTGCCAAAACCTTTGGCTGCATTTGAACTTGTTAGAGATCAGGATAATATTGTGCATGTTTGGGGGTGCCATGAACAGCTAGGTCCTTTCTGGTTGCAGATAAACATGAGCGTTAGCTGGACAAGTACAGGCAATAGAAGGCATAAGTTTAACTCGTGTTTGATACACTGAAAGCTGCTTTAAGTAACTACCCGAGAGAACAATTGTATTTCCTTTCTAACATTAGAAGTGCATGTCTGTTAGTATCATGTTACCTGGAAAATGCTAAGAGATAAAAGGGTATCACGACATTTGGAGAATGCTTTTAGGAGGTAAGGAATCTGTCTTTCTGACAAGTCAAAACACAGTCTTTTCTTAGCTCTGTCTGCTCATTCTGTTCACATATACAAATATAATACTTACCAAATTATAATAAACAATAAATATAATAATTATATTTATCTCCAGGAGTTTTGAATTTCTATATAAAAAACTGAAAGCTGGTGAGTAATGAAAATCATCTAATTGAGGCCTAATACCTTTCTGGCATCTTACCACATGCTTATGTATTCCCTAAATGCCACATGTGTAACCGTGAGGAACCTAAGGGCCCCATAGGCTTTTCACACTTAGGCAATTGCCCAGATAGCATACCCCTTAGAATTATCCATTAAAAACACACAAAAATAATTCATGTAGCTGCAAGCCACATGAAATGAAGCCATGGATTGTATCTAGCCCAGAGCCTTGTGGGCTCACCACCTACCCCTGCTGCTGCCTCCTCAGTGGTGGAGATGGCAGATGATATAAAGGGATTCTGGAAGGTCACCTGGCTTGCCCCCAAGATACAGAGTTACTGCTGCTATTTCTCATATTCCCCTCATATTTTTGCATATAAATATAGCAAATCTATTTCATTCCTTTTAGTCCACTTTCGCATATTTTGTCCTCAGTGACATAGTGATGACTTCTGAAATGACCAGAGCCTCATTTGTATACACAAATAATGTCATCGTTTTAGGAGCCAATATTTCAGGGCTTAAAAACACATACATTTATCTCATTGCCCTGAGTTACACCCTCTTGAGCTTTCTTCAGCAATCTGACTTTCCCCTTGGTGTTTACACACCCTTCATGCTTTCAGATAATCACTGCATCCTTTCCAGTCCCTTTAACCTTCATCTAGCTAAGCAACAGTTGTTTGTTTAAATTTGTTCTCATAAATCACATCTTCCCACAGAAGTCAAAAGGAATGGCTGATGTACTTCTGGGATCAAGTGCATGAGTAACTTTCAAAAACCCAGATCTCAATTACTTTTTATTAGGCGTATGTTGCTACAGGATACACTTGTACTGAAGAAGTGTATTTGGCCATTTTCAAAATTGCCTAATTATTAAATCCTTGCAAATGAAGACTCTTTTTTTCTAAGAACTAGAGATACCAGCCTACTCTACATATACTTAAACAAGATGACTTCCTTGTAAAACTTCATCAACATGGAGCCAACGCAGTTAGCTCATTGCCCTTGGGGGCTGTTGTATCATCATTGATGCAGTTGGTTGAGTTGTGGAGGGTAAATTCCTCCCACTCACGCCACCACAGTCACAATAATCCTTCTGTTCACTAACTTCCCAAAATATTTATTGAGAGAATAGCTTGCAGGTATGTTTTCAGCAATGCTTAAGCCTGTTTTCACTTGTCTCTCTTGCTTGCCTTTTTCTTTTTTTTTTTTTCTTTAATAAATTATATTTTGGGAGTAGGTTGGCCAGTGCTTAAAAGCTGGAGTTTCAGACAGACAGCTTCTCCTCACTTTAATTACTTTGACAGGCACCTCTGCTTTCCAGCTGAGTTTGCCCTAACTGGAAGCAGCTGCTCTTTGGAATTACTCCCCCTCCTCACTGTGTTACAGAAGTAGTGTCTAGTGCCCCTTTAATGAATTTATGGACGTAAAATGCACAGTTCCAGGTCTTCAGGTGCGCCTGGCTGCAAAGCAATGTTTCTCTTCTTTCTCTATTACTTAATGAAGTTTTATGAAGTGAAACATGTCATTAGCAATATAGGGAGAATGAAATGTACAGATTGGATATGATTCTCCACTTCCTTGTTAACTCTTGTAAATGTAGAGCAGGCTTTAATATATTTTCCCATGCCAATTTGAAACTGATTTGAGAAAATCTTGAATGATTGTACAGCTTGCAGGGTAGTAGTGAAGAGTAAGGTTTCTCCAGAAGAGCACAGGCTCTGTGAATCAAGCTTATGCCTGTGTTTACAGCCACAGCTGAAATGAACACTTGTCATCTTGACTACATTGCCCCCGTCTTGCGAATGCTCCTGACTTCATCACAAGCTTGATGATTTATTTAACATCCTGCCACCTGGAGCCAAGTGATGTAAAAAAATCTCAATTTGCTGCTGGTTTTTTTAATAGTGGAAATGTAAATTCTGGCTTTTATTTTCCAATGAAAGTATGAAAATGTGACCTAAGTGCACCCTGATGACTCAGACAATTGAAGATGAAGCACTCCAAAAGTCTTGCTTTAAAAATTCCATTATATTTAAATGCAAGTGTAATTTTCAGGTGCCTGACATCTGTGAGTTTTGAACACTTATCATTACAGCAGAAATTGCAACACCACGTGTAACACAACTGCTTGCCTACTGCTTGCTAGTCAACTGCTGTTTGTTTTTCCATAAATTATATTTTAATGTACGTGTCTGGGCTCGCTGGGCGGTGCATGGGTCAGCTAACCCAGGGGCACAACTCTGAGAGGGGGTAGGACACGTGTTTTGGGTTGATCTGGTACTCCAGGGAGTGAGCAGGAAGTGTTTAAAAGGAAGGTAGGGCAGCTGTTTAGAAAGTAAGAGAAGGCTGGGTGCTCTGTATCCATCAGAGCCTGCTGATGAAAGCTGTTTCCAGGGATGGAGGTGAGAGGAGAAGCTCTGGCAACAGAGCAGGAGTCATCCCAGTAGAAACTGATCTGAAAGAAGAGGTTGAAGCCAGTACATTTTTTTCAAGTGGTTGCAGTAGGGAGAATTGACCCTGGGCTGACATGATCTGCAAGCAAACATCAAATAATCACATCTGATCTATTATCTTCACCTGTGGCTAGCTGAGATCATCAGGCAGGATTCTTTGCTTGGCTTCTGCATTAAGCAGGCTCACCTACTCCTTCACTAATAGTACAACTATGTGATCTGGGACACAGGCTTAAGAAGTGCAGGGTCTGAGCTTGGTACTGAATCCTTGTGGGACTGAAAGTTAGGCTTTGGTAGGGTCTGTTTGTTGCTTGTTCAGAAGGGTGGTGTATTAACTTTTAAAGAAACAGTTGAGGAAATAATCTGTGTTCTGGTATGTTTTTGGACAATATTTAATTGGCAAATTGGGGAGCGAGTGTTAGGTGGAGTGTGGAGGAAATGGCTTTTGGGTGGAAGTGGTCTGTTCTGGAAGAGAAGCTAAGCAATTCTTCCTTTCTTGTTTTCTTGCAAGTCTCTACCACTGGCATGTTTGCGTCATGTATTTTGCTGTATGTAATATTTTGCTAAGGGCAGCTCTGTATAATTTCTTATCTCTTTGTTGATAGCAAGCAGATGACTTTTTTTAAGATCTGCATTTCCATTGCTTTTGCAGTCACAATTAATGAAAGATCTTGGGTTTCTTTTCCCAGAAAGTGTTAGTTTTAGGGAAGATATTTTCCCTTTCAAAGGGAGACGCAATAAACATCTTTTTCTGAGGTGTATCCATTCTTACTTCAAAAATCTGAGCTGGTCACAAAGTGAGTAGTAATAACAGTCAGTCACACCCACAACAGTGTGAGCTTGGCCACCTCTCTTGGTGCTCCTCCCACCTTACTATAGTCAACTTAGTATGACATTTATGTCAGCGCTGAGCATCTCTGAAATACACGGCTATCACACGCTACTAAGTTGTACCTTATTTTTGGGTGGTTTTATGATGTGCTTTGGGATGAGATCATCAGACTCCTTTTCATTAGTAATTTACTAGGACTTTCAACAAAGGAATCAAAGGACGCCACACTTGGGAAAAGGAGAGGGTGAAGTCCTATTCCCAGTTCTGAGGCTTGCTTTTTGCCTTTTCCCTTCCCCAGTTCTAGAATTATTTGGGATAAGAGCAGCTAAAAGACACTGAGCTAAATAGTTCTGTCTCTGTGGATTTTGTAAGTCTCTTACAAAAAAGATTTGTATGCATCCTTTCTAGCAGATGCTTACAAAAAAAAAAAAAGAAAATTGACCGAGCTGTGAGTGACAGTGTAGAGGCTGCCCCTAGACATCCCAAAGGATGCTGAACTGTCTGAAAAATTAAGGCTTATAAAACTTTTTATGAGTTTTGTGTGCTGCAGAAAACAGATAGAAAATGAATGCTAACTAAACGCTGACAGGAGCAAAGTATCACAGCTAGCTTTGCTGTGCAGCTAGAGAAGAGGGGATGCTGAGTTTGGGTGAAGGAGGCAGAAGTAAGTAAGGTGAAGAGGGTTTGTAAAATGTGGAAACTGTGGACAGTGCCTGATGTTGTGGGAGACACGGATTTCTGATCTGCGAGTGGTTTTGGAGTGGCATGCTGTGCACCCAAGCAGGATCGTGGCTGTGGTGTCCCTAGGGATGTGTGGTCCTCACCAGTCACACTCTGGCTGCCGTAGCACCTCCGCTGGCTGAGCTAGTGCTGCTGCCTCCCAGTTAAGAAACCCGGTGCTGCGCTCCACGGTGGGGAGGGGAACTGGGCAGGATATAAGAGGCCTTTGTGGAGCACATCTGTGGGCAGGAAGGGAGAATACAAATCTTTCCTTTCTCCTTATGAGTCAAAAGGTATCCTTCCAGAAGAGCTGTGACACTCAGTGTGTTTAGATTTCTTTCCCTTACATGATTTGTCATGCAAAATCACAGTCACCAATTTTAACTGAAGCCTGCTTAGCAGTATTTGTATGTCTGCTGATCGTGGTGCTAGCCCAAAGTATTTAGACTACTGGAATGATTTTCCTGGGCATGTGTATCTCACTCCTTATCCTTTAATCTAGTAGCATAATGATATCTAGCAGAATGATGGATCAGGTGTAATGCGGAGAGCTCAGACTTTTATCAGAATAAAGCAATTCATTGTTCCTAACTGTTTTCTCCTGATGGAATTAAACAGACTTAACTCCATCTGGTTCGTGTTGGGCATATTAGTGTACTGCTGTGATGTGATACCCTAGTCACAAGGCTGGCAATAAGACTGAGACCTGACAGCTAAGCCTCTAAAAGAATAAATAATGATTTCTGACTGTACAGCAAAGAGTCTATGGTCTAAATACTGTCTATTTTAAAACCAGTGGATAAGTATTGTTTGCACTGCTTTCAAAATCAGGAATATCTTCTGTAGTTATCTAAGTGGCAGAGGGTACCGAAATGAGAACATTTTAGGAACATGTAGCACTTTGATGTGCAAATGCACATGATAGATCCAGTGCTCTCTTATAGTTTATGCTTGTATGTACTAATAGTGTCTGAGAAGGAGCATCAGCCTATTTGGCAGAAAGTGCTGATGTTCCCCATCCTGCCCCACACTAGAGGCTTTCTGGAGCGATCACTGGCATGTCTGCTTTCTGCTGGAGAGCAGCTACTACTAGCTCCTTTGGCTGATACGGGTGATGCAGAGGTTCCCACTCTGAGGGACCCCGCTACCAGAAATAATAATTGTACTTAAATAATTCTTAAGGAAAACACTTTAAAAATGAAGTAACACATGAGATTTAAAAGACATTATGTTTTAGAAGGACTTTTTTTTAAAAAAAAAAAAAGGTAGTGAGGACAATGATCCAAGGTGGATCGTGACAAGTTGATGGGGTGGAGCTTGCAGCTGGGAAGGATTGCAGTTCCAATCAAGGGCTGTGATGTGAAACTGCATATTTCAGTTTGATGACCCCCACCGAGGGGAAGGAGGGAGAGAGCTGAAAGGAGATACAATCACTGCTAATAGTGTGTTACATTGTAATTTGCTTGTGCTAAGAGTTTTAGAGCTTTTGTGCGTCCCTTGTTGGGGCTAACTGGAATTTTTATTTCTCCCTTCCCCTGCACCCTCGGTGCATACAATGGCTTGCTTATTTATTTCTCTGAAGCTTTGATGTTCCGATTTAGACTTGATATACTGGGCAGGGTGCTTGTTAGCGATGTTGAGAAACCTCATGCGTTTTGTTCATGCATGCAGAGTTAATTGCTAGGCCTCTGAGCAGGAAGCCATTTCCCTCAGGTCATCTATCAGAGAACCCATGGTGTTTGGTGTCCATTACACTGTGGGGCATGATCCACTTTCTAAGGCAACCCGATCTCTCCTAGTCTCGTGCAAGTAGTTTAAAATTGATATCAAAGTGCTCGGTGGTGTTTGTGGTATAGATTTCTTGGATTAAATGCCTTTTAAAAGGTTGCCAGCCATTGTGATAGTCTGGTTCTGATGGTGCATGTCATCTTTTCCATTTATTTTGGTGCATATTTCAATTTTTCACTATTAAATGCTTTGTCAAAACTATCATATCACTTTTGTGTGACACTGTGGTGAGATGATACACGCTACTTTGGGACAGAAAGATTGTCATCTTTTATCTTAATGATCATAGGTTTGCATTTGAGGTTTCTGTTTTTCACAGAGAAAGAGTTTGGCCTGGTGAAGGCAATCTCCCTAAACCCTCAGTAAAGAGAGGAGGATGAGGTTTTCTATGGCCACCTTAACCTGGAGCTGGGATCCTGCTCAGAGTATCCCTCTAGAAAAAAAGCCTGTCTGTCTCAAATACAGAAGAGTACTTTCCAGGTTGGTTAATCTTGCTTGATGTGTAGATGTGGGAAACTTACTAACTGCACGCCCACATGTAGCTGATGGTGTGATAGGAAGATACACTCACATGCCCAGTGCATCTGCCATCTGAGCGAAACTAGATTCACCACATGTGTTGATCATTTCCATCCCCTGTGTAGGGATTTGCAGAACAACAACCACAGGGAGCTTTGTAGCTGCTCTGTGGTGGGACTTTCCGTCCAGAGTGTACTGAGAGGTGTACGCGAGAGCAGCTGTGAGCCCATGCACTGTGGGTGTGAGACACCAGGGAATCGTGTCAGGATTGCTTCCCTGCTGCCTAGTGCTGCCCTGCAGTGCGCAGTGACCATTTTCCAAGTTTTCCAAATGTTAAGTGTCTGGTCAGACCCTCCTGTGAGATGTCCCAAAAATTTTAGAAAATTGACCAGATCTGTTTCTTCCCAGTAGCATACAAAGGTCCAGCACAACATGCTTCTAGATCATGGTCTCTTGAGTTATGGTCTAGACAGCTACAGAAAAAAATGCAAACAAACTGTTTTCTAACTTGCTAAATTTCAATTACTTTTAATTCTGTAGTAGCAGTTGTAACCCAAACCAAATACTGCAGTCATAACTTCAAAACTGTTGTAGCATCTACTTGTTCTAAAACTTCCCTACTCCTGTTGCAGCTGGCTTTTGTGAAACGCTCTTGCGATTTATTACTGCAGGACATTGGCATCATTAAAATAGAGGAACTGCTGTGATATCTGGGAGCTGGGTCTATTTCAGAGAAAGAGAGCAGGGACTATTTTAGCATATCATTGAATGTCTTGAAAATAGCATCTTGTGAATGTCTGAAGATGAATAGATACTGTAATTTCAAGACCATAGAAGATGATAGCTATTGTAAACTGCCATGGATTTGTTGCAATTCTCTCATGTCAATTTGTTTCTTAAAGCAACTGCTCCTGGAGTCAATGACTTCGCAAGGTTTTGGTTTGTTTTTTTTTTCCCCTAACCTCCCCTTTTTAAAGTCAAAGGCTTTGTGTTTCAGATTAAATTTAAAGTCAGCTGGCTGATGGGAAGGCTGCCACAGCCATGCATCACGCTCCTCTGAAAGTTGCTGCCCCATAAAAAGGATGACATCATGACTCAGGAAGCAGCTTTTGGACCACCACAATTTATAATCTAGCTTCTGTTACCTGTTGAAAAGTGCAGATATTCAGGACCTGCTTCTCCAAGTAGTGTAGTCATCATTGCACAGGGGCAATGACCTCCATCGGCAGGGAGGGGCAGGGCAAGTGGGAGTGCTGCCCATTGCACCTATTTGATCTTAATCTACTGCTGCCCGAGTCAGAGCAATGAGGGGGGTTTAGAATTTGTGCTGCAGAGTCGTTGAGTTTTTTTTAAAGATACGCCTCCAAAAAAAGACAATGTACAGAAGACTGTGGACAAGAAGAGCCCAGAATACTTAAATCACGAGATCAACAGTGTGCCTTGTTCAGATATTTTGAAAGTAGGTTGACATTACTGTCCTAAGTGGTGCAACGTGGATTTCAGAGGGTCACTGAGTAAATTACCCCCGACTAATTAAACCAATTTTGAGTTACGCAAGCTGTCGCTGAGTACCAGAAGACTTCACTGGCACGCCTTTATCCTCATACTTCATAGGCTTATAGTCGCGTACAATTTAAAGGTAAATTAGTAAAGATTTTATACCTGGTTTGGGCCTTTCATAATTTCTCATCACTCGTTAATAATTGTGATG
Source organism: Falco naumanni (assembly GCF_017639655.2). Classification (NCBI taxonomy): domain Eukaryota; kingdom Metazoa; phylum Chordata; class Aves; order Falconiformes; family Falconidae; genus Falco; species Falco naumanni. Next base: position 44,518,857 of record NC_054059.1, read on the forward strand.
CATTACATAGTGTGTATCCTACATGTGCATTCTAAAGAAGGGTCAGTAGAAACTGTGTATATTTCTACACCATCAGTGTTTTCTTTGCCACATTCTCACAGCATGATTCTCTTTAGTTTTTCCATCTGTGTCCCCCACCTCCTTTTCTGTTCTGCTTGTGCTGTTTGCAAGAGCTGCAGTAACCCAGTGCTTAGAAAGGTCTCATCCATTTCTTTGCATACCAGTTGCTGAGAAAGGAAGCA